>NC_079168.1:67139294-67216794 GCF_947568905.1 Ostrea edulis | reverse complement strand
ATCGTTAATATTTTGGTATAAGTCAAAGAACAAAAAATGTTCATCTCAACAATCCAAATCTATTCATATAAAAATTTAGGTCATATGTTACGTAATAAGGGATTTTAAGGGCCAAAACCATAATTTTTTTTACCCCTTGTATCTCGAAAACGACAAATATTTTGAAAAGCAATAAAGAACAAAAGTTGTTCAGAATGATGATCTGAACAATATGCATATTTCGTTTTTACCCTATGTGGCCCCGTTAGGGAGCTACAGTTTGGCCCCTAAAAATTACTTCTAGAAATAACTCGAGAACGGTAAAGAATTTCTAAATACTTGTTGAACAAAAAATGTTTGAAATGTCATGTCCTTTCTTACGATATCAAGCAAAAGGGGCTGACCCTTTAAATTAGGGGTTCAGAAGGGTCCAAAGGTTTATGAGAATATCTCAGAAACTATTAATATTTTGTAATAAGTCATTGAAGCGGAAATGTTCATCTCAACGAGCTTGTTCTTATCAAATCAAAAAGTAGGTCATATGTTACGTAATAAGGGATTTTAAGGGCCAAAACCATAATTTTTTTTACCCCTTGTATCTCGAAAACGACAAATATTTTGAAAAGCAATAAAGAACAAAAGTTGTTCAGAATGATGATCTGAACAATATGCATATTTCGTTTTTACCCTATGTGGCCCCGTTAGGGAGCTACAGTTTGGCCCCTAAAAATTACTTCTAGAAATAACTCGAGAACGGTAAAGAATTTCTAAATACTTGTTGAGCAAAAAATGTTTAAAATGACAAGGCCTTTCTTACGATATCAAGCAAAACGGGCTGGCCCTTTAAATTAGGGGTTCAGAAGGGTCCAAATGTTTTTGAGAATATCTCAGAAACTATTAATATTTTATAATAAGTTGTAGAAGCGAAAATGTTCATCTCAACGAGCTTGATCTTATCAAATCAAAAAGTAGGTCATATGTTACGTAATTAGAGATTTTAAGGGCCACAATCGTAAATATTTGATGCCTCATATCTTTAAAACGACATATTTTTTGAAAAGCATTATTGAACAAAAGTTGTTCAATGTGTCATAACCTATCGATCAATATCAAAAAATGGGTCTGTGGGCCTCATGGCTCGCCTGTAGAGTCGATTTTTGTCGATATCAGTCGATTTCAAAAACTTGTAACTGGTAAATATTTTGTAAGGACATATTGAACAAAAGTTGTTCAGTTTATCGAGATCTATCGATTGATATCAAGAAATAGGCCTATGGTCCTAATGGCTCGCCTGTAGAGTCGATTTTTTGTCGATATCGGTCGATCTCAATAACTTTTTACAGGTAAATATTTTGTAAAGACATATAGAACTAAAGTTGTTGAGTCTATAGAGGGCTAAGAAATGACATCAAGAAATAGGCCCGCGGGCCTTATGGCTCGCCTGGAGAGTCGAATTTCAAACGAATTTCACCGCAACTTTGCTTCAGAAGCTTATGATATGAAAAATTGATTATCTCTAAAGTGTCTTAAAGTCGGAAACTAAATTGGGACTCATTTGTCTTTTTTTTCTTTCTTTTTTTTTAACTCCGAGTGCATCAACAAATCGGACGGAAGACCTACTCGTTGCTCGCAACGAGATCGTGTCTAGTTATTATTATTATTATTATTTTCCTTGGTAGTACACGCGTTTTTCTCAGCCATTTCTCGATCGATTTTCACGAAATTTTCAGGAAAGATGTCTTTTGGTAACGAGACTTTGCTTGCAAAATTTTGTGCTTGACGTCACTTCCGGTCAGGAGTTATCTCTCTTTTAGTGACTTTTTGAAGGGCCTTGTTGTCCACACATCTCCTCCGTTAGTTTTGAAGCTAGAGTCTTGAAATTTCTACACAAGATAGAGTAAACATTTTAGAAGATTTGTGGGGGATTCGATTTTACCGGAGGCGATTTGCCTAAACGCTCGCCTGGACCTGAAAAAATGGATGCTAAAATTTTTCGCCGATTTCGGCGATTTTTGACCTTTGATCTCCAATATCTTTTTTCTTGCAAATATTTTGTTAAGACATGTAGAACAAAAGTTGTGCACATTTACGAGATCTTTTCGAAAATATCAAGATTTAGGGGCTAGCCCCTTCAATTAGGGATCTAGAAGGGCTCAAAGTCTAGATCAAATATCTCAAAAATCGTTAATATTTTGGTATAAGTCAAAGAACAAAAAATGTTCATCTCAACAATCCAAATCTATTCATATAAAAATTTAGGTCATATGTTACGTAATAAGGGATTTTAAGGGCCAAAACCATAATTTTTTTTACCCCTTGTATCTCGAAAACGACAAATATTTTGAAAAGCAATAAAGAACAAAAGTTGTTCAGAATGATGATCTGAACAATATGCATATTTCGTTTTTACCCTATGTGGCCCCGTTAGGGAGCTACAGTTTGGCCCCTAAAATTACTTCTAGAAATAACTCGAGAACGGTAAAGAATTTCTAAATACTTGTTGAGCAAAAAATGTTTAAAATGACAAGGCCTTTCTTACGATATCAAGCAAAAGGGGCTGGCCCTTTAAATTAGGGGTTCAGAAGGGTCCAAATGTTTTTGAGAATATCTCAGAAACTATTAATATTTTATAATAAGTTGTAGAAGCGAAAATGTTCATCTCAACGAGCTTGATCTTATCAAATCAAAAAGTAGGTCATATGTTACGTAATTAGAGATTTTAAGGGCCAAAATCGTAAATATTTGACGCCTCATATCTTTAAAAGGACATATTTTTTGAAAAGCATTATTGAACAAAAGTTGTTCAATGTGTCATAACCTATCGATCAATATCAAAAAATGGGTCTGTGGGCCTCATGGCTCGCCTGTAGAGTCGATTTTTGTCGATATCAGTCGATTTCAAAAACTTGTAACTGGTAAATATTTTGTAAGGACATATTGAACAAAAGTTGTTCAGTTTATCGAGATCTATCGATTGATATCAAGAAATAGGCCTATGGTCCTAATGGCTCGCCTGTAGAGTCGATTTTTTGTCAATATCGGTTGATCTCAATAACTTTTTACAGGTAAATATTTTGTAAAGACATATAGAACTAAAGTTGTTGAGTCTATAGAGGGCTAACAAATGACATCAAGAAATAGGTCCGCGGGCCTTATGGCTCGCCTGGAGAGTCGAATTTCAAACGAATTTCACCGCAACTTTGCTTCAGAAGCTTATGATATGAAAAATTGATTATATCTAAAGTGTCTTAAAGTCGGAAACTAAATTGGGACTCATTTGTCTTTTTTTTTTTTTTTTACCTCCGAGTGCATCAACAAATCGGATGGAAGACCTACTCGTTGCTCGCAACGAGATCGTGTCTAGTTATTATTATTATTATTATTCTTTTTCTCCGGTACTTTTTTGTCCGGTAGTGTTCTCAGAAACTACAAAAGGGATCGATATGAAACTTTCCAGGATGATAGTATAGCGTTTGTAGATGTGCATAGTGATAGTCATTTTGTTTGCACGTGCATGCACGCGCGCGCACGTGCATTGCAATTTTGGTACAAAAAATGGAAAATCAGAATATTGAAGGAAGCGATATAAAACCTAAATAGGATGATAGTATATCATTTGTACATATGAAAAATAATAATTATTTTGCCAGCACGCGCACGCATGCGCGTGCACGCGCATTACAAAATTTGTACGCTAACTTTGGAATCAGTCTAACTTTTTTGTTGTTCATTGAAATGGCTTGAAATTCATATCATAGGTAGATATTGAGACCCTTAACTGATTTACATAGTCAAAATTACCAATTTGCACGCGCATGCACGTGCGCTTCATTTTGATTGGATAATGCTAAAACGTTTGTAACTATCTTATTTATGAAGTGAATGAGATGATATTCACAGCATATGTAGACAATATGTGTATCTATATGTTGGTGGAACAAAAAATGCCAACGCACACGCGAATGCGCGTGCAACGTTTTTTAAATGTTCAATTTTTAAAGGACGATAACGTTTTTGTTTTTCATCAAATTCTATTCATATTAGGGGTTTAGATGTATCTTGGTACTCCTTACAAATTGCTGTGGTTAGAATTACTGCTCATCACGTGCATGCACGTGTGCTGATTTCTGATTGGACGATTTTAAAATCGTTATAACTTCCTTATATTTGGTGGAAACGTTATGAAATTCATACTGTGGGTATATGATACAAATGCCTGTTGAACGACATCAACAAAAATTCGGAATCATACACGCGTGCGCGTGTATGCACGTGCAACGCTTTCTTTCATTTCTTGGTACTGAAATGACCATATTGAACGTACTACATGTAATTAAAGGCTAAAATAAAATGATTTTTTGCTATAGATTCACAAGGACATCAGTTTTTAATTGGGGGAGGTTTGGGGAACATCTGTAACGGTCCCCGTTACAATTAGAACTAGTTATCAGTTGAATTGCAATTGTATATGGAACAATACCATTCACTCCTTTCAGTATTATTCCATCTTCTCATTTTCATTGGGAGATGGTGATTAGTAGTTCTATATTTTACGAATGTTTTTCTTAATTTACTGGGTAACAGAGTTAAATAAAATTCCCACTCAAATCTAGTCCTGCAAATTGTATATACAAGTAATGTCCCCTTTGGAGTTTCCTCGGTCAATCACAGATGGAGATGAGACCAATTATTGTTATCAACACATACCTTCACACCTATTGTACTATTATAGCTAGTTATTCAACCTGTGCAAAACGGGGACATACCAAGTCTATCTGACATTTAACTGGTAAATCAAATAATGAGTTGTACGTAATACGTCATAAAGAGCTTTCGATGTTTGTTTTGTTGAATGTTTCTTTGCATCATCAAATGTTCTACTTCTTCACTGAAATGGACACAAATAAATGTTGTAAATCAGACGCATTTTCAGACATTAAAATCATCGCTGCGCTGGACACAAAGGCAAAGAAAACGAACAGTGATCAATCTCATAACTCGTATTACACAGTACGTCCTCGTTGAAAATCCCATACTTAAATCCTTACAGAAGCCATTAAAATACTGGTGACCCGTCGAAGAAAACAACTTTTCATTTTCTGTTTATTCATCATTTGTATGAAATTGTCTTAAGTTGCCTTGGATATTACGATTTCAGAAATATACACCCGAGCCAATGTTACACCTGACTTGTGGGTAACCCCTGACCTCTCACACCTGACTTACCGGTAATCCCTGACCTTTTGCGAGTAACTCTTAACATTAATTTCATTTACCGTTTATTCATGATCAATGTGGTTCTATTCAACTTCACAAATATGAAATTGAAAGAAGACAGCGTAAAAGTGACAAACGTTTAAACATGTAGATTTAACGTTACATCAGACGACCAATCCTGACGTAAACGGAATATTGTAATGTAGGGCAACTCTACTATATACAGGTACATCATAGCCGGTAAATAAATTGTACAACTGGAGAAAATCAATATCAAAGTATAAGTATTAAATAATTCTGCGAAGAAATAATGAGCAAAAGGTGTACACTGTAAACACTTGCATAATCGACATACTCAGATTAAAGTTCAGACTTATATTTTTAATATATAGGTCTGTACATTAATTGACACTACAGTTCCCGTTATGTGCAAAATAGATAATGCATTTTAAACGAACTCGGCATTAATTCTACATGGGGTAATCCTACTTACACTCTAACTGCCTTTTCAAAAGATGAAATTCTTCAAAACCATTCTAAACACATCTGATATTCCAGTCAATGGGACGAATGTACATATCACGGATTCGTAAACTTCATACGAACTCATAAACATAAACACATGGGTGGATCCACTAAATGTTCTACCAACTTTCTAATTTTGCTTCTCACGAAAATATTAACAAATGTGAAGGAGAAACTTCAAACGTATTGCGCCACAACTTATGCCAGAAGTGTTGGAAATTCAAATTGGATTCTTAAGAAAACTTCTGAAGAACTGTTATTAAATTTCAAATCATTAATACTTTTTCAAATCAACAGCATCAAAACGTATGATTTTTTTCAACACTTTACACGACCATTCCTATACGATGAAAGACCTGAAACTTAGAATTCAAATAAAAAATGATATAAAAGATTTACATTTTGTAGAATTTTAAATCTGTCTAAGTCAACGGTATTTATATCGCTTAGGTTCGAATTTATTATTAAAGAGCAAAGGTATAGAGCTCTAAATATAGGGTACCAATGTTCGACAATGTAAAAAATAATAATAATAATAAATGGTATCAAATTCTACTCTGTATTCTAATATATTCATACATAATCACTCTACATCACTACGAAAGTTCATCCAGAAATTCCGTATGCTTACCAAGATATGCAGAAATAAATTCGGAAAAATGCCCCTTTTTTGTCGACTTTTAGTTAGGCCCTGGCCCTGGCACAATATCACTACACAAAAAATTGAATCGGCACTGAAAGCAAATTCCGGGAATGAGTAAGTATTGTAAACTCCAAGAGGTAAGAATGATGTGAGGGAGATGTGTTGTTTTACCTGATAATTTAATAGGCGGCATGGGATTGTGGTTGTTACCGTGTATTATTTTTCACTATTTGCCAGGAGGAATGTTTTTGTCAATTTCATCTGAAAGTTGGTATTGAAATTTGCTCGAGAACGTCTTATTTTATCAAAAATCTTTATTTACCCCAATGTGATGGGAGTTTTCTGACTGCTTTGTGATAAATCGTATTTCTTTTTCTCGAAGACGTGTAATACCACTGTCATGAAAACTTTGTCTCTAGGTCTAATAGTGATATTTTGGTAGGTATGTGGAGGTTAATGTCGTAATATTTATAAGAACTTAAAATATATCAGCATTATTGAAAACCTCCTCTAACCACCTGCGTAATATGTTATTTAGACATATGTAATATTCTAATTAGATGTTTCACACCTCCCTTTTTATACACATTGTTTATGAACAATAAATTGACCGTCTATTTACCTATTGCAGAATGTGTATTGTACTACAAAGAGGACGAAGAATAAACCTGTTTAAAATAAGATTTTTCTTGTTACTGAGGATTAGATATATATGTGTGCCAACATTCGTCGAAAATTCTATTGGTTTGTAGTATGTTGTTTAACGTCCCATTCGAAATTTTTTCACTCTTGGAGATGTCACCATTGACGATGAAGGCTGCAAACTTTAGACATATGCTCGGCATGTACGGCTTTCAGCAGGGAGGTATTTTAATCGTGGCACACCTGTGACGTGGGGTCTCGATTTTGTGGTCTCATTCGATTGATTGATTGATTATGGTTTTACGCTGTTTTGGCAATATTTCAGCCATTTTAACGAATTGAAATGTTTGGTTGTCGGTGTTTGAGTTTCCCTGACGGGCCCCACTGAGCCTACTCTTTTTCGAAAATCAGAGAAATGACGTTTTGTTTGTCAAGGGGTTTGTGATTCTTGATACAGAACACCTATTAATTTCCCATCCGATGGATCTAAAAGTTCAAAATACATAAACAGGTAAAACAAAAATTATTTTGTGTTTATAAACTGTTGTTTTATAAAGGTTTTTTAAAAAAGAAACTGTAAAAATCGCATTCTTGTAAATTTTGTAAAAGGTGAAGATATCGAACAGTAATCAATCTCATAACACCTATAAGTAATACAAAATAGAGAGGTGGGCGAACACGGACCACTGGATAGACCAGAGGGGAGATCAGTGCCTAGAAGGAGTAAGCAACCCCTGTCGACCGGTCACACCCGCCGTGAGCCCTATATTTTGATCAGGTAAACGGAGTTATCCGTGGTGAAAATCAGTGTGCCGAGAACGGCTTAACAATCTGTATGAAACAAGTTAGATAGAATTTGACTAAATGATAGGTTATATTTGCAAACTAGATCGTTATTACGACCCGAAAAATTACATAATGCTGATTTTAAACGAGAGTGTTGCAATCCCTGCACCATCACTGTGTCAGTAGCTTGTCTGGATGTAAAAACTGAGCATATGGAGAACAAGCTCTTGATAATGAAAGATGAAGATAACAAACAGTGTTCAGTGAAAGGTGAAGATAACGAACAGTGATCAATCTCATAACTTCTAAAAGCAATACAAAATAGATAGTTGGGCAAACACGGACCCCTGGACAAACCAGGGGTGGGATCAGGTGCCGAGGAGGAATAAGCATTCCCTGACTTCAATCGAGACTGTTGAAACCCCTTTACCATCAACTTGTTTGTCAGTAGCTTGCCTCGATTTAAAAACTGACCATACGCAGAACAAGGTCACACCCGCCGTGAACTCTATATCCTGATCAGGTGAACGGAGTTCTACGAAGTCATAATCAGTGTGCCAAGAATGGCCTTACAATCGTTATAAAACACGTCAGACAGCATTTGACCCAATGATAGGTTGTATTGACGAACTAGATCGTTATAACGACCATAGAATTTGCGAAATGCTGACTTCAATCGAGACTGTTGAAACCCCTTTACCATCAACTTGTTTGTCAGTAGCTTGCCTCGATTGAAAAACTCACCATACGCAGAACAAGCTCTTGCGTATCGCATCAGTTGAGAGATATAAACACCATATGCAGGTGATAATGGAATATTGCTACATAAATATGGGAAGTTGACGATGGAGAAGCTGTAATCATCCGTTTTGTCATACAGTTGAGTTGTCAGTAACTCCTATAAGCAATACAAAATATAGAGTTGGACAAACACGAACCCCTGTATATACCAGAGGTGGGATCAGGTGCCTGGGAGAAGGAAGACCTCTTGTCAACCGGTCGCACTCGCTGTGAGACCTATATATTGATCAGTTAAACGGATAGTGTTTGTAATCAACAAGTTTGGATGCTCCAGTTGAAATTCATTTGTTAGAAACGCAGTGTGAACTTGAAATATTATGAAATACAAGACCGAACGTCAAATATGGCGAAGAATTATGCTTATGTTGACGGCATCTATTCCTTCGTTCGTTTTAAGTTTAAGGAACTGATAACATGATTTTAAAGGATTGTCATCCGTAACTCTTTTTAGTTTAAAGAGCTTGTGATGGGCAACATCCACAATCATAGAATGTAGTCTGTATTTTACTGATTCCGGGGGTAGAATCGGGCAATGATAGAAGATCAAAGTTTTACATACAAATATATAGGGAAAATCTTTTAAAATCTTCTTCTCAAGAACCACTTGGCCAGAGAAGTTTACATTTACATAAAAGCTTCCTGACATAGTGCAGATTCCAGTTTGCTTAAATCATGCTTCCGGAGAAAGGGCGGGGCGACAATACGTAAAATAGAGTCAAGTTTGTAAACATCATAGCCATCCAGAAGTAGGTTGCTCGGGGTCACAATGAAGATCAAAGTTTTACATTCGAATATTGGGAAAATCTTTGAATATGGGCCAAGAAATGTTACACCTGACTTGCGGGTAACCCCTGACCTCACACATCTGACTTACCGGTAACACCTGACCTCTCCCAAGTAATTCTTAACATTAGTTTCATTTACCGCTTATTCATGATCAATGTGGTTCTATTCAACTTCACAAATATGAAATTGAAAGAAGGCAGCGTAAAAGTGACAAACGTTTAAACATGTAGATTTAATGTTACATCAGACGACCAATCCTGACGTAAATGGAATATTGTAATGTAGGGCAACTCTACGATATACAGGTACATCATAGCCGGTAAATAAATTGTACAACTGGAGCAAAACAATATTAAAGTATAAGTATTAAATAAGTCTGCGAAGAAATAATGATCAACTTGTCTACACTTTAAACACCTGCATAATTAACACACTTTGACTAAAGTTCAGACCTATGTTGTATTTATAATATATAGGTCTGTACATTTAATTGACACTAAAGTTCCCGTTACGTGCAAAATAGAAAATGTATTTTAAACAAATTCGGCATTAATTCTACATGGGGTAATCCTATTTTCACTCTAACTGCCTATTCAAAAGATGAAATTCTTCAAACCATTCAAAACACATCTAATATTCCTGTCAGTGGGACGAATGTACATATACCTATAATGGATTCCTAAACTTCATAAGAACCCATCAACATAGACACATTGCTGGATCCACTAAATCTTCTACAAACACCCTTATTTTGCTTCTCACGAAGATATTAGCAGTTGTGAAGGAGAAATTTCAAACGTATTGTGCCACAACATATGACAAAAATGTTCGAAATTAAAGATGGATTCTGAGAATAATTCTGAAGAACTTTTATTAAATTTCAAATCACAAATCCTTTCTCAAATCACCAACATCAAAACGTATGATTTTTTCAACACTTTACACGACCATTCCTATCCGATAAATGAAAAACTAGACTTGCTTCTTCTACAAAAATGGGAAAAGGAAATATTCAGATCTAGTTATCAGTCGTTCAAAACTTACATTGTTAAACACAATTCTGATTCTGCGCAAAAGTATTCTGAAGTTGATGTTTAAAAGAAAATGGTAGAATTCTTCATTGACAATGTCTTCGTAGTCTTTGGTGTTTATATCTTTCAACAGTCTGTTGGAATCCCCATGGGAACGAATTCTGCTCCTTTATTGCCTGACCTGTTTTTATATTCATAGAAGATAGGATTTATTCAAAACCTTCTATAGATATATCGAGGATGTTTTATGTATTAAGAATAATAATTTCCATCATATGTCGATTCGATATACTAGTATCACAGTGAACTCGAAATAAAAGACACTTGAAGGTCTTCCAGATTTGCTTCGTACTTAGATATTTATTGAACAACTCAACAATATTAGAACCGGAATGAATTCAACTTCTCTATCGTCAACTCCCCATATTTATGAAGCAATATTCCATTATGTCTCTAAACTGATTTCATGGGCAAAGTTTGTTTTGTGTATGATCAGATTTTAAATTCAGGCGGGCTACTGACAAACAAGTTGGTTTCAAGTCTTGTTTAAAATCACCATTATACAAATGTTATGGTCGTAACAGCAGTGGTGGTCTAGTGCTAGAGCGTTCGCCCCGTATGCGAAGGGTCAGGGTTCGAATCCTGGTCGTGGCAGACCTAAGTCGTTATACAGGTAGTTCCATCGCTACACGCACGGCATCAGGTTTGAATGTCACGGGGCCTCGGAGATGACCTTAAAAATGGATGTCCCGTGTCAGAGTAGGTGTGGCACGCTAAAGAACCATCACTGTTCAATTGTCGTAAGCGTCAAGCATAGGCCCACATTTCTCTGGGATTGGTGACGCCTTTATATGAATTAAACATTTTCGAAAGGGACATTAAACAAGATACAATCAATCAATGTATGGTCGTTTGTTTGTTTTGCTGTTTTCCGCCACACTCAACAATTTTTCAGTTTTATGGTGGCGCCCAGTTTTTTATTGGTGGAAGAAATAACCAGATACAATATAGCTGGGAAGAGACCACCGACCTTCAGAAAGTAAACTGGGAAACTTTCTCACTTACCGGTGCGAGTGGGAATCGAACTCGCGCCGACCAGAGGTGAGAGGCCGTGCGATTTTGAGCGCGATGCTCTAATCACTCGGCCACGGAATCTATTATCGTTATAATGATCTAGTTTGTCATTACAACCTGCTTAGGGTCATATGCTGCCTTTCATACCAATTGTTGGCACACCGATTCTGACTTCGAATCACTCCGTTTACCAGATCAACATTTTGGGTTCACAAACAACAGGACTCTTTCCCAAAGACGTTATGAACAGACAAATACAATTCTTGTATGGTATTCTTTTTTTTTCGTTGCACATCAGCTTCCGTTGTGTAATGCAGAAGGAATAATTATTTTACTTGAAATAAAATCGACCATGGTGAGGACTGCTCCACTTGACTGCGTTTGGCGGAAAATTTACAATTCTAATGCCTTTTACATAAATAATGGATATGCATTTAAATTAGGTTATTAAAGAAAATACACATAATTATATAAAATATATAAAAAAAAAAGTGCGAAACGAAAATGTAGTTTTAGGCGGATTCGATCCATGACATAAAATTATCACAGCGAATGCGGTGCAACTGACTGGGCTATTCTAAGTAATACCTGTGTAAACATGAACGGGTTAGATGAGGAAACGTGATATAACGATGTGACTTTTTCCGGATAGACCATCGACCTTCCGAAAGTAAACTCTCACCTCTGGTCGGCGCGAATTCGAATCCCGTTCGCGCCGGTAATTGAGAAAATTTCCCATTTTACTTTCGGATAGTCGGATTCTCTTCCCAGGTACATTGTATCTGGGTTCTCTCTTCCACCAATAAATACTGAGCACCACCAGATAACTAAGAAAAATTTTGAGTGTGGCGGAAAACATCAATTAATCCCCTATAGGTGTTTTATTTTCGTTACCCTGATCCTTTTGAAAACATCTATTTTGCATGATTTCAGAGCACAAATGTAAGGTGACATTTATATTTTGTACATCTGTTTATTGGTCTACATGACGGTGATATGGTATTAAGCTATCTTAATGTCATTAGATGATCTACATCTCACTCATCAGACGCGTTGGCTCAGTGGTTTGAGCGCGTACTTCGTGACCGTGAGGTCGTGGCCTGGGGGCTTAACAACGTCAGGTGGACATCATGTTTTAATTGTCATTCGACTTGCTGTCAAAGACGTTCAATGGACTTGCATTATAACTTTTGGGGCATTTTTTGTTATGAACTGATGGTTTAATCAGTTACTTTTTCTCTTGATTTATGCAAAGCACATGTGATTCATTTGTTTTGAAACATGAAGTTCAGAAAAGAACTTCTAGGTATACGTACATTATTGATTGGATATTAAACTAAGGAGGACAGCCTAGTTCATATAATTATATTCCGTATAAACATGTATACATTTTTCATTAATTTAGCATTAAACATTATTTCAGTTACTAACCTTCATTTTAAAAAATCAAAGAATTTATACTACAACTTTGCTACCTCTATTAATCTTGGCTAACGCCTGCTTAATTGTGATACTTCATAATGATAGCCAGGACGAATACAGTGGACTTTAGCCATGGTCATCGGTGTTTGTCTTTATCATAAGACTGCAGACCTTTAACTGGCAAGACTGAAAATCTACAGCATTTCTGATTGTTACAGTCAAAAAATTTGACGTCACAATGAAGAAAGCACGTAGTACCCGTATCTAACGCACACGACCGATTTATTTCTTCTATTTACATTTCCACTTCTGTCGAAAGTCCCTGTTGTTACAAGTAGTTCTGTATTTATACATGCGTTGTTTAGAATTACAGCGCGTTCATGGAGAAATGTCAATCATTACAATTTGTAAAGATGGCGAAGGCAAAAACATTTCAAAATCATGTGAATATCATAAGCTTCCTAAAGAAAAAAAAGACAAACCCGAACTTTTTGAAGAGATCCACATCTTGTTAAATAGTCGGGATCGAACAATATTAATGGAAGAAATTAGGAAACAATATAGATTTCATATTTTTTATTCCACAGACGAAGTTTATCTATGAATAGTAAATATAGACATAGTAATAACTTCTCACAATGACTCGCTGTCACGTTTAACGTGCTAGACGCAGTTGTACACAAGCGTACAAGTCTTTGTCAATGCTCCAATTTCGTCTCAAGCCCTCTGAAAGTCTAGCCTAGTTCACCATCCCAGGATATATGGTCGCCTTCCCCACGACACTCCACAACGTAGGTACCAGAGGACCAGCTCGCACGAAAATCTTCATGATCATATAAACTGCTTTAACGGTTTTAATGCAAACTTCATTTAAAGAAGATACGTCGAAAGATTGATGACTTTTGTTTCTTCGTTTTCTTCGCAATAGTTGCAATACACGAAAACAAAGAGGATACATCAGCGTTACCTTCACAGTAAACCTCAAAGTAGTCATGGAGCATCATTTGGGAGGTGAGTTTGATGGCTTCTCTTCTGGAAACGCTTCTGGGGGGTTTTCCCATCGACAAAATCCCTACAAGAACGATTGGAATGGACTTTCCAAGAAACTGTCGAATTTCGGGAATCCACACGGATTGTGCGTTTTCAAACGAATTTCTTTTCTGAACATCGTAGCAGATGACGATGATATTACTTTCCTTCAGGGCAAATCTTCGCATCTGGTCAAAGTCATGCTGACCCGGTAAATCATAAATAGAAATGCTGCTTTTCTTTCCCTTGCAAACTGTTTCGCCTGCAATTACAAAAACATATCTTAAATATACTGCTCTATGTGGTTAATGCAAATATATTTACTAAATTGATATATTCAAAGTATGCAACACAGAAGATTACATACCATAATAATTCTCGAAGATTGTAGGAGTATACTGTTTGTCTTCTTTTTCGCCAACAAACGATTTGATCAAGCGAGTTTTGCCAACACAAGCATCGCCAACAATAGAACATGTCACATATGAGGCCTTCATCTTCATTCAATGTCTACAAATGTCGAACATTACGCATACATTCAGCTTTTATAGTAGTTTATTCGTATAGGCGTTTCTGCAGAAAGCATAAACTAATTGTTGTTGCCAAAGATACGTATTACGTTACGGAAAATGGGCGTGATTCCTTTCGTAATGCTGTACATCTATTGAGATTCTATTAAGAATTTCTTACCTATTGTACAGTCTTTAAGAGCCACATTTGCGACATCTACAGCGCTTGATTGTTACATCATTCGTAAAGCATGCACTATTGTTTGAAATACCTATAATTTCTTAATAATATACTTCGTTGAATGTTAATCGAAGAACAAAATACAACAACGGGAATTTCTGAATTCGTTTATTCGTTTGCTATTTTCTGTAGATTTATAGCTCTCTTGTGGGAATATGGATATACCAGGGGGTTAAAGAGCAAAATGTTAATCGAGAAGTTGTATCATCAAAAATATGTTTGTTGACGTAGCCATGTTGGGTTGTTCTCTTTGAGGAATATGGTTGATCACAAATCCTGGGTTAAGGAAGATGGGCGTGCCGATCTCGACGTTTTGTGTTCCTGAGATGCCGAAGAACAAATCAATGATAGCAGGAGCCTTGAAATTGATAGTACGAGCCTTGAAATTGATAGAACACGATATTTTGTTTCTGATTGATGTATATTAAAAATAATGGTAGCATGATTTTTTTTTATAATTTTATATAACATGGCACATAGGTTAAAGGAAGTCTCCAGTGCTACAAATCTTCTATAACCATAGTGTTAAATATTCCAATCACTTATAACTCCCGTGACTATTCCAATATCTAGAAGGTGTGTTTTATGAAGCGTATATACATATAATATGTCAAGTTACATAAACATGATATGACAAAAATTTTGGTTAATGTCACTATTTCTATTATATATTCAAATTGGCAATGAGCCCAATTGTATGGCAGTGCCACACCCAATTAAACCCGTCTCACCGGAACAAAGAGGTATTCAATTTTTAAAATGTGTTACCCCGAACTCTACTCGAACACTCTGTGAATTGTGTGGAGGGCGGCATCAGAATGAAGAGCGTGCACGTATAGTGAGTGAGTTATAAATAAGCCGACAAACCTGTTTTAATATTCCAAGTAATTAAACATAATTTATAAATTTCTTAATTACCGGTACCTGGACTATTGTTATAAACACAAAATACTAATATCAAATTGTATCTGAAACTTAAAAACATTATTTTGCATATTTTTTAATCTCAAAGGAAATGATTCGCAAGGACAGAACTCTATAAATAACTCTCAATCAATTACGGCGCGCAGTTCGCGATAAAATTCCGCAAAAAGATTTATGCGTCACATATCTCCCCTGCGCAGTTTTCTTGATCTCCTCATCAACTACACATAAATGAAATGAAAAAATTCAAATTCAACTGAAAGATAATATATGTACAATCATTGTGGTCAATTCAATTTTGTTTTGTTTGCAAATATTCTGAAAATGTTTGGCTTAAATTAGCACCAAGACTTGCATCAAGTGCAGCCATTGCATGTCCAAGCTCTTGAAAATCACTAGAAAAAGAATATGCAACACTTGCTGATTGTTTATTTGATATTACAGATTTTGGCAGATTAATTGCGTTAGAGTGCTTCCCGCCGGTAGACCGTTTAGAACGCCGTAATTCGGGCATGTCATGAGAAACCTGTGGGTTACTTTGTTCAGTATCCTTACCTGAATAATCCCCTTCAGTCGTTTCACTCATCTTATCCATACCATCCGAAAATTCATTTGCACTGTGAATAATTTCCCATGTTTTCTGATGCGATTCCGAATCTAATTCGGATTCTTCTGCAATATCTTCCTCATCATGAGCAACAATTTCTCCTGTAACAAATATTTCCTTCCGGTGCAAAACCTTTGTTTGTCCACAATTGTCAGCTGGTCTTACCTTGTAAACATTTTATTGTAACCTTTCTATGACAACATATGGAAGTGCCTTCCAGACATCTTGAATTGTATTCCGGCCTTGCACATGGTTTTTCAAAAGAACTTTTGCACCTACCTGTATTGCACATGGCGTAAAATTCTTGTCGTGTAACTCGCGTCGTCTTTCAGCACTTTTCTTTGTATTTTGTAATGCTTCAGTAAGTGCTTTGTTGAGTCGCTTCTTGTGTGAATCTAACCATTCGTGGACGCCTGTAGCATTACTGTCATGATTAATGCCCATGAAATGATCAATTGGTAGTCTTGGTTCTCTACCGAAAAGAAGATAAAAAGGATACAACCCAGTAGTTGCATGTGGAGTTGCGTTATATACATATACAATTTCTGGTAAATATGTTGTCCATTTCTTCTTCCTTTCTGTATCCAGTGTCCTTAACCGATCATGCAATGTACGATTAAATCGTTCACATTGTGAGTTTCCTTCGGGATGATAAGGAGTACACCTAGACTCCTTGATGTTGTACAACTTGCATAACTCTTTGACCACTTCGCCCTCAAAATTCCTACCTTGGTCACTGTGTAAACGATTGGGAATTCCAAATTTGTGGAACCAATTGTACACCAAATGTTTAGCAACTGTTCAAGCCTTCTGGAATGGCCTGTGTAAATTTCGTGAAAACATCTGTCAAAACCAATACATTTTCGTAACCATCTGACGATTTTTCTAAAAGTGTGTAATCCATTGCTAGAATTTCTAATGGGTGTTTAGCAATCAAATTCCCCATTGATGGTCTGATAGTAAAAATGCGTGCTTTTGCGATCATGCATTTCTCACATTTTTCAATCCATCTAATAACATCACCTTGCATTCCTGGCCAATAGCATCTTCTTTTGATCAACGCCAATGTTCTCTCTCGACCTTGATGACCAGAACAATCATGTAAGGACTCCTAAACTTGTTGTTTCAAACAGCCAGGTAGAACAACCTGTAAATACTCTCCATCCAAATCTTTACTGGTCATGAACAAGACACCTTCTTTCACCTGCAAAAGATTATATTTCCTTACCTTTTTATTTTCCTTAGAAATTTGTCGAGATGTTGGTTTATGCCCAGTATCTAACCAATTGAATACTGTAAAGATATTTGGATCACCCCCCTGTAGTTTCTCCAAATATCGCATTCTGTACTCTGGAAAAGTTGGTGATAATACTGTTGACTCCTCAACTTCCTCGTCATTTGTGATGATCTGACAATCTGTGATAATGCCTTGCAGAGATGCTGACTTGGAAACATCTGATAGAATTTCTTCCGAGTTACTCTGACAGTGCATTCTGCTTAAACTGTCAGCAGTTTGGTTCAATTTGCCTGATCTATACTTTATTGTGAAATTGAATCGAGCCAACTCTGAAGTCCATCTTAACTCAGTCGCACCCAATTTTGCTGTCTTAAGATAGCTCAGATGATTATTGTCGGTATAAACAACAAAGTCATTCCCTAAAAGATAATCTCTGAATTTATCCGTTATCGCCCATTTCAGTGCTAGTAACTCAAGTTTCATTGAGCTATAATTTGACATGTTTTTCTCACCTGGTTTGAGACTTCTGGAAGCATAAGCAATCACTACACGGTGATCTTGTTGCTGGCTCAATACTGCTCCAAGTCCGTTTAAGTTGGCATCCGTTTCCAGAATGAATGGAGTCTCAAAGTTTGGAAACCCTAAAACTGGAGTACTTGTAAGACATGTTTTGGGTCTTGCAAAAGCAGTATCGCAGTCGGCATTCCATCTAACACTGAAAGGTACCTGTTCTGTAACTAGTTTCCTACCTTTGGTTCTCTTTTCTTGCTTTGTCAACACTGCATGTAGAGACACTGCTATCTGACTAAACCTCTTAATAAATTTTCTGTAGTACCCGGCTAGGCCAAGAAAAGATCGCAATTCCTTTTCTGATTTAGGCGTTTTCCAGTCATTAATAACAGCAATTTTCTCCGGATCGACTTTCACTTCCACCTCACTTACAACATGACCAAGATATCTAACCCCTTTGTCAAAAACAATACACTTAGAAGGTTTGATTTTTAACCCATGATCCCTCAGTTTGTTGAAAATAGATTCTAAACGCTCTAAATGATCTGCAAAAGATTTTGAAAATACGAGAATGTCATCCAAGTAAAGAAGAAGTATTTCAAAATTCTTATCACCTAAACAAGCTTCCATTAATTTTTGGAAAGTACTCGGACTATTGCAAAGACCAAATGGCATGCGCACAAATTCATATAAACCAAGAGGTCCAACTCGAAATGCTGTTTTATGACAATCCTTCTCGTCCATCTTAACTTGATAGAAACTTTGTGTCAAATCCAAAGTTGAAAAGTATTTCGCGCCATGAAGAGCATCTAAAGTCTCTTCAATTCTCGGTATTGGAAATGCATCTTTGATTGTTTTAAGATTAAGCTGTCTATAATCTACGCAAAGGCGCAAAGAGTTATCTCGCTTCCGCACGAATACCACCGCAGCACCGTAAGGACTTGTGCTAGGTCGAATTATACCTTGCTGCAATAGTTTCTGAATATGAGACTTCACTTCTTCCATCTGATTTGGAGGAATTCTTCTATGGGGTAGTTTTACTGGAACATTGTCAGTCGTCAATATTCTGTGCTGTACAGTATCTGAAAATCCTAGATCATCAGTATCCTTACAGAAAATATCCTGTTGACTAATAACTGATACCAACATGTCTCTTTCATTGTCAGACAAACCTGTGCCAATGTTTACGTCTACACCATGAATTTTTACAGAATTCTTTGTGGAAGTTACTTCATCTCTTACATCAACCTTTTGTTTGCATTCTAGCTGTACGTTTTCTATGCATACTTGTGTTTCCTGACTACTCACCTGTATGTCCACTTCACAATCTTGATGAAGGGAATACTCAACCTTTGCTCGATGTAATATACCTACCCTTGTTTTGGATTAAGCCATGCATCCTCATCACCAATGTTAACTACTCTGAATGGAATAATACCGTTTTTGACAATTGCATATGTGTCAATTACAATGTTTCTTGGGAGAAAACCGTGATCTCCATATACTGCTTGGTCAAGAGCACTATAGTTCTTGGGACTTTGGCGTGTAGTATCCATTACAACTTTCATGGTTCTAGATGGGATTTTGACCGGATTTTGACCTGCAACCTTGACAAAACTTAATTTTTCAGAGTCATCAACTGGGGATACTCTCATTTCAAACACAGACAGAGTATCAAGTAAATTATCATTTTTACCTGTAATCGAAATAAGGTTCTGATCTACTTGTTCCTTAAGAATATGGAAAAAATTACTTCCCAATACGCCAGGTACACGCATTTTTCTATCTTTACCAAAATTATCAACAGGATCCTTTACAACTAATATTCCAACATTTGGAATGGAATAATGAGCAGTGCCTATCTCTACCTCAATGTAACCAATGTATGTAATTGGTAGATGATTGGCGCCAGACACTCTCATCCATTTGGTTACATCTATTAATTTTGGCTCCGATTTCAACAAATCTCGGAAGTAAGACTCGGTGATTGTAGAAACTTGTGAACCAGTGTCAATTAGACACGATATTGGCTTACCTTCTATGTTGACTGTTACCACCGGCCATTTCCCAATAGCTTTCTCAATGATATGTTGGTCAATTGAGTCATTAAGCCCATAGTCCGCTGGTTGACACTCTCTACAACGGACGCTTCTCGTTTAAAGGATTAGTATTTGAGCTCTTTGACTTACCTTTCCCCTGAAAAGTTTTGTCATCTTTTAACTGAGTACTACATTCTGGTGCTTAATGCCCCTTTCCACCGCAACGGTAACATGTTAAATGAAATTGCTTAATTTTAGGAAGCTGATTTCCTTTGACAGTTTTTGCATCAGAATCGGATTTACTTTTTACGACCTGATCAGACAATTTTTGCAATTGTTGTTGATTTTCTTCAATTTGTTTCTGTTGTACTTTAAGAATGTTCATAAGATCAAATAATTGACTATCATTTGGTGATGTTAGAACTCTAGATTGGATACTATCTTGTGTGCATATTTCATTCGCAAAGTATTTGCTCAGTGGTTCAGCTCTATAATCTTCAGACCACTGTAACACTGTCTGTCTAAACTCACCAAATGACATAGACTTCCTTTCAAAAGAAAACCGTCTGATCTCTCTCCGGAGAGACGAATCGCGAATGCCCTCAATAAAACGTTCTTTCAACAACTCATCGAAATCGGTGACTACATTTTCGTCTTTCGCGATAATCTTTTCAACTCATTTCATAAGTGCCAAAGAATAATTTTGCAAAGATTCGCCATATCTTTGATCGCGTTGATAAAACTGTTGCTGCAGAGCGCCAAGAGTTTCTGTGCTTAAAAATACATCTCTGATTATTTTCAAAATTTTCTCTGACGTATCCCTTTCTACAGTGGGGCGTAATCTTATTTCATCTTTAGCCTGTCCACCCAAATTATCCATTAAAAAATCTATTCCAGCATTTTCATCATGAATAATTCGAAGATGTTGTTCTGCATCTTGTAACCACTCTGATACATCTGGGTCACTCTCTTTCATTGGTCTTCCATTCAACTTTGCAATCTTTTTCTCTTTCGCAACATAAACAGTTGTATTTCCTTTCATTCCACTCTCAACTCTCGTTCCCTTTTTTCGTTTATATTTCTTTCTGCTAACAATTGTTCTTGAAATCTGAACAGTCCGTGTTCTAAATGTTCTGTTTTTTGTCTTTCATTGTGAAGCTGCTCTTTAATTTCTTTCTCTGTAGCCATAATTCACTCTCTACTAAGTTCACGTTAATGATAAAGTATCTGTATTTGCTACACAGAGTCTGTATACCTGTACATAAATGGTGAGTTACAAAATTGTTAGTTTGTATCACCTCTCTTTTGGCGTAGCTTTTTTTCACGAGTTGTATCAAATTTCTGAGGTCTTTTTCTATCTGCCGTCCTCTTCAGTTTTCAAACTGCAGAGCTTCCATATTGAAGTTTCCTCCATCTTTGAAATCTGGTAGGCACACCTAAATATCATAGCTCACTGCCAATGACAACTTGTACCGAGAATATCCTGTTTAAGCATAGCCCATCTGATTTCGAAATGTCCACAACGCCACTTTATGACAAAGATTTTGGTTCAATGTCACTATTTTTATTATATATTCAAATTGGCAATGAGCCCAATTGTATGGCAGTGCCACACCCAATTAAACCCATCTCACCGGAACAAAGAGGTATTCAATTTTTAAAATGTGTTACCCCGAACTCCATTCGAACACCCTGTGAATTGTGTGGAGGGCGGCGTCAGAATGAAGAGCGTGCACGTATAGTGAGTGAGTTATAAATAAGCTGACAAACCGGTTTTAATATTCCAAGTAATTAAACATAATTTATAAATTTCTTAATTACCTGGACTATTGTTATAAACACAAAATACTAATATCAAATTGTATTTGAAACTTTTAATACATTATTTTACATATTTTTAATCTCAACTTTCGCAAGGACAGAACTCTATAAATAACTCTCAATCAATTACGGCGCGCAGTTTGCGATAAAATTCTGCAAAAAGATTTATGCGTCACTATTTTGATAATGATGATCATATCCAAGTTAGAACAATCTATGTAACAGTAAACTTTGTTTATATATTAATGCAGGATAATAGAATTGCAACTTGTATTGCTTATAGGAGTTATGAGATTGATCACTGTTCGTTATTTTCACCTTTGTAGGAGTTATGATTGGTTGATTGTATATTGATTAACGTTCCCCTCGAGAATCTTTCACTCATATGGAGACGCACTATTGCCGGTGAAGGGCTGCAAAATTGAGGCCTATGCTCTTTGAACAGGGAGGAATCTTTATCGTGCCACACCTGCTGTGACACGGGACCTCGGTTTTTGCGGTCTCTTCCGAAGGACTGCCACATTTCGTTGCCTCTTACGACAAGTAAGGGGTACTGAGGACCTATTCTAACCTGGATCCCCACGGGGTTATAGGAATTATGAGATTGATCAGAGTTCGTTTTCTTCACCTTTATAGGAGTTTTGAGATTGACCACTGTTTGTTATCTTCGCCTTTATAGGAGTTATGAGATTGATCACTCTTCATTATCTTCGCCTCTCACTTGTTAATACACTTGAAGAAGATAATGCACTAAATGTTTATAAACGCCGAATTGTGTGTTTTTGTTTTTTTTTTGGTTCACCTTTTACAATGATGAGGATGATAAAAGGTGAAGATAACGAACAGGGATCAATCTCATAAATCTTGTAAGGAATACAAAATAGAGAATTTGGCAAACAAGGACTCCAGTATATACCTTAAGTGGGATCGAGTGCCTAGGAGGAGAAAGTATCCGTTGCCGATCGATTCCTTTCGCTTAAAGTCCTATATCTTGATCAGGTAAACAGAGTAACCCCTACACCCCTACTAACGTGTTCGGAACATATTCTTTATCGGTGTTAAGTAGAGCGTAAAATCAAAGACTATCGAATGAAATATAATCTCGCTGCTCCGAGACTCCAACGCGAGCTACCTGAGACCCGGTGAACTTTCTACCAGATATGGATCTGCTTTAAGGAATTCCAGTGTTAATGTAAGTATCAATTAGAAATTATGGTATATTGTGCTTTATTTGTTTTTGCAATATATAGATCTACGTATCAATGCATTATTTTCCTAATGCCATCAGCTAATAAAGCTTAAATAAGAAATGGTAAGAAAGAGTTATCATCCTTAGATTTGGACCTAGGCCAACTTCGAAAGAAGTCTTGATTATCGTGAAAAAAAAATATTGAGAGGACATATTTCTATTTCAAAGTGCCATAATTAAATTTTAATGTTGCATAGGGATTGAGTTCAATTTATCAAACACTGAAATGTTGCATACAATTTACCATTTCCACGCAGAAAATATTATAGATTGTTTCATGTTTGAGGTATATATGTATCTGTGAATGTGCATGTTACAAGCAAAGAAAGATGCATTGCAGGTATCTTGAAATTTCTAAACTTAATATTTCTTTGGTGGAAACAGAATCATTTTCCTAATTTAGCAGTATAGATAAAGTGAATTTATTTTATGAAGAAAGTAGATTTTATTGATTGGATCTATTGTGGTGACCAGGGGGGTGTATACATGTACTACCCATTCATAATTTTTTGATATGTAAAGATTTTAATAATTAAACTCATTGATGCATGCAGCACACCTAAGAAAATTAGAATGAATGAAAAGTATATGACATGTATTTGTATGATTATCATTTGGTACATATGTAAATGAAAAATTCCAACTTTTCCTTATATGATATGATTCAATAATAATAATAATAATACCATATTTATATAGCACCCTTTTCATACACTACATGTATGTACGCTCAAAGGTGACCAATTATGGATTGTTTTTTAAGTGGAAGGAAAGCAACAATAAATGGAAATTAGAACATGACTAGATGTATACATGTATATATATAGTAACCATTACCAAAGTATATAATGTACCAGTGATAATTTTAAAAGTTGATCACAAAACTGCAAAGGACATCAGGGGACAGTGCATTATATTTAACAGGATCCTCCCTGTATCTAATGCAGGGTTGTAATTGTCATTTATAACATGTATATTAAATCTGGTAAAAAATGTACATATTAGACACCAGTGGACAATGCATTAATTAAAAGAATTTTATCAGATCATGCATCAATCTCCTTATATATAGCAAAATATCGCAGTCTTTGATTTATATAAAATCATAGTAGAAAACATTTAAAATTCCTGAGTGGTGCAGGTCTCATACTCATTTACAGATTGACAGTTTATAGCTCTGAGTTTCTGTAACCACACACATGTATAATTACTAATGTTTATTTATGCAAGCATTTATGATATATATTAATCATTAACACATATATTAATGTGACGGGACAATATACATGGATATACATCATAACTTTTTCCTTTATTGATACATTATAAGCAGTAAATATTTTCATAAGTCATTTCTAAAAATTAAAAAAAAATCTCCTTTTATGAATGAAATACCTACATGCATTTCTGATCTTTTTTAATTAATTTAGATTTACTTATTTCAATTACAAACTTATAATTGCAGAAACACACATGTAATAGTATCAATAATCTTTTTCATATTTACATTAGTCATGTATCTGTATGTTAGAGGACAATCTGTACAAAAATTTAAAATCTTAAATAAAATATTGAATCACAATTAGGATTACATTGCACTACACTGTAATTAACTATTGTTTTAATATACATCAACTATATTTTGTCTGTAAAAAACCTTTGCTGTTTCATTTTTAGTATTATATTTCGCAACATAATTGAACAGTTAAGTCTCAGAAATCAAAATTGAATTGTGATAATCCAGAAGCTGTTCTAGAAATTTAGGAGAAGAAATTATATTGCACGATCATATTACATGGATTTTGTTTTCAAGTTTGGCCAAGTTAGGATCATAGTGTGCACTGAGTATTATTTAACCTAAAGTAAAGAATTTTGTAATTATAAGTTCCCTTTAATGAAAAGCTGACTGTGCAATATTCATAAATTAAGGCGTCAAATAAAAATTGTGTTTCTGACCCTAAATTAAACACACCACCCATAGTTTTTAAAATAAACATATATTGTTGAAGAGATCATTGAAGAAACGTTGTTTGGGGGGACTTGACATCTGTAATTCAATTTTATCTATAATAAGTAATTTTAATCAAACTAAATCTAAAAGTTTCATTGACAAGTGTAAATAAGTTCAATAAGACATAATTAATTTGTTTAAATGGAGATTGTGATCAGAATATTAAAACTTAATTGCTTACAGATAAAGAAAAAAGTTACGAATTATATATCCCAATCTGAATTAAAATTAGACTGGTATATTCTACTCGTCTTCGGTACACCTCAATACAAGGACGTCTATCATAGGGAAGTGGGATTCTTTTTCTCTTGCCATTATTTTGACTTGTACAGCAATTTATATTTTTAGCCTAAATTTCAAATCATAATACATATTTGTGCATGTGTCTGCTTTCAGTGTACTTTTTGGGGAGTTCACCACCCTTTGAACAAATGTATTTTGAGATCCTCAAAGGAATCCTAGATTTGTCAAGGTATCACATCTTCCTATAATTGAATGTAATGATTATGTTTTCAAGATTTTAAAGGAGATTATTCTGTCTACAAAGCGAGATCATTTTATCTGTCCTTAAATTTTTAACCAAGCTATACACTGCATGCAGATAATTATGTCTCTTAAAAAATTGTTATAGTATTTAAACATCTTTTTATGCATGGTTGTATATGTACATGTAACAGAACTTATGAAGTACATGTATATGTGTTCAGTGTTTTATTATGTAAAATCTACTTAGGAGTACAACTACATTTACAAATTATGTACATGCATACAAAGGCACAAACACAATTTCTACCTCAAAACTTTCATCAGATACAAGTCAAAAAATTTAAGATTATAAGAATTAAGCTAATAATTATATATTTGTAGATCTTAGAAACATTTTCATGAAGAGATACATTATTGCTTATGCTATCACTTTGCCTGTATTTCTGTCTTGGTTCAGTATATATAGTACACTAGCAGGTGACACACACTGTTTCATGGAATACTGAATCTTAATTATTGACAAATCGTATAATTTCATAATATTACATTTTTTGTTACATACTAAATAACTGCATGATTTTTTTCCTTTTAGAAGCCATGTTTTAATTGCTGCCCTTCAAATAGTACAGTGTCTTTGTGTAAATTGTAAGTATTCAGTGTCTTAGGATAAATCGTTAGTATTTTGAAGCATGATGTTACAGTTAGTTTATTGTGTCTCCCCTCTTCCAGGGGGATCGAGACATTGTTTTTGTATTTTCTGTCTGTCCATCTGTCTGTCACAAATTCTTGTGAACGCTTCTCCTCCTATATATATGGCTTATCCGCTAGACTTGAAACTTTGTACAATGCTTCATTGCCATATAGAGAAGTGCATATTGTTGGGACGGGAGGATCCAATTATTTTCCTAAAAGTTATAGTTGATCTAAGAGGGGTGGAAGATGTTTAAATAGCTTGTGAATGCTTCTCCTCTGATATGGATTATCAGAGTTAGACTTAAACTTTTCACAATACCTCAATGTCATTTGCAGATTGGCATACTAGTATATTGTAGGGATAGGAGGATCCAATTGTTTTCTTAAAATCTTAGGGGTGGAGGGTATAAAATAATTTGTGAACACTTCTATATGGTTTATCGGAGTTCATAAATGCTTATATGCTTCTGCTCATGCTTTCTCCTCCATACCATACAGTACAATAAGGGGCAGTTTCATTTGGAGAACTTCCAATTTGGGGAGCTCAGGGAGACATTTGTAATTCCTAATAAACAATCTTTAGTTTCAAATTGTGATTATGGTGTTTTTGTTTTTCTTCTATAAAATGTTAATTATATTAAATATCTATTTTGAAAAAAATCATAAAATATATATGTAAAGTTATAATTAAAATTTTTCTTTCTGGTAAAATAGCAAAGAAAAATTCAAAATCGATTTTAGCTCACATGAGCTGAAAGCTTGCTTGAAAGAGCAAATCTGATCACTTTTTACTGTCATCAGTCCATCTGTACAACCTTTTTAACCTCTTCTCCAGAACCATAGTGTTAATTTCAGCCTAACTTGCCACCCTTCACAGGGGAGATGATCACAAAATAGGGTGGGGTCATTAAAAGTCTTCTCAAGAACTTATTTTTACAAACTATCAACTCCTGACTCTATCTGCCAATTTGAGAAACGCGCTAAAGACACCGAAATACCTAAAGCTTGAACGAAGGGGGAAATGCGTAAAAAAAATCTAAATTAAATAAAATAAACAATTTCTTTTTTTAAGAAAGCCAAAATACAATGTTCAATTTCCTTCTCTTGGTGCAATATCACAAAAATAATGTTTTGATCTTTTTTAAGGTATTTTAAATTTTAAGTATACATGTATCAGGTCTTTAGTGCTTTCGTTAAAATGATAGATCTCGTCAACATTTGATGTTGCTGAGGAAAAATGAGTATCATGTGTTTCAATGCCTGAATGGGCAGATCGCTTACTATGGTTTGAAGATGGTAGGTTTGCCAAATATCATATACTTAAATTTGTGATTTATTGATAGAAGAACTAAAAGAATAACTCCAGAATGGGGTTTCATCCGTCAATAAAAAAAAAGCTACATTTTGGTGCTAATTTACCTGGAACATGTCAGTATTTGGCTCAAAAAGCAAAATAATTACGATCCTTAATTCAGTTTAATAGTAATGAAGGGGAAGGTCTTCATCATTTATCACAACTGGCAGTTGTGCCGAGTTTTATTTCAAACCACTAAACCGTTTGCTTCATATGTACATAATGTATGTTAATAACAGAAAACGTCTGGTGGAAACCTGGATCTCTCCGATAAAAACGTTATGTTTTCATACACCGAGTAGAACGCTACATACGGGGTGGCGGTCGTGCGTGACATCGGATGGCAGTCCCTGAGTGTACCATGACATAATCTTAAAAATTCTAAGTGATATAGGTCTAAAAATAGACCAGGAGAGAACTGCGTGCAAAAATAATCCCTGTAAACATGCTGTTACCGGTGAAACACAGCAAAATCACTCCAAAAATGAAGTTTGATCTTTATTGCAGCGTATGCAGTTTCAGTTTCCTCTTTTAGAGCCTCACCAATGTCAAATGTTTGCTCACCCACGTAGTGCAACAGCAAAGCTTATT
This sequence comes from Ostrea edulis, assembly GCF_947568905.1. Classification (NCBI taxonomy): domain Eukaryota; kingdom Metazoa; phylum Mollusca; class Bivalvia; order Ostreida; family Ostreidae; genus Ostrea; species Ostrea edulis. The sequence continues at coordinate 67,188,587 of NC_079168.1, read as the reverse complement.
TCGGATCATATATGCCTTTAACTAACAGATTCGCCAGGTTCATCACCGTCCGGAACTATAAGGTTTACTAATTTTAGTGCCACAAATAGATTTTCTAAACGTCCGACCCACCTGTCCCATCGAGGGTCTACTGTTGACTTATCCACGTCTGCATCAAATGCTGGGAAACTGGTAAAGCATGTTGATCCATAAGAAATCCGAGGTTCTTATTTTACCTTTCTCGTCGCCAAATTGTACTGTTTTGTAGATTATTAGATCTATATCCGCTATATAATAAGAACACGCCGTTCAGGGATTCCGCCATTTTATTCCGTGCTTACTCTAAATATTACAAAACCAATCACATACAACAATATGAATTCCGGATTCATTACATTGTAAATGGTTTGTACTATTTTGAAAAATCGTCTGTACGATTTTAAAACATTGTACGATTTAATAAATTTAAAAAGTCGTTTGAGGGCCTCCGTGGTCGAGTGGTTATTTATCGCGCTCAATGCCACACATCCTCTCACCTCTGGTCGGCGCGGGTTCGAATCTCGCTCGCATCGGTAAGTGAAAAAGTTTTCCAGTTTACCTGCGGGAGGTCGGTGGTCTCTTCCCAGGTACATTGTATCTGAGTTCTCTCTTCCACCAACAAAAACTGGGCGCCACCATATAACTGAACAAGAGGCCTACAGGCCTTATAGGTCACCTGAGTATTAGTTGAAAGTATCACTTGACAAGTACCAAGGGCTATGAAATCCTGTTTTGCATATCTAAACTAATTAATGATCTTTAATGACGACGGACGACAACCAATTGCAATAGGTCACCTGAGTTTACTCAGTGTTGAGTGTGGCGGAAAACAGCAATCAATCAATCAATCGTTTGTACGATGTAGCATAAGGCCAGGTAACAAAAACAGAGTGTTGGTAAAATGGGTACTAGGCAAACCTATGCCGGAGAAAATTAGGAACTCGGGTCTTTCATTTCACTTCGTAATTACTCCATTAAATTTCCAGATTATGTTTCTGACAAGCTGATAAGTATTCCTTGTAAAAATTGCACTAAAATTCGCAGAAATGTTGATTTTATTGGTGATTGTTTATTTCCAATTTGATAAGATGAAGTCGACATTTTACGGCATTTTCGATGAATGTGACGATGAGCCAACAAAATCTTGAATTAGTCCAATTATAATTAACATTATATATTGACTATCGATAACTATTTTCTTAATCAAAAGGGCTATTTCTAAGCAAAAATAGAAATTTTAATTTCATTAAAACCAGATTCGATCACCCGGGAGAATCTTGAAAATTCCGAAATAATTGTACAGGTCTATTATACCCATTTTACCAACTTGGATATCAACAATCGCTAAAAAAAATTCGGCATTTCTATTTCAGTGCAGTTTTTACAACGAAGAAAAAATAAAGTTCTCAATTTCCCCCGACACCATTTTACCAACACCCCATTTTTTATTTTGTTACCAGGCCTTGTACTAAATCCTACAAACGACTTTTGAAATTGTACAAACAATTTTTAAAATCGTTTCTACGATTTACAAAATCGTACAAACGATTGACTAAATCGTTCAATCGAATTTTTTAATTCTACAAAGATATTTAAAATCATTTGTACGATTCAGTAACATACGATGTATTATTTCTTCTGCTAGGTTAAAATGGCACGAATACGTCGTTGTAATTTAGGACATTGGGAGCTATTTTTAAACAATACGCTCATACATGTATACCTACGTAGTGAAGCAAAGTCGTAATCGAGATCAAAATATCCCTTCGTTCCCTGTAGTGACGTTGTGATAACTTCCTGTTTCACATTCGTCATTCCCTTAGGTTCTCGGAGGTCACGTGATACCTGAGTACTATATAAGCCGAGACAATCGGAATGATAAGCATTCTGTGTCTGACGGCCGGGGTGAAAGGTAGCCAGAAAAGAATAAGGTTTTGTAAGTATAAACTGAATAAAGTCTTACGTGCCTGAAATAGGCTTTCGAGACTTTGAGTATATAAATATATACTGTTTAGCTGGCTTGTATACTGAAGTGAAGCTAGAGCGCTTTAGTCCTCGACAGGCGCGTTCGCTTTAGTCCTTGAAAAGCACATACGCTTAAGGCCCTGACAAGTGCGTTCGCTACAGAGAAACGAAGTGATTATTATGTAAATACTTGTAATTCTGTGATTGAGAAATATGTCTTGCTGATCTATTCAGGTAGAATAGCCGAATCCCAAAACGAACCCAGAAACGTTACATAAAATTGGTGGCAGCGCTGTGGGATTCGGAAAATAAAAGCAATAATTACATGTTCATATTTTAATCGATAGTGTTGTTTCTTTTCTGATTATTGAATAATGAGCGCAAGGGATGAAATGCTGGATGAGGAAATCTCTTTTTTTGAAAAGAGTTGTGAGCGATTGCGTTTGGAAATAGAAAGGCAGTGGACACCGGTAGCATTAAATAGACCGATGCGCGATTCCGGTATTGCAACCATGACCAATGAGCACGGAAGGCAAGAATACTCAGAAAAAGGGGCTGATGATACAGTAGTTATGATGAATGCGAAGCGACCGGAAAACTCTTTGCCGGAAAGTGGTAAATCTGGTAGTATTACTATGAGAAAAATGACTCGACGCAATAGTAATGAAAATTCTTCTTGTGGACAGAATGCACAGATTTCAACTGAAAGTGCGTTACAGTACCGTGCTAGTGCGCCGCCGCTTATGAACAAAACACCGTTAAGCCTGTCAAATGCGCATTTGCAAATGGCGAGAGCGCCAATTGAGACTCCTGTTCGTGCGCAACCTCATTTACCACTGCGTATGCACTCTCAAATACCAGTACAAACGCATCCTCAGTTACATACTGGTGCAATGAATCGAGTTGCAGAATCACTCTCCGAGAACCAGAGACAAAATGACAATAACTTTGCAGTAAGGGAGATGAACAGTCGTTCATCTATGCAAAGGTCAACTACGAGTGACACAATCGCGACAAAATGTCACATAAAACCGGCGACTTTTGATGGTAGTAATTCTTGGATTGATTACAAGTCTTATGTTGATGCTTGCGCGGCAATTAATAATTGGTATGACAGAGAGAAAGGACTTTATTTAGCGGTAGCATTGGGAGGTACTGCTCAAAGCGTGTATCGGGAATGTTCCCACAGAGACGGGTCAGCAGTACCATTTGTTGGTTGAAGCACTGGAGGAGCGATTTGCACCGCCAAATCAAACAGAGCTGCATCGTGCACAGTTAAAAGAGAGACGTCAGAGAGCATCAGAAACCTTAACGGGATTAGGACAAGCTATCAGAAGACTTGCTAGTTTGGCTTATCCGTCGGCACCAACGGAAGTGAGGGAAACGCTTGGAAAAGAAGCTTTTATAGATGCACTAGTAGATTCCGACATGTGATTGCGCATCAAACAAAGTAGACCTCACAATCTAAACGAAGCCATACTCTTAGCAGTTGAGCTGGATGCGCATTATAAAACTGAAAAGAGAAGTCATTTACATAATCTGAATTTCACTAAATCCACAACTGATAATGAATCGCATTCGAGAGATATGACATGATGAAAACGCTTCAGAATAAGTTAGAATCGTTAGAAAAACGCGTTCAAGCAAATAGCTCAAGTGAAAGCGTTCCTGGAAGGCGCAGATTTGCTAATAAACGAAAAGATGGAAAGGTAAAGTGTTACTACTGTTCAGAGGAAGGGCACATTCGTAGACAATGTCCCAAATTGAAGAAGGAAAACAGTGATGATAGTAAACGCTCTGATAAGCCTACAGACGGCAGTGCGCGTCGAATACACTGCAGGAAAAGGCGAAAACCCCGAAAAGTTTCTAAAGGGAATATAGGGGCAAACAGCTTATGTGAAGAGGCAGGTATTTTCATAGATGCAGAAATCAATGCATTTAAAACCAAATTTCTGATTGATACTGGCGCATCCCTGACATGCTGCCTAAGAACATAGGTGATAAATTGATAGACAAGCCCAGTTTAGAAGAGAGTAAGCAAATAATAACCAGTGCCAGCGACTCAAGACTTTGTCAGTTTGGCAAAGGCAATTTCGCCGTAAAAGTAGGAAAATCAAAGGAAAACGTGGAAGTAGTGGTAGCGGATATCACTGTCGATGGAATACTTGGACTTGATTTCCTAAAAACATGTAATGGAGCCATAGACTTCGAAACGAGTTCCCTTAAATTGAATAACGAAAACTGCCACTTCTCATGGGAAGGAACATTGAGCTGCTATAGGGTGACGGCAAACAGCGACATATGCATTCCTCCAAGAAGTAAAGTTGTAGTTATGGCTAAGGTACCGGGAGAAAACACATTTGGTTGCGCAGACTACTTGGTTGAGGCAGAGTCAAAGTTTCTTGAAAGTGGACGCGCACTGGTAGGTTGCACATTAGTAAAGGGACACGACCTGGTGCCAGTATGTCTCATGAATATCACAGACAATATTCAACAAATTCATGATTGTACTCTGATTGCCAAAATGACAGCGGTAGAAGAACAGAAAGCTCATGTTGGTGAGGCAAATACAAATGTCGTAGGGTTAGACAGTGATTTACAATAATTACTTAACAAGTGTAAAATAAATTTATCCTTTGTGCAGTTGTCGAAGGTAGAAACATTTTTATACAAAAACCAAGATTTGTTCGCGACCTCAAACTATGATTTAGGACATACCAATGTAGTTAAGCATAAGATAAATGTTGAGCACGCAGCACGTCCTATCAAACAGGTGCCTAGACGCATTCCCCTTCATTTGTCTCAAGAGGTGGATAAGCAAGTCAATGAAATGATTGGAAAGGGCGTGATTGAACCATCTGTAAGCCCGTGGGCGTCACCTGTCGTCCTCGTTCATAAGACGAATGGGACAATGCGCTTTTGCGTTGAATATTGTCGACTTAACGAAGTTACAGTGAAAGATGCGTATCCACTTCCGAAGATAGATGAAGCATTTGATCATCTATCAGGACACGCTGTGTTCTCAACACTTGATCTCAGCAGTGGGTACTGGCAGGTTGACATGGAAGAAGCCGACAAAGAGAAGACTGTGTTTGTTACACGCAAGGGGTTATATCAGTTCAAGGTCATGCACTTTGGTTTGTGTAGCGCACCTGCAACCTTTGAACGTCTGATGGAGACGGTGCTTGCGGGACTTCAGTGGAACAAGTACTTGGTATATCTGGACGATATAATTGTCGTTGGAAAGTCGTTTGAAGACATGCTAGAAAATCTCGGAGAAGTGTTCACACGATTGCAGCAGACAGGCCTCAAGTTAAAGGCTAAAAAATGCAACCTCTTTGCAAATAGATCATATTGCAGGATGGTATTGCTGCTGATCCTGAAAAGGTGAAAGCAGTTGCTGACTGGCCGGTTCCAAGAAATGTATCAGACATTCGTTCTTTTATCGGCATTCGTAGCTATTACAGGCGCTTCATCCGAGACATTGCCTTTATAGCTAAATCCCTGCATCGACTCAATGAAAAGGGAAGAAAGTTTCAGTGGACAAAAGAAACACAGGAGGCTTTTGAAACATTGCGTGATCGATTGATCAGCGCGCCAATTCTAGCCTTATCTGACGTAACCAAGCAGTTCATACTTGATACTGATGCTAGTGGAACATCAATAGGCGCTGTTTTATCTCAGAAAATTGATGACAAAGAACGTGTAATAGCATATGCAAGCCAGACCTTGACAAAAGCTGAAAGGCGATATTGCGTCACAATGAGAGAGGTGTTGGCTATTGTTCATTTCCTGAAACACTCCCGTCCCTGTCCTGTTAAAGCGTTCTACATCCCATCTGATTTAGGGTGGTAAGGAGTGGTACGCGTTTTCTTAATCCTTAGTAACCGACACATTTCAAAGAACAGTTTGCTCTCGTATTGGCGACCTTGATCAGAATGAATGACTGAAGACACACCGAATCTGGCAATTACTTGTTCCATTATTGTGTGTGCTACGGTTTCAGCCTCCATATTTTGAAGAGTGAACGCATCTGTCCACTTTGTGAAGTAATCGGACACTATAAGTATATGACGATTCCCGCTGTCCGTCTCTGGCAACTCACATAATTTGTCTGTCGCAATTCTCTCCATTGGGGAACATGAACCAACAATTTGCATTGGGGCCCGGTTGCTTTGGAATCGGATTCTTGTGCCTGGTGCACTTTTCACAAGCGGAAATGTACTGATACACATCTTTTTGAAGACGAGGCCAATAATATCTTTGCCTTATTTTGGCCAAAGTCTTGGTAACCCCCAAGTGTCCTATTGTATGGCTGTCATGACACATTTTCAATACTCTTCTGCGCTCTTCATATGGTATAATAGCCTGGCACGTTTCCTTGCATGGGGGTAGTAGTACCCATTTTCGCACTAACAATCCTTTTCTTATGCACAATCGATCAAATTGATTCCATGGTGATTTCAACACAAACCCTAGCTGTAATATGTCAGAGAGGAAAGGTATTTTACCATTTTCAACCCACAAACGAACCAACTCAATGTCCTTGTTTTTAGTCTGAGCTTCCTTCAAAGTAAAGTCACTTTCCTCACTTAGATTTCGATTTGTGCTCACAGTTCGAACTTGATGCTCTGTTTCTGGTTCTGTGATATGCAGAGGCATGAAAGAACACGATATGGCGGAAGTACTGGACTTGTACCAGGTGAAAGTGATTCAGAGCAGGAGTGGGAAACGCTGGATCTGGGAAATCTTTCTGACGTACTGGGCAACTCTAACTTACTGCAAGCAATCCCTGTTATTCCGGAGGTGACCAGGAGGAAGCCCACTAGACCACTTCCCGTGTATGTTCCGAGGGCAAAGGCCATCGTGGGTCCTGATACCATGGCTCCAACTGCACCTAGTCCATTTGTCACTCCCATGATATATGTACGTGAGCGAGAAGCTAATGATGCAACTACTTTACCCAGCTCTTTGCGTGACTGTGCTACTCAGTCTGCTCAAGCTACCGTGGACGCATCCACCCAGACTATCCCATTAACTAGAATAGAGGCTGCAATACAGACAGAGAGTACCAAGAAGAGACGCCTAGATCGGATTCAGAAGACATATCAAGTTGGTGGACAGTCAGTGATTGAGATTCACGAGGACGTGAAAGGTGAAAGGTAGCCAGAAAAAAATAAGGTTTTGTAAGCATAAACTGATTAAAGTCTTACGTGCCTGAAATAGGCTTTCGAGACTTTGAGTATATAAATATATACTGTTTAGCTGGCCTGTATACTGAAGTGAAGCTAAGAGCGCTTTAGTCCTTGAAAAGCGCATACGCTTAAGGCCCTGATAAGTGCGTGTGCTACAGAGAAACGAAGTGATTATTATGTAAATACTTGTAATTTAAACCTGTGATTGAGAAATATGTTTTGCTGATCTATTCAAGTAGAATAACCGAATCCCAAAACGAACCCAGAAACGTTACAGTAGCTTATCAATTACGATAGACAGGTAAGATATACATAATACAGTGCATATAACACTGCATGCCTCGAATTTGAAATTGCGGGACATAAAAAAGCAATTATGGAAAATGGTTCATTGGTCACGATCTTGGTCGCTTTTCGTAAGAAACATAGTCGTTACTAAGCGACACTAATCACGACAAAATGAAAATGGAGGTAGGTTCTACTGTGTCTTTGAAATACTGTCAAGACACATGTAACTTCGTGGCATATTTTCCAACTTCAAGATGGATTGGAGACTACAGGCACCTGTGTTTACATCTTCCGCTTTATTGTTGTGGATATTTGATATATTTAATTGATCAACAGACTCTTTCCCGACTTCCTGTAATCTGGAATCGTATTTATTACCAATAGTGGGGTTATGATCTCAGGTATTGGCCGAATACTGAACAAAAGAATCGGGGTTTTAAAAAATGACAATCTATGGAAAAAATTCTATCAAGGGCACATGAATTATCATAAGTGTAATATTTACGCGTGTATTCAACAAACATTAGTTTACAATGTACTGTCACACCTTTCAAGTCCAGATAACCTTTACTAAAGATTTTTTGCGGATTTGTTCGCAAACTAATTTACAGAATCCAAAAATAAACTAGTTGACATACAAAATTTTGTCCTGACAAAAGTGACTTGTCCACTGAAAAATAATTTGGTATAACGCAATTAACTTTTATGATTTATTATACGTTTTGTTAATCTGAACCATTTTTGTTTAACAAAACTCACTTTTGTCTACACAAAACTGGATTTCGAGTACAAAATCACAAGTATCATGGGCCGCCCAGTAGAAGCAACCGTCAACTTCGTTTTGAAATTTATATTGTTTACACATTTTCAATACAAGGTGAAGATAACGAACAGTGATCAATCCCATAACTCCTACAAGCAATACAAAATAGATAGTTGGGCAAACACGCAACCCTGGACACACCAGAGGTGGGATCAGGTGCCTAGGAGGAGTAAGCATCCCCTGTTGACCGGTCACACCCGCCGTGAGCCCCATATCCTGATCAGGTAAACGGAGTTATCCGCAGTCAAAATCAGTGTGCCAAGAACGGCTTAACAATCGGTATGAAACACGTCAGACAGCATTTGACCCAATGCGAGGTTGTATTGACGAACTAGATCGTTATAACGACCATAGAATTTGCGAAATGCTGACTTCAATCGAGACTGTTGAAATCCCTGTACCATCAACTTGTTTTTCAGTAGCTTACCTCGATTTAAAAACTGATTATACCCAGAACAAGCTCTTGCATATCGAATCAGTTGAGATATATAAACACCATATACAGGTGATAATGGAATATTGCTACATCAATGTGGGAAGTTGACGATGGAGAAGCTGAAATCAATGTGATAATTTCGGATTTCAATGTGGCATTTTCTGGCCTGAATTTGTCTTCTTTTGAACGTCATTGTCTGACAGTTTTCTCCAAACTTGCAGCCGATCGAGGCAAGCAACTGATAAACAAGTTGATGGTACAGGGGTTTCAACAGTCTCGATTGAAGTCAGCATTTCGCAAATTCTATGGTCGTTATAACGATCTAGTTCGTCAATACAACCTATCATTGGGTCAAATGCTGTCTGACGTGTTTCATACCGATTGTTAGGGCGTTCTTGGCACACTTATGTTGACTACGGATATGGCTCACGGCGGGTGCGACCGGTCGACAGGGGATGCTTACTCTTCCTAGGCACCTGATCCCACCTCTAGTGTGTCCAGGGTTCCGTGTTTGCCCAACTATCAATTTTGTATTGCTTATAGGAGTTATGAGATTGATAACTGTTCGTTATCTTCACCTTTCATCTACATGTATTGCAATGTCATTATTATAAATCAACAAATTTCAATTATTTCAAGAAAGAAACGCTATTTCTAAAAACTGAAGACGGTTATCAGAATGCACAATGTAGTATAATAATAATAAATTCTGAATAGAAATGAAGTACAAGACCCAGTTAAACAATTACAACTTTGCACCATAGAATTTGTCAAGTATGATCAAAGAGTCAATATCTTCGGAATATTAATTAATTTAGCACTATGTATGTATGCGTAATCCGGGATCGGCAAGTGCTTGAATCTCTGATGCCAATGTTTGACATCTCTATTTTCCTGTGAATTGTAAACTGTGAAATTTATTAATGGTTCAAAGTTTTAGGATAGTCAAACATTTCTTACAATCTCAGTGACGCGGGCTGAACGGGATGTAGGTTATTAGGAGTGTTAACAATAAAGATTTCGAACGACAATTATAGTACCATTTTATTTTTCAGTATTTTCATCAATGGATATGTTGGCAATGGCAGAAAGGATATATCAGTTGGAAGAGGAAAATGAAACTTTAAAGCAGCCGTGCAGACAAATAACTTAAACCATATTAGCACCTCTACATAAAGTGATACACATGTTGAACATTTCAATGCAAAGTATTTGTCCAATTTTCAAATCAAAAGTTTGTTTACTACTACACAGGTATCACATACTTGCGAGGTTTTACATTCATTTCTCATTTGTTCTTTCATTTATGTGACTTTCGACTCCAATAGGGACGAGGCAAAGACACTGTCTGTTGATGAACAAACGTTTTTGTTTCTGTGTAGAATGAGAGTTTAAGCGGACTTCAAGTGGAAAAAAGCAAACAAGTGGCTTGTGAATTTAATTTGAAGATTGAAAGTGTCTCAACCATAATAATGATAATATAATAATGATACTTCATTTCAAGGTGACCTGATTAGTGCATGCATTATTCTTCCCAGGGCCTTCCACTTGATATAAAGAATTATATACATTGTACAAGGATAATCACTTAAAGCATAAATACAAGGTTATGTAACTAGATTCAGTATATACATGTATCACAGGAAATCAATAATATCACATAATATCAATAATATCACAGAATATCAATAATATCACAGAATATCAATAATATCAAGGATATCAAAAATATCACAGGATATCAATAATAAAAAATCTAATATTCCAGATTACGATTAAAAAATGCATACTTGAATAGTGGTCCGGCAGGTGATAATGTATTTCTTTGCACTATCTTTAAAACTATGTTGAGACTGAGAAAGTCTTATGTTGTGGTAATTCACAGGTTCACACGTGGGTATTGTAAAGAGGTCTGGAATAATCGCGTGTTAATCTTTGGTAATCAGAACAAAGACGATAAGAAGCAGAGGATTGAAAATCAAATATATATATATAGATAGATAGATAGATAGATAGATAGGATCCCCCATGATTTGTGACCGGGTATGATTATTATCCAACGAGTTGTGTGTCTTAGTGTAGTAGTAGAAAACACACGAAGAATTTCATAATAGTCATATCCAGCCACAAACCATGGGGGATTTCTTTTATCATATATCAGACCTAACCATTTAGTTTAATTGCCAATACAACCTGTCATTGGGTCAAATGCTGTCTGACGTGTTTCATACCGATTGTTAAACCGATTTCGATTTCGTGGATGATGATACTCTTGAATAGCTCTATTCAATACCTTCCCAACGGTATAAATACGAACCGTCAGCACCACATAGTTTTAAACTTATAGTCATTTCAATAGAGCCAGTCGTTGACCACTATTTTATAAGGAAATTATCACACAAATTCTATCATTTCTGATCAAATGGTTTTAGGAAAGATTTTTAAAATGCCCTCAATGATAAATATATGAACCTTGAATCTTTGAATGATGGTTTGTGGCAAGTTTATTGAAAGTTATCTATATAGTAGTTCTTGGTACATATGTAAGTAGAAAATGTGAACAGTTTACAGACGATAGACAGACGACCCATCGGGTAAATTTTAATCAGAAGAGTTCAAGCTTCTTGCAAGAATATTTTTGATAGTCTCAGTCTGACACCACAGGAAGAGACATATCTCCTAGTCAAATGGTTGGGTATTGACTCTTCTCGCCAAGCATTGAGTTTAAGAGCAGCAAATATCCAAAATCCTGTCATAGGATTACAACGCATTTGGTCGAGACTTGATGAAAGGTATGGTGCAGAGTTGGTAGAAAATTCTTTGAGAAAGAAGTTAACTTCCTTCCAGCGCATTCAGCTTCTATGACACGCACGACGTATTTACGACTTGGTTGACGTCTTATCTGAGATACAGTGTCTGAAAGAATATTCGAACTATGCAGCCTTGCTTTCGTTCTACGACACTTCTCTGGCGTAAACCCTATCGCAGCAAAACTACCTCAGTTTCTTCAGAACAAGTGGATTGATCGGGCGACGATATTCAAGAAATCCAATGGTGTAACTTTTCCACCATTCACAGTGTTCATATCCTTCATTAGTGAAGTGGCATCCATATTGAATGACCTTTGTTTCGTGTTTAGTCATACAAAGGCGACAGAGGAACCAAAACAGATGCAGAAACAAAAACAGAGTTAACAAAGAAGACTGGCGGGAAACAGGAAGAGAGGTTTGAATACAAACATAATATATTGTGCCCAATACACCCTAAATCGAAAACTCATGAGTTTAGAGACTGCAAGGAATTCTACAAGAAATATGTGGATGAAAGGAAGAGACTTCTTAAAGAATATAGAGCCTGTTTCAGATGCTGTAGTTTAGAACATTGAAAGAGTGACTGAAAGATAACACTCCGCATGTGACAGCCATGCATATGACGAAGGAAACTATAGGAACATAAACAACACGTACTAAAGTTGACAGCGTTGATGGCGAGGAGCATGCCGATGCCGTCCCGGTCAGTTCTAAGTATACTGCTATTTGTGGAGAAACTTTCAAGGGACGTTCTTGTGCAAAGATTCTAGCAGTTTTCTACCAAGCTGGAGATCCAGAGAGGTCAATTAAAGTATATGCCATGCTCGACCTGCACTGTAACAGGTCACAGATTAGACCAGAGGTACTAGACAAACTAGGAGTCCATACAACAGAGACACAGTACAAACTAACCTCTTGCTCAGGAAGCCATCAAACAGCTGGCAGAGTAGCTCATGATCTTACCATCCAATCCCTTGACAAAAGCTATAGCTTGACGCTCCCTACAGTGATTGAGTGTCCTGATATCCTAGATGGCGTTACAGAAATTCCTACACCATACGTTGCTCAACATTTTCCTCACTTACAGGAGATGGCAAACCTGATACCTCCATACAACCCAGATGTATCTATTGGTCTACTTATCTGTAGAGATTTGACAGAAGTCCATCATGTGCTGGACTAGATTACAGGGCCTAAAGATACACCATTCGCTCAAAGGCTTCATTTCAGTTGGGTCATCGTTAGAGAGGCCTGCCTAGACAGAACCATCACACGTTTGATTGATCATTGTTCGTTATATTCACCTTTTACGTGTTAGTATAAACAACAAGAAACCCTTTGTGAAAAGAGATGTACGACCCTCGCTATTTAAACCGTGCAGGAAAGGTATCTCAGTTGGGAGTTGGATATTCACAAGCCCCTTGACGCAGCATGGAAAACATCCAGTTCCTACCTAGGTGACAATCTTTTTTGCAAAGAAGATGATAACGAACAAATAGGACTGTCGGTGGAGGACCGATACTTCTTAGAGATTATGAACAAGGAAATGGTGAGAGGAAAGGACGGAAACTGGACGGCACCTTTGCCATTTCGACCACATGTCCCTTTACGCGCCGTGCTTACCTCTTAGACAAAGGTCTTCGCAAGAATCCTACTAAGAGAAAACACTTCATCGACTTTATGAGTAAGGTACTTGAATCAGCAGCTGAAGTTGCACCAGCGCTGACGAAAGACAGGGACGTTGGGTACTTACCCCTCTTTGGTGTATATCACCCCAAAAACCAGAGAAGATCCGTGGAGTCTTCGATTCATCAGCAGAGTTCAATGGAACATCCTAGAACAAGGTTCTTATCACTGTGTCCAATCTTACAAACAACTTGCAGGGATGATCCCCTGAATCAAGATCGATTCGTTTTCGAAAGGACAAGTGCGCCATTGTTGCCGATATAGAACAGATGTTCAACTTTTTTCTTGTCAAGGAGGATCACAGAAATTACCTGAGGTTCCTTTGGTACGACAATAATGACCCAGATGTCCCCCTGGTTGAAAACAGGATGAGGGCTCACGCCTTCGGAAATTCACCCTCACCCGCAGTAGCCACATACGGCCTCTAAGAGATGTGTCCAACAGACAGACGTCTATGGTTCTGATGTAGCAGAGTTTGTAGTCTTCAATTTCTATGTGGATGACGGACTGACATCTGTTCCTTCAGCTGAAGAAGCAGTGAGCTTGCTAAAGATAACCCAAATGGCATTGAAAAGGGAAGGCAATATTCGTCTCCACAAGAATGCATCCAATGACTCCATAGTTTTGAACTCATTCCAAAGGGAGGATTTTGGTAAAAAAAAAATAGTATCTCACAACCTAGATAAGGATGTTCTTCCAGTTCATCAAAGTTGGGACTTGGAATCTGACAGTTCCATATTCGATATTCAGATTGACGAAAAACCCAACACAAAAAGGGGCTTCTTATCGATGCTCAACAGTGTCTATGATCCTTTAGGATTTGTAGACCCAATACTCATAAACTGAAAAATACTCCTCCGTGAGATAACGAACTCGGTTAGTTGGGGCTAAATAGTGGATACATCTGACGTTGCGAGATGACATTCCTGGATACAATCTCTACAGTCATTGAAAGAATTATATGTTCCAAGGATGTACTTCCCAGAGTCGCTGAGTCAGGAAGAGAAGATAGGGTTGCATGTCTTCTCTGATGCTTCTGAAGAAGCAGTTTCGGCAGTCACATATTTGAGAAATAAAGAGGATGAGACCGTAAATACCTCCTTTGTCATGGGAAAAGCCAAGTTAGCCCCAACCCATGGCCACACGATTCCTCGCCTGGAGCTACGTGGGGCATTGCTAGCTACACAAGTGGCTCAGACTGTTCAGGATAATCTACATGTGCGGGTTAACAAGGTTCAGTACTACACTGATGGTAGAGTCGTGCTTGGCTACCTCAACAATAAAACTCAACGCTTTCACAACAATGTAAGCAATAGGGTTGAACATATTCTACATGTCTCTAGGCCAGAGCAGTGGCATTACTTATGTACAAAAAAGAGAATCCTGCTGATCACGGAACACGAGGTCTCGCAACAGGAAATTAACTCCAAGAAAAATGGTTTTCTGGACCCAAACTATTGACGAGATTGGACATCAGTGGATCTTCTTTAGTATCGCACCCATTGATACAAAATACAACCTGAAGATGACGAAGAAGTAAGAATTGAGGTAAGGAAGACAACCGTGAATGAAAATTCCGCACTTACCTTTGACTTACCTTTGACAGATTCTCTGACTGGAAAAGACTTATTGGTGCCATAGCTCAGATCAAGATGTTTGCCAGACGCCGCAGACTTCGATTGCAGCATACCATGCTTGATGAGACAGAGATAATGAAGAAGTCAGAAATGACACTCATCAAAATCATGCGGAAAGAAGCATATAGAGAAGATGTATTGGCATTAAGTAATGGCAATAGTCTGGCCAGGGACAGCCCATTACGTTATTTGGATCCATACACCGACGAGTCCGAAATCCTTCGAGTTGGAGGACGTCTAAAGCGAGGTGGTTTGAGAACAGAGCAGAGTAATCCTTCCTGGAAAAACTCACCTTACCAAACTGCTTATCATGTTTGTTAACAAGCAAGTTTGTCATCAGGGGAGGCACATAACTGACGGGGCGCTTCGCAATCGAGGATTTTGGATAATGGGAATAAAAAGAATTCTGAACACACTCATTGGAAGCTGTGTAGCTTGCAGAAAGTTGCGGGGAAAATTTGAGTTCCAGAGGATGGCAGATCTTCCAGAAGACCGTATTACCCCAGGACCTCCATTTACGTCTGTGGGTGTGGACACATTTGGCCCATGGAATGTGGTAATCCGAAAGACGTGAGGTCATCAAGCTACTCAAAAAAGATGGACCATCCTCTTCACTTGCTTGACCATCAGAGCAGTGCATATAGAGATTGTTAGGATATGAGCAGCTCATCTTTCATAAATGCGTTGCGCCGTGTAGTGGCAGTCGGGGTGAAATTCAGGAGCTGCGATCTGATCGAGGGACCAATTTCGTTGGTGTAGCAGACAGTATGAACGCAGAAGTAATCAATGTAGAAGATGGCGTAGTGAAGACCTACTTGTCTCGATCTGGAATGACAGGCAAATTTAACGCCCCACATTCCTCACATATGGGAGGAGTGTGGGAACGTATGATAGGTGTGAGCAGACGTATCTTAGACTCTATGTTGGCAGAACACAGAGGAAAGGGAATAACCCATCAGATCCTGACCACTTTAATGGCAGAAGTGTGCACTATAATTAATTCCAGACCAATAACTACAATATCCTATGACCCAGATATGCCTATGGTACTAACGCCTTCACTTTTACTTACTTACTTAATCCTCTTCGTGCATGTCTGCACATAAGACTGAAATCAGCTCCCGCCACACTTGTCTGTCCCTTGCCTTCTTTTCTGCTTCTTTCCAGGTTAGTCCCATCTCTTTCAACTCTCCATCTATCATTCTTCGCCAGGTTTCTTTTGGTCTTCCCCTCTTTCTTTTCCCTTCAGGAGTCCATCTGAGAGCGACATTTGCTGGGCATGCTTTGTTCATTCTCATGGCGTACCCTAGCCACCTCCATCTGCGTTGTTTAATTTCTAATTGGATGCTCTTTTGAGATGTTTTACTCCATAAGTCTTTATTAGAGATCTTTTTCGGCCAATAGATTTTGCAGATTCTCCTAAGGCAGGTGTTATGGAAGGATGACAGCTTCTTAAGGTCGCTCTGAACAAGTTTCCAGCACTCTGCTCCATAAGGTAATATGGACTTAGCATTACTGCTATAGATCTTTACTTTAGTTTTAAGGGAAACTTTTCCTGATCTCCATAAAGGTCTTAACTGACAAAAAGCTGATCTTGCCTTGCTAATTATCGATGTTATGTCTTTTGATGTTCCATTGTCTTTACTTATGATGGCACCTAAGTATGTAAAGTTGTCTATTTCTTCGATGTCATGATCCTGGATTCTTATGGGT
Source organism: Ostrea edulis (assembly GCF_947568905.1). NCBI lineage: Eukaryota > Metazoa > Mollusca > Bivalvia > Ostreida > Ostreidae > Ostrea > Ostrea edulis. Next base: position 67,172,016 of record NC_079168.1, on the reverse strand, counting down.
GTATTACAGGTATTGTTTATCGCCAATACTTTTGTCTTCGTTGCATTTATGTCCAAACCAATAGACTGTGCAGTTGTTTCTAGTCGTGCTGTCTTTCTTTGCATTTGTTGTTTGTTGCTAGAGATGAGACAGACATCATCGGCAAAATCAAGGTCTTCCAGAAATGATTCCAATGTCCATCTTATTCCAGTATTTTCATTTCCGAGGGTAGATCTCATGCACCAATCTATAGCCGTGATAAAGAGAAGAGGAGATATAATACAACCTTGCCTCACTCCAGTGTGTACATTAAACCAATCAGATTGTTCTCCGTTGTGGATAACACAGCATTCATAGTTGTTGTAGAACGCTTTGACAAGTGCTACTATTTTATCTGGTAGTCAATATGCTGAAAGTATTTTCCACATGTAATGTCTATCAATGCTGTCGAATGCTTTTTTGAAGTCTACGAAATTGAAGATGATTTTGCTTTGCCATTCTAAGCTTTGTTCGATGATATTTCTGATTGTAAATATATGGTCAATACATCCTCTGTTTCGTCTAAATCCAGACTGTTCTTCCCTCAATTTCTTGTCGATTAAGTCATCTATTCTATTTAACAATATTCTTTTGCTTACACAGAAAGTACCTGGACATCCGTCAATGTGCGAGGGATTAGGTATAAGGGACATTTATAAAGCACAATGGCGCCACGTGCAGGATTTGGCAAACACTTTCTGGAAGCAGTGGAAGGAACACTTTCTAAATATCCTGCAGATGCGACGCAAGTGGATGGAAGATCACCAGAACCTCAAAGTTGGAGACGTGGTTCTTCTCAAAGATACTACCCAAGCACGTTTCGAGTGGCCTACCGGAGTCATTCAGAGGGTCTTTCCAAGTGAACATGATGGCCGAGTACAAAATGTTGAAGTCCGCATCATCAAGGATGGAAAGGCAGCATTGTTTACTCGACTGGTCACCGAAATGGTGCTTTTGATTGACTGATGTGACACCAGTGATTTGATGGATGTGACATCTTGGGGAACAAGTTTTTTTTTTTTTTTTTTACTTGTTTTTGTCAAAGAATTATGTTATGTACGCTTATGTTTAGTTAGATTATCGATGTGGTTGTTACAGTTGAATCAAAGTCTTTTCATTGATAGTGTATCTTGAAGGTCTCATCTACGAACAGTATTATATTATATTCTAGTCAAGCTCGGTATTCGCCAACTTTCATTTTGTATAATTCATAATAGTTCAGTTCTTTTCTTAAGTATATTCGTTAGTTGTTTAAACAAGACTCCTATGATTGTCCATTATTTGAATGGGTAAATGATGATTTACTATTTGCTGCCAAATAGGGGGTTTTCTAGTCTTTGCCATATTTTTGTGAATAGCGACATTTTTCATATGTCGGACGAGGAATGTAGTGGAACAATCATCCGTTTTATCAGGTTGTAAGAATATTGTCTATAACTGCGTTCCGTATTCTATTTTTCGCGCTAAATCTAGAGATCATTGTTTACATGTGCTTGTCCAGAAACTTTATCGCTAGAACTTACAGCCATCACCAGTGTAAGTAAATAGACCTTTATACAGATTGTTTTTCTTGTTTTAATAGTTCTTTGCATATGATGGCTTATCAAATTATTCAGTCGAAACTTGTTATGTTTACATTTCTCGGTTCGATTGTTTTGTGTATTGCATGTTTACATTTTGTGCTATATTGCGAGTTTCTCTTTATATTATTTTGTACCTTTACGGTGTTATTGTCTACAACAATAAATCGTTGTCTATCTGTCTACGTGTAATCATTTACGTCGCTATTGAGAGGCAGAATAACAACAACCCAGGATTAACAACACAACTGCCAACACGGCACCGAAAATAGACTGACTCAAAATGTCAGGATCTGTCGCCAATTGAGCACTTGTGAGTTGAGTTAGGGAGAAAAGTCATGATGCGAAGACCCCAGCTACAGAATCTCCAGCGACTGGTGGCAGCACTTGAGGATGAATGGGATAACATCCCTGGGCACGGTATTGGCCGCTACATATCATCTATGCGTCGCAGATGTGTTGCAGTATATTGGATGCAGGAGGCGGTCATACACGATAATGATTTGTAAACTTTAAATCACACCCAAGGGTAGTCGAAGCTTAATGTATTAGATTGATCCATTTCTGAATAATATTGTTAAAGTACTAGTGTTTGCAATTGTAAACAATTTTGATTAAAATAAAAGCAAAGTACTTTTCTTTGTTTGCTCAGTATATTTAAAATGCCAAGCACTTTTGTGTGTGAGGTAATCAGCCTCACTACAGTGGAGAATGTGATAGTGTATGCATAAAGCCGTTAAAGGTGTTCTATCGTACATATACATGTACATACCGGTTGTTAAGCCGTTCTTGGCACACTGATTTTGACTGCGGATAACTGCGTTTACCTGATCAAGATACAGGCCTCATGGCGAGTGTGACCGGTCAACTCCTCCTAGGTACCTGATCCCACCTCTGGTGTGTCCAGGGGTCCGTGTTTGCCCAACTATCTATTTTGTATTGCTTATAGGAGTTATGAGATTGATTACTGTTCGTTATCTTCACCTTGCATATATGATCATATACCCAACAAACTAGACAGCAATCCCTTATATTTATAAAATAACAATATAAATGTTAAAAAATACTACCCAAGGGGCGAGATCAAAGGATCGATCTCGGATACAAATCTAAATTCAAATAGTTGGGGAGAAGAGGTAAAAATTCCCGTAAATTCCTATCACCCCACATCAATCATAATAGAAAACGGGGAACATACAAGTGAATGTTAAAGCCACATTATGATATTACATTTTAATAAACATTTGATAGTTTTAATGTACACTTTCATTTGTGAATAAACAGTAGAAAAGATATACAGAGTGTTATTCATACTCGTATGTTTTCACTTGTTAATTAATTAGTTTCAACATTCATATTTAGTTTTAAAGGGTTGGGGTAGTGAATACTATGTGAATTTTTTTTTGGGGGGGGGGGGGGGGTCAGATATTGAACTTTTGATCTCGCCTCCATCCAGTTGTACGTTGTGGGGAAATTAACACATTGGAGCTTCAAGGGGAGCCTATCACAGAGAACACAGTTGGAAATCTAAGTACACAGAAAATGTTCAACGTGCCCATACCGACGTAGATAAATATAGACATACCAGACGTGCCCCTAACGATGTAGATAATTATAGACACACGAGACGTGCCCCTAACTATGTAGATAATTATAGACATACGAGACGTGCCCCTACCGATGTAGATATATAATTATAGACATACAAGATGTGCCCCTACCGACGTAGATAAATATAGAAATACAAAAATATGGTTTCAAAACGCTTTCAGGTAATTTCACTAAACCCAAATGTCATGCAGTGAATTATTTTTCCAGTACTAATAAGACGTGCACAAAATAAATCTATAGGTTTATCATAAACCGATAGGCTTATTTACATAAAGGTTTATTTTGTGCGTGTATTACAAAAAACTGACTACTCAGTTTGCGAAAATTGTCTTAAATAGCTATGAACATTTTCAAAGACCATCGGGCCGTAGCGCTCATCGACTTCTCTTCGCAAGCATTCATATTTTGATTCTGGAAAACGTGTAAATGCCGGAGTCGGTGACGGTTTATGCTTCGACCGACGTTTCGACTCAGATGTGCCTGGATTTACGCAATAGACAACTTGTTTTCAAACATTTAACAGTAATGCACAAAACCGTCACAAGGAAATCAAAACTTTCTTGCTTTTAATCCATTTTCAGCATGCCCTGTCCCGGGTTTAAATCACAAGCCTGCTTTTCTCTTAACTGGCCCCCTATTGTGACAGCTCCCAAGACCAGTTAACGTAAACCCGGGACAGGGGACATATTGAAAATGGATTAAAAGCAAGCAAGTTTTGATTTCCTTGTGACAGTTTTGTGCATTACTATTAAATGTTTGAAAACAAATTGCCTGTTGCGTAAATCCAGGCACATCCGAGTCGAAACGTCGGTCGAAGCATAAACCGACTCTGGCATTTACACGTTTTCCAGAATCATAATACATGTATGAATGTTTGCGAAGAGAAGTTGATGAAGGCTATGCCTCTCGACTTCACTAAAGAGAATAACTTAAGTGTTGCAAGTACCTTGCTAATGCAATTAATGTCTTACAGAAGTACTGGTAGTGGCTCAACAATAAGGCACGTTTTGGTGTTGTACCACTTCATGTACATATGTTCACTACATGCCTCAATGTGTCTTTGTATGCTTTCTTAATTCTCAAACTGTTGTACTTCTCATGCAACAGTACTTTCATGCGGATCATTTTATTTGGCTATATATTTTGTGAGGGGGGGGGGGGTATTATTATTACATATACTATTACTGTATAATAAGTTACCCATGTGAACTCAACATGGCGAGAAAAGTGTCTACAAGTGGGTTTATAGGAAAGACAAAAATATGATCACTCTCTAAAAGAGTTCGAATTCGTAGATTTAGTTTTAACATAGGTATATATACTACATAGGGAAAAGTGCCACATATGATCCTCATATGAAGTGAGTTTCATATGAGGATCATAAGCAAGTCATATGGGTATCATATGAAACTCACTTCATATGAGGATTATATGTGACAAACATATGATTCTCATATGTAGAAAATCATATGAATTTCATATGAATTGATTTTCATATGATTATCACATGGTATAAATTTCATATGAAAATCACATGATTTTTTCCATATGAAATAAATTAATGTGTACCATATATGAATTTTTAAAAAATAGTATGTCTTCTCTGACAGAGCAAAGTATACCGATAACGTAAATTCTCGCATATTTGAAGGTTTGAGAAAAAACACTGGTTGATTGCTCATTTGATGAAAAATGTACAATATTGGTTTAAAATCTTAATGTTGGGAAGGACACAAGTTTGAATATCTGCTTTCTAAATCAAAAGTTAACAAGCAAAATTTTGTCATTATTCAATATATTTTAAGAAATATGTAAAATTTTAACCTTATTTAATCCAGAAAAGGGATTGATCAAAAATGAGAATTGCAACAAATGATAATTGTTCTTTAAAAAAAAAATTTTTTTTCTGAACAAAGACAACAGAAATCATTTACTTTTAAAATTTAATTTTAGTGATGAATCCATAAATTAAAACATATACAGCAGGAATCCATGATACATTAAAACATGTACAGCATATTCTTTACATAATCACACCATACAGCACATTATTTTTTATGTTGGCATAAAAAAAAGATCCCCCACTGGTCAATGAACACAAGTGTGGAGTATAGGTTTAAGTATTATTTGCAGCCTTTCAACATGGGTGGCCACATCCCAAACATGAGTGAAAAATTCTCAAAGGGATGTAAAACAAAAGCAAACAAACATGTATACCTATTTCAAAAACTTCTCAGAGCATCAAGGGGATTGCTTGTGCAAGTACACTAAAAATACATACAAAGAAGATTTATATCAAAAATGACTTTGCACAAGCTGATGGTTTAGAAAAATCAAAACTAGATGGACATTTTAGTGAATATACATTGACTAGAAACAATCTGTGTCCCCTGGATAACTTGTGTTTAATAAACTTTGTATGCTTGAGTTCAGTCTCCTCTTGTTCAATCCTGGCTGGGGTTTTTCCTTCTTTGATGCTGCAATGGCACTGGATACAGTGATGAACAAGTGGCATGTATGAAAGAACATTTGTAATAGGAATAACATCCAAATCCTCAGAGAACTCTATCACAGGACAACCAAGATGTGTTGGTCGCTGTATAACCCCCTTTTCAACAATTGCTAATGAACTTCTCCTAGCACCCTGAAGAAGGAGTAGACCACCTTTGAAGATTCCAACTTTAAACTGAAAGTGAAGAATATTAAAACATTTTATAATATCATATCATGATCAATGGTAACATACAATGTATCGTTCGTACAGAATTGCAGTAATCAAATTCCATTACTTTTTCATGACCTCAACCCATTTTCAATGACCTCAAAGACAGACAACAGACTGATGAATAAGACACAAATATGAGGTCTTTCTTACCACATGAAAACGACTTAGCAGTTGCACATATCAGGAAATATAATTTGAAAAAGTTTCTTCACATTTTCATTTGATTTGTACGAATTATACATTGTTACTGTATGTGTAGTCCACAAAATGTGATTTGATGATGATGTTTCTGAATAAACTGGACTATGGGGATAGAACAATCTAAGTTTTCTCCTCTTTAATGTCATTTTTTAAGAAAGTACTCAAATCTCGTTGATCCACTTCTCTCTGAAGTTTTACGTGTTTCGTTGAACATCAATGTGAAGTCAGTGACCCCACCCCCATGTTTCCCATATCCACCACCTTCAAGCACGTTGTGCAGAACGCTCTATCTATTACTCTTAATAGCCCTGACCTACTCAAAATTGTGCTCCCACTCAGAAGAATAAACACATTTCCAAGGCACGACTCATCAGACTGCATACCGGTATATGTGCCATTACCTGTAGCACACTTGTTCATTTGCACCTAGATGCTCACAGTAATGGAAATTACTTTGTGTCAAGCGCTTTTATGATACAGATTATAACCAACATGGTTTTAGTAGTTCCGGATTAGGCGAAACAATATCCATTTATTTTAAAGGATTTTTATCTTAATTTAAGGAGTTTTTAAAAAATTTAAACCAGGTAAAAGTGAAATCCCATGGCTTTCCATGACCTAGCTCTCTCAAAATTCCCTTACTTTCTCAAGACCTAAAACCAAATTTCATGACTGAGTTCAAATTCCATGACCCGTACGAACCATGTACATGCATTACACTATAAGGTTTAGTATCTTTGTTCCAAACTTGAAGTAATTCATTGGTAACCGTTATAATACACTCATGAGGAACATATATATCAAATAGTAATTGGAAATTAAGAGAGTGGTTTTAAAAAGAATGCACCTCATCCTCTCTACTCAAATACATGATGGACATCCCCTCAGCAATACTTGATCCATCTTTACATCTACACATTTGGTAGCTGATCATCTTCCCCTCCAAACAGGGGGATGGGATCCCTAGGTCAATAAGACCCTGCAATAGGAGGCATTGGTGTTGGAATGCTGACATATCTTGCAGCTTTGTTTTGTTGTTGGCTGTACGAAGTGGTCTCAAAAGCAAAGGCTTCTCACAGTCTTGTTTGATTTCTGATAGATTTCCTATATTAATGTAAAGAAAATTATGGATGCAAAGCTTTCAGTTTTGTTAAAGCATTACCAGTAATTGATTGTTTCAGGCCAAATAAACCTTCTTAAAACATATTGAAATAGTTTGTGCTGTCAGATATCTAGAACATGTACTATATTATTCTACAAGAATATTCATAACATTCATGCATGCAAATAAATGTGTACACACTTGCAGACATTCCAAAACATCTCTGGATGTGACATAGTCTTACTATGGTATTTTGCTGAGGTTCATATAAATAATAATATAATTCTTTACATAAATTTTCAAAAAGTCTAATTTCTTATAAACTAATTTGGTATTTATATAGAGTTAAATTGACATACCAAAAAAGTTGCACATTTCCTTCCTAGTGGACAAATCCTGCACCTCCTTTGTACACTGCCTCCTACAACATTGCAATTTCAGTATGAAAACGTGCATACATCAGAAGCATACCCCATTCAAAAACAAGAGGCCCATGGGCCACATCGCTCACCTGAATCACCTTGACTTTCCATATATATTTGCATGTAAAACCTTAGTCATTAATATGGACCCAACTACCCCTGGAGGCCACGAATTTTGCAAACTTGAATCTACACTACGTCAGAGAGCTTTCATGTAAATGTCAACTTCTTTGGCCCAATGTTTCTTGAGAAGAAGATTTTTAAAGATTTTCCCTATATTTGTATGTAAAACTTTGACCCCCCCCCCCACTTGTGGCCCCATCCTACCCCCCGGGGGCCATGATTTGAAAAAAAAACTTGAATCTGTACTATGTCAGAAAGTTTTCTTGTAAATATCAGCTTTTATTATATACTTTCAATTTCATCTCTTCTTTTTTCTTTAAAAGTTTGCGGGCATATATCACACGATATATGCCCGGAAACATTCCGGCCCGCAAACATTACGTCACAATCAAATTTCTACGCCGTTAATTTTCAAATTTTTCGTGTTTTTCATCTTTTACTCAGTTAAACCGATAAAGTTATTGTTAAAAATAAAATTATTGTTAGTTTCTAAATGAAATTGAAAGTATATAATAAAAAGGTTATAGACTTTGTATGGGAAATATGACGACCTCGTTTTTTGTCGCGAACGGACCTCGCAAGCTCGGTCCGTCTAGCGCCAAAAAACTCGGTCGTCATATTTTCCCATACAAAGTCTATAACCTATAATTCTGACTCAGTGGTTATTGAGAAGAAGATTTTAACTATATATTTGTATGTAAAACTTTGATCCCCCTTGTGGCCCCATCCTACCCCCGGGGGCCATGATTTTAACAAACTTGAATCTGCACAATGTCAGAAAGTCTTCATGTAAAAATCAGCTTTTTTGGCTCAGTGGTTCTTGAGAAGGAGATTTCTAAAGATTTTTCCTATATATTTGTATGTAAAACTTTGATCCCCTATTGTGGCCCCATCCAACCCCCGGGGCCCATGATTTGTACAAACTTGAATCTGCAATATGTCAGGAAGCTTTCCGGTAAATTTCAGCTCTTCTGGCCCAGTGGTTCTTGAGAAGATTTTTAAATGACCCCACCCTATTTTTGCATTTTTGTGATTATCACCCCTTTGAAAGAGACATGGCCCTTCATTTGAAGAAACTTGAAAGCCCTTTACCCAAGGATGCTTTTGGCCAAGTTTGGTTGAAATTGGCCCAGTGGTTCTGGAGGAGAAGTCGAAAATGCGAAAAGTTTACAGACGGACAGACAGACAGACGGACGGATGACGGACAAAATGTGATCAGAAAAGCTCACTTGAACCTTGGGTTCAGGTGAGCTAACAAGCAAGTAGCTACTTTTCAAAGTAATAGCAAATTTTAAATTTTTATTTAAATTGCTGTCTTACCAGGTTCCATTGTCTGTAAAATAACCCCCCACTATGACATGTTGGAAAAAATAGCTTTTTCCGAAAATGACTGCAGTATCTCTACTTCTGGCCAGCTGATTTTCCTGATGAAATAGCTTTGCTCTGATCACACCATGCCTCTTCTCAAATACATCCTCAGAGTATGCAAGGGGTGGACCATGCCGAATGATTTCATCAGTTTGAAAACATAATCAAACTCTTTGAATCAACCACAAAAAATAAATGAGTGTATTTTATCTTGTTTACATTATCTTTTGGCTTTGCTTGAAAATAATAAGGAAAACATACTTGTACTTACCAAATGGGTCATCAAATGTGTCTTTACTTTGTTCATCAACTCTGGTACATGGCGTTCAACAAGAATGAGATACTTCTCGACAAGATTATCAAGCAGATGTACATCTTCCTCCGCAAATGTATCCAAGTGCACAATCCTATTTATCTAATTCAGAGAAAAATCATGTTCAATATTACATTACAGAGAAATACATGAAAATTCAACTTTCTCTGCAGAAAATGGTTAAACTTTTATTGGAAGAAAGGAAATGTTCTCCACATGTAAAATTATGGTGGAAACCCTATTTAAACTTGAAACCTAGTGAGCCATTGAGCTTTCACATAAAGCTTAGAAAATATTGACCATTTTGACTTGTTCAGAAAAACAATATATCATATTTATACTTACCAGAGACAGGACACAGGTCATCTTAAGAAACCTTGCATCCAGACCAGCATAGTCAAAACTGAAGGGTGCAATTTGAATCTAAATTTAACATCAGATATGAATATTAATTATCAAAGTCATTTACTATATATTTTCATCAAAATGTCTATCAAAAATGAATGATCTTTCCTTGCAAGAATGTAGTACCATAATACTTTCTTTACAGATTAATTCATCTATATGCTACTCACAATTTTTTTCAAATCCTTCCCTTGTCTGCTGTTCACATTCTTGGTAATGTTAAATTTCACTCGCTGATGGGCATCTAGAGCAGTTAAATGGCTTTCAAGTGATGTTGCCTGAGTATCAGTTAATGAATCAATGCAGACTTTAAAAAGATGTTTTGATGTTCCAAGATGAAAAAGATGAAGAAGTCCAGATGGTACATCTCTATCAAATAAAAACAAGTAAATATGGTAATCACTCGGATTTAAAAAAAAAAAAAAATTCTCATTTAAGCCTTTGGTTCGGGTGAGCTAATATTAAAGCTGTATTACCCGATGTTCATGTATTATTTTTGTACATAATTGGTTTAAAGCAGATTAATTTCTTTATAAAGTTATTAACTTTCCCTTAATTACATGCTTAAAAACATCTGCATGTAAAAGAAAACAGTGCGAATATTATTTAGAAAATAAATATAGTTGGTACATATATAAATCATCCCATAATAGACGTCTATAAATAGACCCACCCGCGTCAGGGGAATCCCAACACGATGTATTAACTCAAACGCAACTGTCTAGTTTTAAGGCTGAAAGAGCGTAAAAGAAGGAATTACTAAGAGGTATTTGATTTTTTTTTTTCTATTAAAGTTATGGTGCGGTACTGTTATGTGGCGTCGGTGGTCGAGTGGTTAGGCCGTCAAACTCTCGACCGAAAGGTTCGAGTCCTGGCCGCGGCAGGGCCGACGTTGTGTCCTTGGGAAAGGCACTTTACATGAATTTCCACACTCCACCCAAGTGTAAAAGGGGTACCTGGCTATAGACAGTGAAAGATATTGTTAGAATGTTAGTGCTCTAGCGCTTGTAATGGCAGCTTGCACTGTATGCTTCCTAGGAGGCTGAGAGAGTTCTAGATTGATCTAAGGTCTGCCGGGGTAATAATGTAAATTTTTGTCTCATGTAAATTCAGAAATTAAAGTAGACTTTAAAAATTCTAAACACTTTCATTTTAATTGCAATGAGACTACATTGTACTACAATCTGAAGTTTATTTATTTAAAAAAAAAGAAAAGAAATGGAAATGGCATGCATTTACTCGTTGTCACATGTCGCGGTCAAAATGTACCATCCTCTCCCATTCTGGAAAGAGCTATGATCGAACTCCAGATTTTGGCTTGAGACAATAGCATTTCCTTAGAAGGAAATAATCTCACTTTAGCATTGATTCACTTAAAGGCATGCATAATACCTGAAACAATACTTGTATATGTTTATTTCTAATTTCCATAGAGATCTTTCTGCGCATCACAGAAATTGTTCCGTAAAGGAGGAACAAGTGGCTTTGCTTTCTGGGCTGAATTCCATAAGTTTGTGGACACCGTCAACAAGGATGGTAGACTGGACAAATGGGAGAAATTGGAGGAAAAGGAGGAGAGAAGAATTGAGAAATATTTATCATAACTTTTTAAATTAAGATTTTATAAATTCAAGTTATTGTTTATTGTATATTTGTGTATTTCTTCGTTAAAATCATGTGCAGTTATTGATTTACTTGTTACTTTTAAATATGATATGTTTTTATATGTGTATGAAAGGAACTGAAATTTAGCACAAAATATAAGTATCGACAAGTGCTAATCTTGCTTTGTCTTCTTTTCGGTGAAAATTTCACTTTTTACAAATGTGAATCTTTCATTCTGATTTCAAAAGTTATGTAAATATGCACTGTCAAATCTTTTATTTCTGTTCATCGTTGAAGCCGTTCCATATCTATAAGATTAAGATATTTTAGAGAATATTGAGTAATAATTTTTTTGTACTTTGCATTGGTATTTAATCAAGAAGTAGTTGTAGAATGAATAGAAATACTTGATTTCCAGCATCTGCATATTACATATTAAAGTACACATACATGTCTCATATGATTTACATATGAGTTTCCTTACATATGATTCTCATATAACATATTAGCACAACATGCACACAAAACCTTCATATGTGAATCATATGTAAATCATATGAAACACATCATATGATTCACATATGATGCCCTTTTTTATGATTCTCATATGAAGCTAATCATATGAGCCACATATAAAAATCATATGTGGATCATATGTGGCAAGCATGCCTGTGTATAGGTTGTAAATGAAACATCCAGGCAATTAAATTGAAATATTAAAAACACAGTGAAAATTGTCAAATGTGACCATTTAATAGTCGAGTTTAGTAAAATGCAGAGCTCTCCCATTTTATTTTTTCTGTTGTTGTAATCAAATACCGGTACTTATAGAAAAACTAAAAACGTACAATTTTCAAAATGATGGAGAATGACCCATTATATAGATGAAAGACGTTTAAAAAGAGATCTTATACAAATTAATAGCGTTTTGTAAAAATATTCAAAGTCCCTTACATTGTTCAAAGACTATATCATACATGATTTAAATCCCCATGAATATTTTAAGCAAACTGGTTAAGTGGTCTAAACCGCTTGGACACAAAGGTAATTTGGAAGTAGAGCATTTTGGGTATCAAAAGAGTTCGATACCTCAAAATAGCTCTTTTATTTTCATAATTGTTTTGGTGGCTAATATTATATATTATAAAAATATATTTTACTTCATCACCAATTTTTCAATATTGTCAAACAATGAAATTGTGAAATACAATGTATATTACAAAAATCCATATAATAGAAAATATGTTTATAGTGTATGTAATTCGATGAATAGGCCTTGTTCACGAATCTTTGAAAGTAAAGAAATTAACTACTTACACCGGGGTCCAGTACATATTAAATCCTAGCTTGGTAACTGTTACAACCTAAATCGTCGCCCGACATCCCAAATCGTCGCCCTGGCGACGATGTGGGACAAGATATCATTAGGGGCGACGATTTGGGATGTACATGTACTATAGTACACCCCAAATCGTCGCCCGTCCTAACTCGTCGCCCGCCACTATTTTATTGACGTTTCTAGGATAGATTACACAGAAGTTATTTTATTGTACCCTCTCTTATATGGGGGAGGTACATAAGTTTCACTTGGTCTGATTGTCTGTCTGTCCTCACCCATATATCTGGTGTTTGTTGGGCTAAAATTTTGTATGTAAATTACAAGTGACCCTCTAGACCAGTCGTTATAAAAATAAACTTCAAACAAATAGCAACAAAAATAGATTTTGTTATAATCAATTAATTGCGTATATTTTCACAACAAATCAAAAATCGACAAATATCGACCGAGCAGTTAATTTAGAAATTAATCAAGAATGTTCCGCATTTTACATGTAACAATAATGGCATACGCGGGGTATCGTACCTGAAAATTTGACGTCAACACGAAGCAGACGATGCAATTTTTTTCACATTTTTATGTGTTTTGATGATTTGTTGAATAAATAATGAATTTTGGTTCCAGATGCATGATGGAATTTATTCTATTTCCTAACTATGATATGTAATTTAATATTTGTGCATTTTGAAGTCGGGATGTTCAATCAATCTTAAAGTATCGGTCTGGTGTGTTATTTTTTCAATATACAAGCATATTGAATATGTACATTTAATTCATATACTTACTACATTCTATCACGTAAAAGAAGTACGAAAATGCCGTTATGGTAAAAATTGCATAATAGTATTTTCAATACTTCTAAAAGTGTAGTAAGGCTCGAGATATTATATGTATATATATATATATATATATATATATATATATATATATATATATATATGTGTGTGTGTGTGTGTGTGTGTGTGTGTGTGTGTGTGTGTAATAATGAAACGTCGCCAGTTGTAGGTGAAATACCACTTGTAATGATTCTTTAACGTGCTGCCAACGTCTGCCGCGACACGGGATCTCCGTTTTAGGGTCATATCCGAAAGCATAGGCGTAGCTTGGGTTCGAATATTACCGAGGCAGGGGGTCTGGGGGGCTGCGGCCCCCAGAAGCTATCGACATTTTAACAACGTAAAAGGTGTTGTTGTTTTTTTTACCGAGGCAGCTGCCTCGGTTGCCTCAATGGAAGCTACGCCACTGGAAAGACCCGTGATTTTGACTTCGAAATATCGAGCGTTTGGTGAAAGTGTAATCGCATCTTAGGTTTGATGTGGCCATGGCACGAGCGGCCTTGAACTTAGCTTCTAATTTTACATACATGAGAATTATTTCCAGCTGATTTGATAAAATCAAATGTTTTCAAAGCATTAGGTATTTGTCCCTCACATGTGAATTGCATCGACTTTTTCATTTTCAGGTAGTGATATAACACTTGATTTTGCTATACATTGCTTGGTGATAGTTAAGATATTGTGCAACTAAAAGAAAAAGGGAGCATAAGTGTGAACAGGACGAGTGTCGTCAGACTCCATCCTAACTTGTATATTCCATCAAAAGCTGGCGGTCGTGCATTGGGAAGGATAGTCTCGAAAATTCGTTTTTACAAAGACGTAGGAATTTCAACTTTCGAAAAACTTTTCTTAATTTGTGTAGCTCCTGTTTTGAACTATTGTAGTGAAGTATGGGGTCTCCGAAACTACCATTGAGATGGTTCAGAATCGCGCACTTCGTCATTATCAGATTCATTTCTTGACCTGCACTATGTACAAATGTACATGGCGAATTCGGATGGAAGACACTGTATAAACTACGATACTGGAATTGTCTACTATCAATGGACAACATTACTAAACATGTGTAAATCAATATAATAAGTCTAACTGGACATCACAAATGAAGTCATTATTTGAAATTTGAAATTCTGCAGGAAATATATACATGTAATAGGATACTATTGTGTGACACTGGTGATTTGAGAACAATTAAGTTGCTTCATAATTATAAGAATGATCAAGGTCACAATGTCAAAATGTTTGGTACCATCTAAAGGTTTTGTCACAAAGAATACAATTATGAAAATCTGTCATTTACCATTCAAATGTTATGGCCAAAGTTAAACATTTTGCGGACTGACAAACAAACCAACAGAGTAAACACGATTGTGGGATCATACACAAGGGCGGATCCAGGAATTGCGGTTAAGCGGGGAGGGCACAAGTTTATAAGGCAGGGGGTCTGGGGCGGCCTTGAGCTCTTGGATTTTACAAATTTTATAGAGCTTGAAATATGTCTCCTAAGTAGTTACTTTTACTATTTTCTGTAATTTATGATAAAGTCAAATTAATAAAATGACGCAAATTTTAAGGGTTTTGTGGAAACAATGCAAGTTCTCCCAATAAAAGTAATTAAAAATCAAAACATTCTGCCATTTATTTCTCCGAGAGTGGAAGAAATTATTGCTTCTTTTATCGTTTACATTTTTCTAAACAAAATACTACGATTTACCTTAATTTTGATTATTTTAGGGGGGGGGGGGGCGCCGGTTGCTCCCCCTTAAATCCGCCACTGATACACTCTCATGATCTTAAAATTTCAAACTGTTGAATAATTTTTTTGAATTAATTATCACTTCTCTAACTGTCTTGTATAAATAGTATCTCATTTTGTACCAGAATCAATGTTTACGATCTTCTCACTTTCATCGATTTTTCGTCCAAAATAAGGTATTGCGTCCCATAAAAAACATTCATTCATTTGAAATTTTGGTATGAATAAAGTAGTTTGTGAATGTTAACACCGTTCCCGATAATTATAGCAATCGTGTTTCATTTATTTCTCTCATGTGTTAAGATAAATGATAATTCCCAGTTTTCGGTGATTTTTTAAAAATCAGAATGTACGTTTTTGCCCCAAAATACACGTTTCCCCTTTGTTTTGTGCTCTCAAATTTTTATGTACGCTAGAGCATCCCTTGACTCACCGTTTGAAAACAAAAACATCTTTGTTGCAATTAGTTTGAGGTTACGCTATACTTTTGGCTAGAATGACTTGACTACTCTGACATGCCTCCCCAAAAATGAGAATTCCGGAAAGAGAGCTAATAGGCGTAATCTCATACAATCTGATGTCACTAACAAATCTGCGTTGAACAAGACCTAACAACCCCATGATCAGCAGAATGACCCTGCAACAAAAGGCAAAATGATTTATTGCCCGACATCTCTCTCTCTCTCTCTCTCTCTCTCTCTCTCTCTCTCTCTCCCCCGGAGGAGGACTTGACGAAAAATATTCATATAGACAACAATGGCACCACCACCAAAAAAAAAAAGCAACAAATATAGCTCTTTCTGTAACACTTGTTACACCCCAAATCTTCGCCAGATTTGGGGTTTTTAATGTAACACCCAAAATAGTCGTCCGTCCCAAATCGTCGCCGGCGACGATTTGGGCGTAACCTCACACCCCAAATTGTCGCCCCCTTTGCTGCAACTATTTGGAAACATCATTCATATACAAACTGGCCCCGTTTGTTAACTCCTCCTCTTTCTTCTTCTTCTGTGGTCCTATGACCTCAAATGGTTCTCTGGATCTTTTAAGCATGCCATTTTAATCTTCTACTTCGTCTTCTACTTGTTCCGTTGTGTAATTTTTTTTAAAGATTTATTATGATCACAGTATTTGGTATTGTTGTTTTGGTTGGTAGTGTTTTGTTTGTTTTTTTTACTATTGAAAGAATTGTTGTTGCTGTTGTTGGTGGTGGTGTAATGGTTGTCTATGTGAATTTTTTTCGTCCAGTCCTCCAAAGAGAAAGGGAAAGAGGGATGTGTCCGACAATAAATTGTTTTGCCTTTTGTTGTAGGGTCATTCTGCTGATCATGGGGTCGTTTGGTCTTGTGGACCGCAGATTATTTTATATTACGCCTGTTAGCCGCCGTTTGGACACTCGTGAAAACTTTGAGAAATACCCACCCTTCCTCTTTATTTCTCAATATTTTTGTGTAACTCGTTGCTCTCTCTCTCTCTCTCTCTCTCTCTCTCTCAATACATAAATGAACAAACAAATAAATGAAACCTATGTGCGTAGTCCCATATAATCAATCGGTTTACAAACACCAGAGTGACAGTCGAAAATAGTTCGCTATGATTACAGCTCACAGTGCTTTGAGCTAGCGATCAAGAGATTTCATGTTACGGGAAGCACATGCCAGGAACACATGAAAGCCACATATCAGTTCACAAACACCAGAGATATTGCAGAGTTGTTGAAAATTGTCCACAGCTCGCGGCGCTTTCAGCTCTCATTCCTGAATTCTCATTTTTTGGGATGCATGCCAGAATGTCATTTGTAATCTATATGCAAAATTGCAGCCCAATACGTCGACAAACACCAGAAATATGGGTGCGGACATACAGACAAACAGACCAAGTGAAACCTATTTACCCCCCCCCCCCTATAAGAGGGGGTGCAATAAAATAGCTTCTGTGTAATCTATCCTTAAAAAAATCCATAAAATATTAGCGGGCGACGATTTAGGACGGGCGACGATTTGGGGTGTACTAATATATAGTACACCCCAAATCGATAGTGCAATATTGTCCCAAATCGTCGCCGGCGACGATTTGGAATGGGGCGACGATTTGGGGTGTAACACTTTCAATATTAACAACACCACTACCAAACAAAACAACGATGATAAATACTGTGATCATAATAAATCTTTTCTTTAAAAAAATATACAACAGAACAAGTAAAAGTCGATAGAAGATTAGAATGTCTTGCTTATTAGGTCCAGAGAACCTTTTGCTGTTAAAGCTGGACCACAAAAGAAGAAGAAGAGGAGGAGAGGAGAAGAAGTCAACAAACAGGACCAGTTTGTATGTAAACGATGTTTCTAAATACATGTAGTTGCAGCAAGGGGGACGACAATTTGGGGTGTGAGGTTATGCCCAAATCGTCGACGATTTGGGACGGGCGACGATTTGGGGTGTAACAGGTAACCCCTGCATAAACACTGTGTGACGTGAGGAGGATAGGTGAGGCACGAGCTATCGATGTTTTAAATATCTGTAATTGAGAAAAAGTCTTAATTCCTGTAAACAAAATATTCACATAAATAGTTTGTTTACAGGAAGACAATTATTATTATTATTATCGATATTTAAAACATCGTGAGGTGTATGGAGCGCCAAATTAACATAAACTCAAATAATTGAAGATATCTTCAATTATTTGAAGATATCATCAATTCAATTATTGCTCTCTTTAATTGAATTAATGCGCGCATTAAATCAATTATTGTTCTCATCAAATGAATTAATGAGCGCTTCAATTCAATTATTGCTCTCATCAATTGAATTAATGCGAGCATCAATTGAATTAATGAGAGCAATAATTGATTTAATGCGCGCATTAATTCAATTATTGCTCTCTTCAATTCAATTGATGAGAGCATCAATTGAATTAATGAGAGCAATAATAGATTTGATGCGTGCATTAATTCAATTATTGCTCTCTTCAATTCAATTGATGAGAGCATCAATTTAGTAGAAATATTGCTCGCAATAATTGATTTAGAGCTCGGTATAAATAATTTGATGATCTCTTTAATTCAATTGAAGATATCTTTAATTATTTACAATGCTTTTGTATAAGGAATTAATGCGCGCATCAATTCTTTTAAAGAGAGCAACAATTCATTTAAAGAGATCATTAATTCTATTGTGGATATGTTGAATTGAAGATATCTTTAATTATTTAGTTGCTCTCTCTAAAAGAATTATTGCTCTCTTCAAATGAATTAAAGATATCATTAATTCAATTGAAGAGAGCAATAATTGAATTAATGCGCGCATTAAATCCATCATTGCTCTCATCAAATGAATTAATGCGCGCATCAATTCAATTATTGCTCTCATCAATTGATTTAATGCGCGCATTATATCAATTATTGCTCTCTTTAATTGAATTGTAGCGCGCATCAATTCAATTGTTGATATCATTAATTCATTTGAAGAGATCATTAATTCAATTAAAGCGCGCATCAATTCAGCAGAAGAATTAATGCTATCATCAATTCATTTAATGCGCGCAATAATTCAGAATTGAAGATATCATTAATTATTTGAAGAGATCTTTAATTCAATTGTTGCGCGCATCAAATGAATTAATGATATCTTCAAATAATTGAAGATATCTTCAATTATTTGAGTTTATGTTAATTTGGCGCTCCATAGAGGTGAGATGTAGTACATGTGCTTTCACTTGACATGAATAATTCAAAATTACTAGTACATAAAACGATTTATAAAGAAATGATTGCAATGACCATTTGTTTTTAAAACCATGTTGATGATCTTCCACAAAGTCGCATAATTTAGCAACATTTGATCGCAAACATCGTTTGATTATGATTATTCTTTGTACTCACCCCCTCCTCTCACGCTCTGACTCGCCTATCATATATAAGTATTCTAACCTTCCTGCTTTAGACATAAAACGTTCAGAACTGGATCCTGCGTGTACATATCTAATATACTTACATGCTGTATTCAGTACTTGATGATTTTGAACAGTGGAATGTGATACTACAAGTACATGTCTGCGCTTTGTACACATTTCCTTAGCTTTACACTTGTAGGCTGTCTTGGTTACTGGGAGTACAAGACCAACAGTCTGGTACAATAGATTTACTACCAGACTGTTAACAGACACTGTCCCTTTGTGCCCCCTGTAATCAAGTAAACAATTCACGCCTTCTTTAACACTTCTACAATTGATCCTACATGCACATGTGTTTTATACTTGCATACTGTTCTTACTGAAATATAATTATACCGATTTGATTACAATTGCAATTTTATATGTATTCACACAACACTATCATTATCTGCTATCCCAGAAACTGATGTGTGAAGCAGTTGGGTTATTGTATTTATCATGTTGTTAATTTAAATCTTAAAGCTGTATGGTCCGAATTACAATATTTGTTTCCATCTCGTAAAAACGCTATTAAATCATCGCACGTATGTAGTTATGAGACTGTACGACATATCATAAATTATTTCACCTGTTTTAACCCAAATAATTGATTTTAAATCGATGTTTACAAATAACCGCGTCACTCTGCCATTTCAAGTGACAGTCACGTGACCAGTTCAAACTTTCAGATCATCGGTGGTCTTATCTGTGTCAAGCTGTGTATTTTGTTATAACAGTACCGTACCATAAGTTTAATAGAAATAAAAATATAAAATACCTCTTAGTAATTCGTTGTTTTACGCTCTTTCAGCCTTAAAATTAGACAGTTGCGAATGAGTTAATACATCCATGTAGAGATTCCCCTGACGCGCGTGGGTCTATTTATAGACGTCTATTATGGGATGATTTATATATGTAGCCACTATATTTACTTTCTAAATAATATTCGCACTGTTTTCTTTTACATGCAGATGTTTTCAAGCATGTAATTAAGGGAAAGTTAATAACTTTATAAAGTAATTCATCTGCTTTAAAGTAATTATGTACAAAAATAATACATGAACATCGGGTCATACAGCTTTAATTGTCTGTAATCAGTATTTCATATATAATTATAGATATGTGCAGTGCAGAAGTGTGAACTCTGTCAGTATTACCAGTGTAGTACTTCTAAATGATTGTTATTTATTTTCATTGTTATAATTAATTGCCTGTTAACATGTACATGCCCCCCCCCCCCCCGAGGGCCCTTGATTGGTGAATAAACTAATATATATATATATATATATATATATATATATATATATATATAGAGTAATGCTACCACAGACACCTAAAGCATGGACACTATTACCCCACCCCTCTTCTGATTTCTTTTTTACGGCGATAATTTCTCCAAATACATGGGTGGATTCGCTATCTATCACATCCCATAATACAGTGTGTAACTTAATACCGGTATAAGGTTAATCTCTAAAGTATACAAAATAAAATACAGTTTGTAACTTAATACCGGTATAATGTCAATCACTAAAGTATAAAAAATAAAATACAATGTGTAACTTAATACCGGTAGAAGGCTAATCTCTAAAGTATACAAAAAGCGTGAAACGATCAATAAATCGACATCTCGGAGAAATCATCGCACCCCCTACAAAAAATTCAGAAGAGGGAGGGGGTATTAGTGTCCTCATGTGCCTATGATGATACAAGTTACGTAATTATGGCCGACTTCAATTCGCTTGCCGAGTCGCCGGGTACAAATAGTACTTACCAAATGTACTTTATAGGTTTTATGAATTTAAGCCTGCCTCATGCATCGCAAGCCAAGTGTTCAATTCGCTTACTGCCATTTCTGCCTAAGCAAGATACATGTACATGTACTATACTTTTGCTAAGGCTCACTTCGTTGGCCAGCTTGATTGATATTCTGTAGTCCTTCTATCACAGGCGGATCCAGGAATTGCGGTTAGGGGGCGCAACTTTATGCGGCAGGGGGTCTGGGACCACCCCAGTGGCCTGGGTCCAGGGCAAAGCCTATGAAGCTCCCGGATTTTACAGATTTTATAGGACTTGAAATGTGTCTCCTATTAATAATTTTTACTATTTTATGTCAGGTGAAATTAATAAAATGACGCATTTTAAGGGTTTTTGGAAAAATGAAAGTTCTCCCAATAAAAGTAATTCAATATAAATCAAAACATTTGTCATTTATTTCTCGGAGAGTGAAAGAAAATATTGCTTCTTTTAACGTTTACATTTTTCTAAACAAGAGACCACGATGTACCTTAGATTTGAAAATTTTAGGCGGGGGAGGGGGGGGGGCTGGGCTCGGTACGACCCCTTTAAATCCGCCACTGTCTATGCCTTGGAGATCGTAGCTGTAGACCGTAATGAATATGCGATAGTCCCCTTGCTTAATCCCCTCATCCCTCACATTTCCCTGAATTTCATCCCAGACACGAATATGAGAGAGAGAGAGAGACACACAGAGAGAGAGAGAGAGAGAGAGAGAGAGAGAGAGAGAGAGCTTGAGCTTGTAAACTCGTCTATATTTGGTGTAGGAGCTCTTCAGTATAGGAGGTAAAATTTGTAGGAGTGCTAAAGCTGTTGGGAACGGCAGGATATTTTTTTCGTAAGTTTGTTTAGAACTGTTAGATTTTGAATCACATCAGTTAACAATATTTTCTTAATAATTCATTAATGCATTTTGATACTGTTGATTGATACTAGTTTGAATCAGTCTCTAAAAAAGAGAGATATCTAAAACATGTGAGGCACCAAGGAGGGGAAATTCATGTCACGAATTCTCATAAAAAATGCAAATTTGTACACTCTTACACCAAAGATAACACGTATCTGTAACAAAATATCTTTAAAATATAAAAATATTGTCAAAGTAAATAGGTGCATTAAAAGTTTAACCGATAGTATCGTGGCATGAAATGAGTATCAAAGATAAACACAAGACTTTAAGTAGCACTAAGCCTTCATCTTGCGAAAGTTATGCAGAATTTTCGTTTCTTTGTGCACTCACCATTGCTCATTATGCACAGGGTTTCCAAAACGCATCAGTCTTCCCAGCAATAGCGATGAAATTTTGAGATGTCTTTTGGAAGTCCCCATTCCCTCAAGCGATATAGTCTAGCTGCCCTATATGACTAAACAATATTTAGTTGTATTCATGAGTATTCTGTCTGATGGGCCTCTGTCATCAGCACAACTGTATGAGCAATGCATATTTGCTTGTCAGTTTCATTTTAGAAATTTCTATGAGTATGTTCAAATGTCGTATACACCTGTACACAGTATGGTTTTTTTATTTTCCTGCATCCGATTTATATAGAAACAAATGCTTTACTTCATGCAGCAAGTAAAATTTACAGTAATAGATCAAATGTTGATTGTCATTACATGTCGAGTAAGAGGACATGAATTTGTCACTTGAGGATGCAGGAACCAGTGCGTATTGGTGTATCATTTGGATTGAGGTGTTACATACACACGCAATTGTCACAGAATGTTTTGACAAATTTGGGGCCCAAAATGGCCTTGCACATAAAAATCAGCCAGTCTTGATGCCACATAGATGCTATACTCTTAAGATCTTGGACACATGATCAATTGAAATTTGTAATTTTCAACATATAGGTTATGATAAATGATGAATATATACATATTAAGAAAGTAATGTACATTGTCATTATAGTATTCGAGGTGCTTAATCATAGTTCCTTGTCATTATAGTATTCGAGGTGCTTAATCATAGTTCATTGTCATTATAGTATTCGAGGTGCTTAAACATAGTTCACTGTCATTATAGTATCCGAGGTGCTTAAACATAGTTCATTGTCATTATAGTATCCGAGGTGCTTAAACATGGTTCATTGTCATTATAGTATTCGAGGTGCTTAAACATAGTTCATTGTCATTATAGTATTCGAGGTGCTTAAACATAGTTTGACCATTGTCATTATAGTATTCGAGGTGCTTAAACATGGCTCATTGTCATTATAGTATTCGAGGTGCTTAAACATAGTTTGATCATTGTCATTATAGTATTCGAGGTGCTTAAACATAGTTCATTGTCATTATAGTATTCGAGGTGCTTAATCATAGTTCATTGTCATTATAGTATTCGAGGTGCTTAATTTTAGTTCATTGTCATTATAGTATTCGAGGTGCTTAAACATAGTTCACTGTCATTATAGTATTCGAGGTGCTTAAACATGGTTCATTGTCATTATAGTATTCGAGGTGCTTAAACATGGTTCATTGTCATTATAGTATTCGAGGTGCTTAAACATAATTCATTGTCATTATAGTATTCGAGGTGCTTAAACATAGTTTGATCATTGTCATTATAGTATTCGAAGTGCTTAAACATAGTTCATTGTCATTATAGTATTCGAGGTGCTTAAACATAGTTCATTGTCATTATAGTATTCGAGGTGCTTAAACATAGTTCATTGTCATTATAGTATTCGAGGTGCTTAAACATGGTTTATTGTCATCAAATTTCTAAGAACCTCTCTTTGTATTTATTAAGAAGAATAACTTTTATGATGAGGAGGGACATGAAAGTTAATTTCCAAGGGACACTTTAATAAATCTTGGTTATTGTATTTGTTTATTTCTGTGATAAATCTACTGGCTTAAAGATCTACATTGTGAAGAAGTGTAAAATGTACCTGGCACAAGATACATGTACACATGTACATCCATACAGGACATAGGATAGCACGTGTCTAC
Source organism: Ostrea edulis (assembly GCF_947568905.1). NCBI lineage: Eukaryota > Metazoa > Mollusca > Bivalvia > Ostreida > Ostreidae > Ostrea > Ostrea edulis. The sequence goes on along the minus strand of NC_079168.1, from coordinate 67,147,929 downwards.
TCAGACTGATTTATTACTGACCACCACAGCCCTCAATGGAAGAAAAAGATATCAACAGGGAATGAAATGTACATCTACTTGATGGATAATTACATGATGTCCTTTTCGTGTCTCTGTGATATATACATACATTCTTAATGGCAACAACAAGGAAAAAATGGCCTACAGGTAGAAAATCCTAGTGTACATGTGTAATTTCATTCAAAGTTTAGTTATAAAACTCTTGAACCTTATCAATGTAACAACACTGTCCATCAACACACACTCCATGTATCTCTGTAATCAGTTCCTTTTATGATATTTCATGGAGGCTTTAGCTGTTTTTGGTAGTTGTAACTGACAGATATTGAACAATTCAATGTCTTGAAAATTATAGAATATGTTACAATTACTTTCTTTCATTACCCATTACAGCATGGTATGTTATATACCCCTGTTAATGAACATGACCCTGTCCAATGACTCATTTTTAGATGTTGTAGTGTCAAATTTACTTTAGATCTTTAATTATTCAGCAAATTTGTTGTTGTACATACATGTATCAGACAGTCTTCTCTTGGAAATTAAAATTCAGGTGACCAGATGATTACATGTATTTTCATTGTATCTCATGTTCAAAATAAATGAAATTGATCTCTTTCATCGAATTTATTTTTGGGGAAATATTGATGTCAATCATTCCTAATTTATTAAACATATATAATATATAATTAACCAGGAACAAGTTAGTTACATTTTTATTGATTTGCGAATTATTCAATATTGTACATGAGTTCCTCCTACCTAAAATCTAACTCCAAAAAACCCCCACAAACACAGCTTGTAAAGTGGATAGCAGGATGTGTGTGATGTTTATAATAATTGTGTACAGGTGTTAGAAAAAAATGTGTACATGCAAAAAACATACTTTCATTGTATAGAAAAATGATACCTATGTCCAGTCGTATTATAACATTGCAATGAAAATTTTGATCTGGCCACCATTGTTACACAAAATTTTCAGTTACGAAAAATTAAAAATTTCTGTGTGAACACTAGCTAGGCTTTGTCGAGCTGAGCGAGCGAGTTCATGCAGAGCGAACAAGAAATCCACCAGAAACAGCGACACCTTTTGGAGAAGCTTTTGAACACAACTGTGCAGGATGTTTAACTGTATAGGTAGTTAGGTACTTATTTCAATGGTCCAAACATATATGCATTTATTACTTAAACCTATCCAGCTAAAAAAAATTATGTCAAGTGATATTTTATGGAGGTAGGATTGTTCAATCAAAAGGTTCCAAATCTGCACAATTTTAGTACAAACTAATTTTCTGTTTTATCCAATATGTCATCCATATTTATACCTTTAGATGTATAGTACATAGTACTTTAGTAGTGACTTGGAACTAATTCAAATGTTGTAAATTCAATAGTTACTGTAGGACATGTGCAATGTTTCTGCCATTTTCTCCGAATTTTTTTCTATCTCCAAAGATATGAACTTGAAGAAATAAAACTGATCACCAACACATCATGCACACATGCACTGGGAATTTTATTTGGATGACCGATTTCGACTTTATAGGTCCATGTCCCCTTCAAAGGGGAGATAATCACAAAAATGCAAAAATAGGGTGGGGTCATTTAAAAATTTTCTTCTCAAGAACCACTAAGCCAGAAAAGCTGAGATTTACGTGAAAGCTTCCTGACATAGTGCAGACTCAAGTTTGTTAAACTCATGGTCCCCCGGGGGTAGGATGGGGCCACAATAGGGGATCAAATTTTACATAGAAATATAAAGGAAAAATCTTTCAAAATCTTCTTCTCACGAACCATTAAGCCAGAAAAGCTGAGATTTACATGAAAGCTTTCTGACATAGTGCAGATTCAAGTTTGTTAAAATCATGGCCCCTGGGGGTAAGTTGAGGCAACAATAGGGGATCAAAGTTTTACATACAATTATACAGGGAAAATCTTTAAAAATCTTCTTTTCAAGAACCACTAAGCCAGAAAACCTGATATTTCCATGAAAGCTTCCTGACATAGTGCAGATTCACTTTTGTTAAAATCATGTCCCCCAGGGATATGATGGGGCCACAATAGGGGATCAAAGTTTTACATACAATATAGGGAAAATCTTTAAAAATCTTCTTCTCAAAAACTACTTGGTCAGGAAAGCTGAAATTTACACGAAGGCTGGACATAGTGCAGATTCAAGTTTGTTATACTCATGACCTCTGAGGGTAGGATGGGGCCACAATAGGGGATCAAAGTTTTACATAACTAACAAATAGAAAAAAAAATATATAAAATTTTTCTCCTGAAGAACCATTGGGCCAGAGATGTTTACATTTGCACGAAAGCTTCCTGACATAGTGCAGATTCAAGTTTGTAAATATCATGGTTCCCAGGGGTAAGATGTAGCCAAAGTAGGGGGTCAAAACTTTACATACAAATATATAGGGAAAATCATTAAAAATCTTCTGAAAAATCACTGGGCTAGAAAAGTTTATGATTACATGAAAGCTTCCTCAGACATAGTGCAGATTCAAGTTTGTAAAAATCATTGTCCCCGGGAGTAGGTTGGGGCCACAATAGGTATCAAAGTTTTACATGTGAATATATAGGAAAAATCTTTAGATATGAGCCAAGGTGACTCAGGTGAGCAATGTGCCCCATGGGTGTCTTGTTTTTGTATGCAGATGTATATTGATGAGTTACAGATCGAGTTTGAGTTTGGTCCTGTTTGTTGATTTTGCTGGAGTTGTGCCCCTTTAATGTAGAAAAATTAATGTATTATATATATGTTATGGCTGTTAAAAACATAAAGGATTGTTGTTGAGTTCTTCATTGTACTAAATGTGTGTAACATACAATCTGAATACCACATTCAATGCTATACTTTGATAGATTACCTACATTTGACTTTACTTTCGTGTCGATCGACACATCTAGTTTGAAGATGTTGTTTAAGGGATTACTGTTTAGGTTGTTTGGTACATGTGAGGTGATTAACTGTAATGGAAAATGTGTTAATTTGCGTAATAACTTTGCCGTTCTGCAGTACGTGTTTTAAATTGGTTTAAAACTTGGTACCTTGTAGACCACGGGTCTATGCCAAAACAAGATGACATTAGACCTCATCGAATTGGCATAGACCGCACATTGAAAAAAAATGATCACCAAAAAAAACCCCCAAAAAACAATGTCATTTACTTCTAATGTACATATTTTCTTTCCATAACAATTAATATCCTCCTTTCCAGTGATTCCGAAGGTCCGTCGGACATTGGCAAATGTTAAGCTTCCTGATAGAGTGTAAATTCAAGTTTGTCAAAAATATGGCCCCCAAGGGTAGGATGGGGCCACAATAGGGGATTAATTTGCATATAAAATTTAGGTCTGGTAAAATGTGATTTGGTCCAGTAATATCTCAACCATTACTGGTCCAAATGTCCAGTAAGTACCAGAAGACCTTGGGAAGCACTGCCTTTTCTCATTACATTATCAGACGTCGACTAACCATGTAGGGGTCCTTTAAGATAACTTTACTGCTTTAAATCTAGAAAATCAGCATTAGACAATTTGATCTATCTCAATTACAATTGACATAGACTCGGTCTATGGTTAATTTCGAACACTGATTCTGCATAAATGACCATGATTTCCGTTATTATAGATAATCACCTCACCCATCCAACAAAGCAGCCAGTGATTCCGTATGTTTATATTTGAAATAAAAATGAAAATGTCATATATCCGGAATATGTACCGCCTCATAGAAATTGAAATACACATGACTTTCCATATTCACTGTCCACTGACTTTTCATTTGCATGCAAGTGAGAAATTTACATCCAGTGAGTTGAAAGTTATACATATTTGGGAGGGGGGATTAACACATAGGAGCACAAAGTAAACAGTTGGAAATGTATATATGTATTTATGGTATATGCCTGCAGACTTTACCAGGTCCAGTCCAAAGACTATTTCTACCTACGTAGCTATTAATAGCTACCTAGGTATTTAAATCTACTTAAAGTAGCTAACTACTTTTACCTACTTTTACCTGTTTTGGAAATATAAATAAATAATAATTAAGGCTCATCATTTAAACAGGTCAGTCGTTTTATGTATCATGTTATGCATGTGCACGCCAAAATTCGGATTGTGAATTTAAATACTTTACAAGGATGGAGAATGCAGAGATTAATGCGTGAAAATTCGCCCATGATCCTAAGCTCCTAGAAAATGTAACTGGGTGCTGTTATTGATGCAAATTTGAAAGATTAGAAAGCAATCAATTTTGTCCAATATTTTTGTGGTATTCATCATCAGTGTAAGTGAATCAAGAAATTTGGTACACACCATATTGCGCCATTCCTGCATTTGGCCATGAAATGCAATTAAAGGAAAAAGTAGGTAAAAATAGCTACCTGGAGTAGGTTTAAGTACCTACGTAGCTATAAGTAGCTACGTAGGTAGAAATAGTCTTTGGACTGGACCTGTTTACATGTAGATCCAACATGCTGAACAAGATTAATGGAATTATATGAATTAAGTGATATCTGTCTGCAGTTGGGAGTAGAACACATCAGTGTTTTGAAATTAAGATCTTGTTTACCCCTTAGATTCCCCAACATACTTGGAGATGTTTAAATACATAAATGACAGGACAGGCTTTGACTGAATGCCAGCTAGGTGACTGTCTCACACCTAGGGCACCAGGAGCACAAGGACATTCTCACACACACATACACAAAACACGTGTATGTGGACACGTGCATATTTAATTGTTGATAATGCATCAGATGCCTTTCTGCAGTAATCCACAGTTACATCTGTTGTGTTAGATTTGTTGTGTGTATGCAAGGGTAACATTTGCAACTCATTTATACACCTAACCTCACAGGCTGGCAGCTCCCTCCTTGAAAACCTGATGATAGGAAAATAGTTTCTTGTGTATTACAAAGAGAACATGGTAGGTGCATGATCTTATTGGAGGAGATCAAAACGTTTCCCCTCTATCATTTTGATGTCAATAAATAAGAAACATTCACAATGACTCAATCAAGTGCAGCAAACCAAGCAAGATAAGTTGTGAATAAATGGAATTATCTTTTTGATTAGCTAGTGTAAACATTTATATTTAATTATAAGCCTTAATTAGTTGAAACTGCATGTTAATCTTTTGATTTTAAATCCTATCCAACTTAAACAACTATAATTCTGGAGAAAAATGACTTGAAGCAGCAAAGACATTCAGTGGCGGATCCAGGATTTCCAAAAAAAGGGAGCCTGCATATTAACTAAATTACTCAGCCATTTTGGGTGCAAAATCTGGACTTTACTCGCATTATTTTAGTAAATTTGTTGCAAAAAAGGGGCCGGGTCCGGGCCCCTTTTAAATTGGCCACTGACATTGTATATGGATATAATTTGCTATTATTAGATTTGCTCAAGTCTCTATGTTGTTTATATAATTTTATTACTTTATCATTTCGTTCAAATTTTTCTGTGTTTCAGATTAGTCTAAATTGGCATTAATTATTAAAAAGTATTAAAGAGAGCAATGATTATTAAACATGGAGACTTGAGCAAGTCTATGCTATTATATATGACTGTTTTTATTATGACCTTTAGTTTTAACTGTTATGCAGCTGGGAGGTCTTGAAATGAATTCATGATAAATATTTGTGGAAATGTTCATCCCAGTTGCTATGGTTTGTTATACAATTGTTTTATGTACAATTTTGCTGACATGAAGTATTTGAGTTTTAATGTATCAGGTTTTGCTATAACCTTACCTCCTATAGCTTTGCTTTTATTGTCATTTTAATATTATTTGTCAGATGGGAAGCCATATACATAAACTATTTATGACTACATGTACATTTGAAAATTGAAATTGTTCGTCCTTGATTTCATATTGTAGTCAACCAGGTGTGCCATTTTTAGGGTGAAAGATAATGATTGATGTTAGTAGATTGATGTCAATAGATTGATAACAAAGACTGGTATTTCAGGTATGCTTAGTGGGTCTGAGGCAACTTAACATTTATTATCCTGCCCACCAGTGTCGTTACAAAAGGATCACACACGTATACATTTGACACCATTATATTGTCAGTGGTTAACCAAATGTTGTGGATGTCACAGACAGGTTAATGAAATTTGTTTTAATTGCCTCCTAATAGAATGATGCTGTACCATGGGGGCTGTTACGTCTTATCATTACGTCTTATCATTGCTCTAGCTAGCTATTATACCATATATAACTTTATCATTAATAGCCAGACGTAGGCAGTTGTTGTTCTACTTTGACCACAAAGCACTTATTCTAAAAGGTCTAAGATATATGGAGAACCTCTGCCTTTCAATTGGTGACGTTCTATTATGAATTCTGTCAAAGATTATGCCACATGATGGGCTAAATTATATGAAATAGAACTTGATACATTGTCAGAATGGATTAAAAGTATAAGAGGAATATTAAAATCCCACATTTATAGACATATTAAAACAAAAGTACGTACCTGTCTATCCTTCTTTGTTTAGTAATCTATAAGTGATAAAAGGATTAGATAGTTTACATGAGGAATATGTTTTGATTCCAGCTGACAAAGCTTGTAACATCATATTGTCTTTGTAAGGCTCATAATTACAACTGTATTATAAACGAACTTGGCATTTAAACTCCACTTTTGGTAATCATACTTATACTCCAGCAGTCTTTTCAAAAGATGAAATTCTTCATAAGCATGCTTTACTTTTAGACACATTTAATATCCCAGTCAATGGGTCCAATGAATATGAGTTACCGTACCTATACTGGATTCCTATACTACATAAAACCCCTTGCAAACAAAGATACATTGCTGGATCCAGTAAGTGCTCTACCAAGCCCTATCTTTGCTCCTTACGAAAATATGAACAGCTGGGAAGTAGAAACTTCAAACTTACTGTGCGACTTCATATGCCAGAAGTGATGTAAATCAAATGTGGATTCTATAAAACTCTAAGGAACTTTTAGCTAACTTGAAATCTCAAAACTTTCCTCAGATCAACAACATCAAAAGTCAAAATCTAGGACTTCAACACTTTACATTGACCTTAATTTGCTCACGATAAATTAAAGACTACACTTTTTGACATCATAGACAGTTGCTTCTTTAACAACAATGGAAAACAGAAATATTCATTCTAGTGATCAGTCATCCAAAAACTTACTTTGTGAAACACCATTCTGATTCTACAGACAAGTATTCTGAAGTTGAAATAAAAAATATGCTAGAGTTCCTCATTGACAATATCTTCATGGTCTTTGGTGATCAGATCTTCCAACAGTGTTGGAATTCCCATGGGCACGAATTGTGCTCCTTTGTTAGCGGACCTGTTTTTATTAGCTCACCTGAGCTGAAAGCTCAAGTGAGCTTTTCTGATTGCCTGTTGTCCGTCTGTAAACTTTTTACATTTTCGACTTCTTCTCCAGAACCACTGGACCAATTTCAACCAAACTTGGCCAAAAGCATCCTTGGGTAAAGGGCTTTCAAGTTTATTCAAATGTCCCTTTCAAAGGGGAGATTATCACAAATATGCAAAAATAGGGTGGGGTCATTTAAAAATATTCTTCTGAAGAACCACTGGGCCAGAAAAGCTGAGATTCACATGAAAGTTTACTGACATAATACAGATTCAAGTTTGTTCAAATCATGGCTCCCCGGGGGTATGATGGGCCACAATAGGGGATAAAAGTTTTACATACAAATATATAGGAAAAATCTTTAAAAATCTTCTTCTCAAGAACCACTGAGCCAGAAAAGCTGAGATTTACATGAAAGCTTTCTGACATATAGTGCAGATTCAAGTGTGTTCAAATCATGACCCGCGGGGGTAGGATGGGGCCACAAGGGGGGATCAAAGTTTTACATACAAATACATATATATGGAAAATCTTTTAAAATCTTCTTCTCAAGAACCCGCCGGAATGAGCCAGAAGAGCTGATATTTACATGAAAGCTTTCTGACACAGTGCTGATTCATTGAGTTTGTTCAAACCGTATGCCCCGGGATTTTGAGGTTGCATCATTCTTTGATATACAATAAAATGTAGTCCACGGCGGTACATGCATCACTAAAACATGTAAATCCTAAAGAGTGATAACTTAATGTGTCTATAACCTGATAAACAAAACTTGATAAGATATGAATATGAAATAACAAGACAAAAACAACCATAGTTAATTGAAATAAATTAATTCAAAAAGAATTTATAATTTCTCATATTGTACATCATTCTTCAAACTCTGTAAATTCATAAATAAATTTAAGTAAACCAAATTATTATTGCTCTCCAAAGTTGATAGCTAGACCATGAAGTGTTGTCCACTCAACCCTAATTAATTTGCTTATCAGACATCATACTTGTGGTACATGTACATATGCACTGGTTCCCACAAAGAAGTTGATATCCCTGATTCATTTTTAGGTCACAAAGGTCAAGGGTTAAATTGGACATGATAATTTTAATTAAAATCTATATTAATTTAATGTCTGACCAGTAACTTGAGAACCCTTTGCTTGACATACATCAACCTTGGTACACATGCAGGTACACAGGCCTCGATCAGTTCTTTCTCTCACAGAATGGACA
>NC_079168.1:66996794-67134294 GCF_947568905.1 Ostrea edulis | reverse complement strand
TACACAGGACCTGTCTCAGGGACCTCTGCAGAGTTTCTGTGGTCATAGTGTAGGTTGTATTCCTACATGTAAGGGTAGATGACACACATTCTACACCCACCCCCTCTCTCTCAGTCATTGACTCAATGAATAATTTCTGTTATAAATATAGAGGTATAAAAAATTCATGACATAAATTATTTCAATAAGTTATAAGTTTTAGAAATTATTGTGCAAATTATTGTTTGATTTCTGATTGTGTAATTTATAATACATGTATATAAAGGGGGAAAAAATACTATTGAAATTCCAGTGTTCAGAGGTCTTTTTAAAAACAATTGAATTACAAGAAAATAGCAGTTGTGGACAGGTCAATGCTATCAAAACTCTGGTATACTGGGCTTCCTCAAGATCTAAAGAATGCCTGTAGATACTGGCTGTTATTGTTATCAAAACACCTCTCTGGGGTAGCTGGAGACCAGTGTCTGCAGATGTCCCTCCACCTGAGATCTATTGTTAAATGTTTGATTGACAGGCAGTTTACAATTTTGGGGCATTATCTTAAAATTGGGTCTTTAACTGGATTGACTTATGTAAATTTTTAGTGATTATTCACTTTCAAACACTTCAGTGAACTGTGTCATTTCTTATTTTGCCACAAAAAAGCTAGTCAGAGGGAAATTTCAATGTTGAATTTTTAAATCTTTTTCTTTTGGGGGGATGATTAAGGAATTGATCAGAAATTGCATGGAAAAATTACAAAATCCAGGATCCTTACTTATAGAATAATAAATGCATTGTGCGATCAATAAAACATTCTATATATTATATTTTTGATGAACTTTATACGCTGATACAACCCGTGAGAATTCAAAACACCATGTATGATGATTGTTGATCAATTACCACTAGGTGCTATTTATGGAGAATGGCAGGTCAAATTGTTTAATTGAAACGAATAATGAACTGAACACATGTATGAGATATGTCACAGTATTTATTAAAAATAAGTCCATATGGACTTCTGTTCCAAGTTAAAAGAGACACTATTCATCAATTTAGGTATGCATAGTCTATCAAAATCAAATTAAGGCATATATATAAAAACGTCTTTTCCAAAAAAGTATCAAAAAATATTTCTATATTCAAATCTCATTGGTAAATGTGACACAAAACAAGGTATGACTGTTAAATGATGTCTCTGTTCTGGACATTGAACATGTTCATGTTATATTCCTGTTCAATCCTGTTAGGAACTGTGAAAACAAAACAAAGTTTTTCATTTGTAGTCATGTCCTGTTACTTTAACAAAAGTTTCTAATCTCCCAATGAACGTTTCCTTGAATCGAATTATTTTGTTGTCTCAACCTGTTCGTCCACAAGTAGTCTTTTGAAGAAAACCACACGGACCTACTCTCCAGCTAAGGTCAAAAGGACTGCTTGTTCCTCAGATTTCAAAGGTCTTTTACATAGGCTCCAATAACAGCAACCCTGTCTGTTCCCTTTCACTGCTGTCAAACTTCAGAGCTTGGGACAACGTCAGTAGCTGCTGATGAACACAAACCGCAAATGCTATTTGGGTTTCAATATGTTGGATGCCATGGAAAAGGCATCTCAATTATCCATTACAATCCTCAAAATAGAAACAAGATGAGCACCAAAGTGGTCCAAGATCCTCAACTTTTTCTGTCAGGTGTAGGATCATATATCAAACTCTTTGTCTCATTCTGAATCTCCGTCAACATATATGATATGGCAAGAAAGCAGGTTCTTCAGCAACATCTTGAAGCAACTAAAAACAAAACAAATATTGTAAAAGTACATAAATAGCACAAATGTTTCCATATAATGTTCGGTGCAACATGTCATTTGATAGGCTATTATATATATATCGATCATATAACCTATGATATCTATAAATCACATTGTGACTGATGACGTAAAAAAGAAATAAGTAAATAAATCTGCTTGACATCGCATTTAAACATTTTACAATTTGAAGTCATTTCTGAGGGGAAATAAAAATTCACAAATAAAATGTAATAAATAAAATAATGGCTACATGCCGGGCTTGTAACTTACGATTATGAATATTGGATCATTTACAAGCATCAGAATATAATGCATAAAACGAAATCTAGGAACTTGTTACCTTTCAACTACATCAACAGTTACGGTACACAATCGTAACGAAAACTAACCTGGTTAAATGATTTCTCATGAAAGGCATCGATAATCATAATGGCGACAGGGCCAGCAGTTTCACACGCCACACTTCGATTGTCGAAATTTTCTGATGAAATGGTGTCTTTTCCTTGTTGCATTCGCCAAAGGGATACTTTGAGTGTTGGATTAGACTTATCGGCATGGAAAACCTGGTAGCTACCACGTTTGTGAGGGTACATAGCTTCGGAGCAGTGACGAGTGTTTCGCTTTTATTTCAATCTTTGTTTTTAAAATGGCGCCTTCTTCGTTTACATCCGGAATAACCGGAAGTGTGCGAATCGGGTATTTACGTAAAAATAAAAATACGTTTGATTGTTCCTGATCAATTTCAGCAAAACTGATGAATAACTAAAAAAAATCTCACGTATATACTTTACGATTTTTAATCATTTGAAGTCATAAAGGTTTTGAATTCCTTGATTCCGGTATTTCCTCTAATCGCTGATTGGTCAAATCGGCTCCGCTCTCCATTTTCAAACAAGATAGCGTCGGTTCAAGAAGGTGAAAGTTGAAAGGTTCTATTATTACTTTGTTCAACGAACCATGTATGCCCTTATGGAGTGGATAGAGGAAGAAAAGGTCAGCATCATAACCATATCACGCATCAAAGATCCAAGAAAGGAGTTTTGCCAGTATAAAGTTGGGGATTTGGTGAAAGCCAGCTGCCATGGCTTTTCTGGCGTGCATCCCGCCAAGATCTTAGGTAGGCCTTTTCAAGCAAGTTTCTGTTTACAATATTTACACAAATTTTGTCAGAATGTATTAAGTTTATTTTAACTTGAGGATAATTAAAACTGCAGTTGGACTATACAGTCCTACATATTAGCCCTTCTTGATTCCCTCCATTTTGTTGACAAAATACATATTCTTATGTGGACAAACATTTTTAAATAATAAAAGTACGATTATGAAAATTTACATGATTTAGAAATAAGAAAATGTGTTTATAATAGTATAGAATTTCCCTTCCCTAAAACTGAAAAAAATATTTATATCTTTAAGAAAATATTTGCTTGCCCTCTAGGCCTCTCCCGACTAGGGATAAAAAGGGTCGAGTAGGAAAGTAGGGAGAAAATTCTTTTTTATTCACATGAAGTTAAAAAAGCTATAAATTAGATAAGAAAATTTCGGAATGAGTAATAAAAAAAATGTTAACTGGAGGTTAAAAAAGTTTTTGAGCCTTTTTTTTTTTTTTTTTTTTTTAATTTTTAATAATAATATTAAAGCTTTGAAATAAATGGATTGTGATTTTCTTTTATCTTGGCTTCTTTTTCTTATTCTAGATGATGGAGCTGATGCCTGGTAGTGGGATCTACATTTATCCCAAAGATATACAAGCTTTATATAAGCCAAAAAAAAAACAACAAGTGGAACTTTTCAGGAAGGGGAACCTAACTGGTGTAAATGAAAAGACCATTTTAAACACTATTCCTGGTAAGAGATTATAATCTAATTAATAAATTCTTTATATAACACTAATAACAAATTGTTTAACTTCGAATAAGAATAATCAGTCGCCCACATTTCTTTCAATTTGTGAAGATGTATTTAAAAGGTGAAAACAAAAAAACTTGTAATTTCTGACATCCATCTTTTAAATTGGAGAATCAATGACAGTTAGTTACTAGAGTATTTTCTTTTTTATTTAAAGACGATGCCGGGATTCAGAGGCCATTGTCAAGTTTTCGATGAGGACCAAGATTAGTTCCCAAGTCAGCCTCCAGAACATAAAACAGACCTAGCTTTTATACATTCAGTAATGTGAGATATATATATATATATATATATATATATATATATATATATATGGGATTCCCTTCATAGGGGATTGTCCAATTTTTAATGTGATAATATGTACAAAGAGTTAGTGATGAATATTTTATTTATATTTTTGTGCCAAACTTTATAAATGATTGATTGTTTGATGTTTTCCGCCACGCTCAACAATTTTTCAGTTATCTGGTGGCACCCAGTTTTTATTGGTGGAAGAGAGTACCCAGATACAATGTACCTTGGAAGAGACCACCGACCTTCCGAAAGTAAACTGGGAAACTTTCTCACTTACCGGCGCGAGCGGGATTCAAACCCGCGCCGACAGAGGTGAGAGGCCATGTGATTTGGAGCGCGATGCTCTAACCACTCGGCCACCTTTATAAATGAAATTAATATACCAATAATAGTCGCTGTTTATAATCGGTAATGTCTTATTATCCCCATCATTTTTGTAACTTTTCCATAACTTTTGTCGGGTATAACTTTTTTGTAACTTTTCCATAACTTTTGTCGGGTATAACTTTTATGTAACTTTCTCCATAACTTTTGTTGGGTATAACTTTTTTGTAACTTTTCCATAACTTTTGTCGGGTATAACTTTTTTGTAACTTTTCCATAACTTTTGTCGGGTATAACTTTTATGTAACTTTCTCCATAACTTTTGTTGGGTATAACTTTTTTGTAACTTTTCCATAACTTTTGTCAGGTATAACTTTTTTGTAACTTTTCCACAATTTTTGTTGGGTATAACTTTTTTGTAACTTTTCCATAACTTAAGTATAACTTTTTGATAACTTTTGTGAAGTATAACTTTTTTGAAGTATAACTTTTTGATAACTTTTATGCACTTGTTGTATTCATGTTGAAATAAAAGATGATAACTTATACATGAGTATAACTTTTTTGTACCCGAGTTATAAGTAAAGTATAACTTTATTTGAAGAAGTGGTTCCAAACTCCGATAACTTAGTTATAACTTTTTTGTAACTTTTCTTAGTTACAAAGTTATAACTTAGTTATAGTTTTTTTCGGTATGGGGGCCACTTAATCTATATCGATTAAGTGCTTGAAACATCTTTATCGCTGTTAATGCTTTAGGAATAGTACAATTTTACGTTATTTTAAGCGCAAGTATGACTTAGATTTCCTCAGTGTCTTATCAAACAGTAAAAAGTTATCTGATTGGTTAATACCGTTAAATTGCAATTTTAATGCACACAGACTGGAGATTTGATCAGGCAGTCCTGGCAGTAGACACTGTAGGAACAGAAGGAGACGATGACGCGGACAATCACGATGAGAATCCTTACTTTAACAAAACGTAAATTTAACACAAATAATAAAACTAAAGTTATCTATGGCATCACAGTTTGTCAGTAGTGTTTAGATTATAATTTAATGGTCTCTCAGACTTGTCATTTTAAAATGTCTCATAAGAATTTCAATATGGCGCATTCATTTTAGAAATGTCACATTGACACTAGCTGGTAACGCGCCATTGTCACATTTAGCAATTTGCTTATCCCAATTATACACTGAGTATGGTAAAAGTTTTATAACCTCGAGGCCTGATCTTTATGATTGCAAATTTATAAGAGCTAGTTCTTGTAACTAAAATTAAGGAATGGTGACAAACATGTAACAAAATTTCCCCTCCCCCTTATGACTTGCACAGTTTATTATGTGAAGTTTAAAAGATTTTTTTCTTCAGACAATAACTTCTGTAGATTGGGAAAAATCATTGAACATCATTGTCAGTAATGATGAAATGATTGTTGCCGACAATCGATTGTCAATCGTTTTTGGCTCTTTGATTCCGATTATCAATTTTATTTTCATAATTGATTGTCGCTGAACACTAATTGATAACTAATCCGAGATTCCTCTGACTGTTAACCCCTATTTTATATCGTACGTGATATGTGCGGGGCCGAGTCCGAGTGAGAATTCAGCGACACTAGCTATTGTCGCTGCTTTGCCTACCCTTTTCAGCTTTATTTCTCGGGTTTACTTTCCAAGATCCGTGAAATAAAGTTGTAAAAGGTAGGCAAACAGCTTCATTAGCTGAATTCCCACTTTTCAATATGGAGTCTACTCTAAATCTCGCACGCACATGTCTCGATATAAAAGTTAGAGGAATCTCAGATTAGTTGATAACTTGATACATATACATGTATATATACGTATATCCCAACCCAGGGAAACCCAAGTCAGACGTCTGGATTTTCTTTCTTAAAAGTATAAAGCCAGTTTGATTTGTGGCTATAGAGAAAACACATTACATTCCTTGTTAGGCCTAATATAACATGTGTATATTCAATATAATGTTGCACACATATCCGAGCATAAAACTAAAGAGAAATATAACCCCAAAATATAAATACCGATTATATTGATCATTGATCGATACAGTTTTTCCGATTATGACCGATTATCGATTATGAATTGTTTCCGATTATTCAACACTCATTGTCAGAGATATCTGTCATTGAACTGTATTTTCTGAACAGTTTTATCACATATCCAAGATTTCTTATTTTCAGTAATGCTGTATAATGCAATGGTATTTGACAGGTAAATGCAAACCAGGAACTTTTCTTGGACATCCTCACAAAAGAGGAAAAAGAAGCCTTACTCACCAAGAAAATGGAGGAGATAAGGAAAAAAAATGAGGCACTCAGAAAGAGGCATGAGGTTGGTTACAGTGCATTACTGGCAAAGGATGAATGGGCATAGACACTCCACAATATTGTCAACATTAAGTGAATGATGATGACAAGATATTTATCAAAAATAAGATTTTATCTTTCTTTCCGATAACAGTAAGATAGAGAACTAATACTTGCTGATAAAATGCATGATGAACAAGGTCAGACACATGAGATACAATTTAAATAAACGGTATATGTACCTAGAATTTGAAGGTTTTTCTCACTCACAGGAAATAGAAGCCGAAAAAAGGGCTGTTTCTGGGGGCACCAAAAAGGCAACCTCCCCTCGAAAGGAGTCAAAGGTAAGACTGCCTATACAAGCAGATATTGATACTGTAAGCTAGTATGAATAAAAAAGAAAGTTGATTACAACCTTCAGCGCTTGTGATTTGAAAGCATTTGTTGTAAATATGTTTCAGAAATGAAAATTGCACAATGTTTATGATGAATAAACATCTGATGGAGATTACATGACGTATGTGCCTTAATTGACAGTGTACTTTATTTACGTCAGTATGGAGGCAGCTGATATCATGTTTACTTGGTAAATGCAGTATGTGATTAAACTTGAAATGTCGGGAGTCTTTTTGACATTTATCTATAAAATTTCCTTTAATATGTCAGATGTAATACCACCATATGAATTTATTGTCAAGAGATTACAAAATAAAGTTGAGCTGCGGATATGTGGTTGAAGTATATCTTCTGCATGATCAAAATTTGTCATTGCTGCTGTCATCAACATGGGGATTGTTTTCAGCTTCTTGTGAACCACTGGTCCAATTTTAACCATTCTTCGTAAAAAGCTACCCTTGGATACATGGGATTTAAGTTTGTTCAAATAACGTGTGATATCTCCTTCAAGATGATAAATAAGGCACACTGATTTAGAAAGCTAAAATATGCAGAAAAGTTTCCTTATATAGTGAACATTCACATTAACAAAAACTATGAACATGGCCACAGTAAAAGTTTTACTAAGAAATTGATATAATTTTTTGAAATACACGAGGGTATGAACTGCAACGCTTCACATTGACATACTAAGGCATACTTCATGAAGCATACTATCCTTATGTATTTTCAAAAATGAAATTGATTTTTATATTTACATTTTACTTTCATTTCTGTCAGAATATCCCCCAGCCATTAGAATAGTTGTACAATATTTGAATATGCAAGAAAATTCTTTTAAAATTCTCTTCTCTGTAGATCCACAAAGCTAAAATCAGATCTGTATGAAGTGTGGATTTGAGTTTGTTCAAATCAAGATCTCAAAGGACATGATAGGGTTACAATAGGAGTAAGATCACGGTGGTGAAACACGTTTGAGTTTGGCATGACCTGTTACCTGGAGAAATGATGACAAAGGTCATCACAAGGGAAATTCAAACGAATAAGTAACACCTTTATCAATAATGAATTGTCACATAACTTATATCAACATTTGAAGGATTTTCTCAGGAACAAATCTAAACTAAAATGGTACTTCTACATGCAATAGAAGCAGAGAACATTGACACAGTTTTTTGTTTTCCGTCAAACACTTTCCGACTACCAAAAAAACTTTGTCAATGTTCTTTGCTTCTATTGCATGTAGAAGTACCATTTAGTATAGATTTGTTCCTGAGGAAATCCTTCAAATGTTGATATTAAGTCAGAATGAAAAAAAAAATCGGAGAGGGCTACATTATTGCAACAAGGGTGTCATATGTGATTTGGTTCATGGAATTTGACAGACATCCAGGTATCATTCCAACAGAAGACTAAATCAAATGAACATTTATTTCCATGTTGCAGCCTCTTCCTGGGGAAGAAACAGCCAAAGAATCAGCAGATGGTAGAAAAGACAAACCCAGGCAGCATAAACCTGCCGGCCGGGGAAAACCCCCCAACAAAGGACCTAGAGAAGCTCCTAAGGCTCAGGTAGGCATGAGCGTAAAGATAATGTTTAATAAATGTTCAGGTTGGGGTGCACATTTTAAATGGAATGTTTTAATGAGTGTCAGGTTGACACGCACATAAATGAAATGTTTAATAAACACTATTAAAGGTAGGCACAAACATCAATAGAATATTTAGTAAAGGCATACTTAGGCACAGATATAAATAGAATGTTTAATAAAGGCTTAGGTAGGCACAGACATAAATAGAATGTTTAATAAAGGCTTAGGTAGGCACAGATATAAATAGAATGTTGGATAAAGGCTTAGGTAGACACAGATATAAATATAATGTTTAATAAAGGCTTAGGTAGACACAGATATAAATATAATGTTCAATAAAGGCTTAGGTAGACACAGACATAAATAGAATGTTTAATAAAGGCTTAGATAGACACAGATATAAATAGAATGTTTGATAAAGGCTTAGGTAGACACAGATATAAATATAATGTTTAATAAAGGCTTAGGTAGACACAGATATAAATATAATGTTTAATAAAGGCTTAGATAGATACAGACATAAATAGAATGTTTAATAAAGGCTTAGGTAGGCACAGACATAAATAGAATGTTAAATGAAGGCTTAGGTAGACACACACATAAATAGAATGTTAAAGAAAGGCATAGGTAGGCACAGATATAAATAGAATGTCTAATAAAGGCTTAGGTAGGCACACACATAAATCAAATGTTTAATAAAGGCTTAGGGAGGCACAGATATAAATAGAATGTTTGATAAAGGCTTAGGTTGAAAGATTTAGATGTAAAATAATATTTGAGTCTACTGTTGTATATAACTCCTAGAATGATACACTATGGCATCCAAAGCATGCACATTTGCTGCAAAAACACTAATGTACAATGTATGGGTGCTAGCAATGATAAATATGTAGAAGTGAATGAATGTATTACTTCTTTTTCAAAAATCATAGTTGCAAGACACAACATGTTAGAATGTGAATTGGAAATATATGATACCTGAAGCTAGCTGCAGATTTATATTAAGTGCTGTTTATTCCACACTTTTTTCTGCATGTTATTTTAATAATGATTATGGTTACTATATTGATAATAACAAAACTTTTTTGTTTTAGGCCTTATAAAAGTCATTGATCTGGTTCTCGGGCCCATTCTGTGTATCGAAAAGGTGCCACTTTGGCCAACCATTTTGATGTGCATTTGTATTTTGCAATGGAAAATTTCTTTCTGGTTTAATTCATCTTCAATCAGAATCCTGTTTTCCATCCAACGAAGACTAGAAATATTGTCTGTTAATGTATTGTTATATTACTTACATGTAGATTTACTATCATGACTAAATACAGGTGACTCTCGATGGCTCGAACTTCGATCTCTCAAAGTTCTCGGTCTCTCAAAGTGAAATCATGGTCCTGATTTTTCTCTCTATATAACAAAGCAAATTTACTATTGATCTCTCAAAGTTCTTGATCTCTCGAAGTGAAGTTGGGTCCCGTAAAACACATTTCATTGTTTTTCACTCTCATTCTCTCAAACCGATGGTAGCCTATACCCACTGTTACCCAAGCGTGTAATAATTTCCAATTGGACCTTACCTGGATTTTGTCAAGTTGAATGCTGGAGGATAGTGTTGCTGTGGTAATTAGGTGTTTACATAGGTGAAACATCCACTGTGCTTCTTGTGGAGGTGACACACTTGAGTATGATTAAAATTATATATATCATCAGATGATGAATAAAATCTATAATTTGTTTTGACTTGACAACAAGAAAGTAAGTTTTATACATTAATTTAGAAATCTATACAGACTGTTCATTTGTTGAGTTTGTTCTTTGTGTAAAGTTACTCTAAAACATTGTTTTACTCATTCGTTAGAATTTTTATGCCCCCGAGATCGAAGATCAGGGGGCATATGGTTTTTGTCCTGTCTGTCATTCTGTCATAAACTTTAACCTTGCTAATAACTTTTGAACAGTAAGTGATAGAGCTTTGATATTTCACATGAGTATTCCTTGTGACAAGACCTTTCCGTGGGTACTAAACCTTTTAACCTTGACATTTGACCTACTTTAAAAAAAATTTACATTGGTCATAACTTCTAAATGGTAAATATTAGAGCTTTCATATTGCACGTGAGCATTTCTTGTGACAAGATCTTTCTACTGGTACCAAGATATTTGTCCTTGTGACCTTGGCCATCTTCGGAATTGGCCATTATCGGGGGCATTTGTGTTTCACAAACACTTCTTGTTGCTTTGTGTAAAGCGACATAATATTGTGCTCTGTTTAGTTAGTGATAGTAAAGCTTTATCGGAACTTAGTTTTGTATGCCTATCTTAGCATGATCAAAAAACAAATAAATACATAAACTTTGACATCTTTTTATTATTGCAAAATAAGGAATTTTTTATATCAAATTAACTACCTGACAAATATGAAGGAAAACATGTCAAAACGATATGATCTTGTTATTAAACATTTCCAGTTGCTGTAAAATCATAATCATACCGGCGGACCTTCAATTTCCGAATTTCGATCTCTCGAACTCTCAATTTCTCGAATTTTTATCAAGGTCCCTTGAACTTCAAGTTATCAAGAGTCGCCTGTATCAATGAGTATTTGTCAGTGAGCTTTACTTTGAAGTAAAAATGGAGAGAAAGAAAGTTTTGTCTGCACCTTCTCTCTTGCAAGCAAGAAAGAAAATAAAAAATTCCTCCATGCCATATAGTTTAATAATCTGTTTTACAGTGTAATTGTTAAGACAGCAATGACCCTTAATTAACATTTTGCAACACGATGTTAGACATTTGATATTCCCATTCCTTTAACATGGGAAATATATAACACAGTAATTTAAACTGTATTGTGATGTCATATTTAGCTTTTCTGTTTTTTCTTTCAAACCAAGCAACATCAAAACGTACAAAGGTATGAAAAGATTTGTCCTGTTATTAGAAATGTTTGTGGTACTTGACAAACAATTCTATTTTATACACAGGTTTTTGAATGAAGTACTGTAGCGATGGCAACATTTTTCTAAAGCACTTTGCGTATGATCCTCTTCATTTTTCAATTGATGAATAGCAAATCATGTTACTTATGGAGCAAGCTTCGTATGGTCACTTCGCTCACTGTCAAGTAAAATATTTTCCTGAGAACCAGATTATTAATGTCTTTTGCCTATTCTAATTAAGCTTAACTCATTCTAATTAAAAGTAGATCCTTTTGATCTGCGCACTTATGATCACTATACATAGTGCTCATAGGTCAGTGGATTAAAGGATAATTATAATTATGATTTTACTTAGATTGTTTTGTTTTTTTTCCTTTTTGTAATAAAATAATATGTTTCATGGCTGTTTAATTTTCATGTTTTCATTATTCTGGTACCCTGTACAACTTCCCCAACAAATCATCTAGCTGTTTAAGATAGGTTAAGGTAAATTTATTCCAATTCCAATTTTGGGCCCAGGGGGCATAACAGGAAGACAGCTTATAAAGAAGGAAATTTTAGAAAAGAAAGTTTACAACATTAACTACAGGTTACATGGACTACAAACTACAAGTGGATGCAGCATGTTTAATTTTCATGTTTGCATTATAATTCAACTTCCCAACAAACTATTGTAGCAATGTAGGGTTATTGGTCTTCGATGATTATATATTGGAGTTGGATGTAGAGATGAGCAAAGTTTTACACCCAATGAGCATCAATGTTCACCTATATAGCTAAACATTTTTTTATTATTATTTTCTGATAATTTGACAGTTTATTAGGGCTCTGCATGTCTATAGGCAATCAAGAAGTAATCAAGTTAATTTCCTTTATGATTATGTATTCTCCAAGTCGGATAGTGAACACCCCTTTTGGAAATATTTACAATGACGTGATGTTGCGGAAGTTAAAAGTACAAAATTACAAGGCAGTGTGAAAGGATGTACGGCCTGCAGGCTGTTAATGGGGCACATTTAGCGCTACAGACACTCAGATGGAATTAAACAGGGTAGAGAGAACCACTTTGAGAAATAGAAGGGGATCAAGTAAAATTTTATGTTTAACATGAAATCACCATTCAATGCAACTATATACCGTAACTCGACCCACAATGTTTCAAATAATATTTTTCTTGTGCGCTTGTGTGTCACTCCTTTATAAATTTGTATTAGAAAGTCATCATTTTCTCATTACATTCTGTCGACCAGTACTCCTTTAATACGTACCTGTATATAATTTGTCGATATTGTCAAATTGTATTATTTTTCATAGTTTATCTTAACATCAAACAAAATGCTGTTTAATACAGCACATATATCTATACAAGCAATGGCAATGATCGCTTGGTTTCTTACACCAAACACCTGTTTGGGTTATTTATGACCCCATGCAGCTGCAAAAAGCAATTTTGTCTGAGTATTAATTTGTCAAGCATATTAAAGTCTAGCGTAGAAAATTGACATGTTATGCAATCAAAACTCTGAACTTTAAGGGAGTAAATTATTCTGTTAAACTGAATGTATAGGACTAGACTTATTTTCCTGTTCAATTTATAATTTCATGTGAGTTTTAATGTACAAGCATGACAGCATGAATGGGGATTAAAAAGCATGAAATTTTGGGTACACTGTGTGTACATATCACATTTAAGACAGTCACATGTTTTTGAAATAAACCAAATTACATCAATGAGTGCTAGTGAAATGTCTTGCATTATGAATAATGTTTGCTGGTCCTTATACCATAAATCAGGGTCAGATTGTTACTAAATTGATAAACATTGAAACTGATTACCATATACAAAGGAAATGATTTAGATTACTCATTCTGTGCTATTAGATAACTCTTTCCTCTAAGTTTATATTGTATTTAATATGATCAATAGTATAAGGACCCAGGTTTTTTTTTTCACTACAGAAATGATGCAAGGATGCATATTTATATCCTAGATTGAACCCAGAAAATAGATATTAAAAATGTGTATGCCATGAAGATAGGACAGCAAATGCATGCTGAAGGCATATAGAGACAGTGATAAAATGTACCATATTTAAACAATAGAATTTTGTTGAAATATACATCTTTTAATAGTTCACTAACAGCATGTTGCTTGTGTGGTATATACTGCATGATATTGTACTTTGGTGTAGGATATTCGAGTTGTACGCAATATATCTGGAAAAGACGGAAGTATTGACCGTAGCATTCAGATGGTTGAGAACAATGATGGAGCTCACCGGAAACACTCCCAACATTATAAATTTCAGAGGCCTGGGTCACAAAACTTCCCTGAAGAAGAGGCAGAGGAAAGTCGACAATGGGCATCTCCCCGGTATCAACGGCCATTGTCACATGAAAAGGCAGGGGAACATAATCATTATCAAAGGCACTCTTCTAATGAAGCAGAATATCCTCACTATCAGAGGCACTCATCTAGTGAGGAAGCTCGTCATCACTATCAGAGGCACTCGTCTAGTGAAGAAGATCATCGTCACTATCAAAGGCACTCATCTAGTGAAGAGGAACAGGGAAGAAACCAGCGCCGTGGAAAACGGTCGCCAAAAGACACTCAAATTGAGGAGGTCTCAGATGGAGCCTATGAAGCTCTGAAACGACAGCACCAACAACTCAACTTCCAACCTAGAAATCAAGAGTTTCGAGAACATGATTTCAGGAATAACAGAGGCAGAGGGAATAGAAGGTACCAGAGACCTCATTTCCGAAACGGTGATGCACGTCAAAGTTTTGAGGATTGCGATCAGACCCTCAACAGTGGATACCAGGATAATAGGCATCCACAAGATGAATCAGAGTTTGAACCTCAAGCAAAACGCATTCATGGTGGTATGAAAGGATTCTCCAGGAGAGAAAACAAGGGATACGACTTCTCCAGAAGCCCTCTTGTAAGTTTTAAAATTCAACTGCAATTTTAGAATATGAATTTTTTTCAAGTTAGTACTAAGATATGGAATGACAGCATGATTATTTTTTTGATAGTCTTCTTAGTTGTGTGTGACTGTTGTTTGCATGATGTTTTTGAATTTGTGAGTGTTTGCATACCTTAAGTAAATTCATATTGATGTGGATTGGCTAAGATTTGATGATGCACTCTATTTATGAATACACTCCATGTGATTAAGAATTTTCATATGTGTATCACATCACACTGCTAACACTGGAAACTGAACAATAAGTCTTGAATTGCAGGGGCCTCCACCAGACCCCGCATATAACTTCCTGTCTGACAGATATCGTCATGGTGACAGGACTCCAGAAAAAGTAGATCCCTCCCGACGACACCCCAAAAACTATGGAGGAGAAGATTTCGGCAATGTGAAAAACAGAATGAGGAAAGAACGGGAAAAGCAGGTCAGTTTTATCAGATGATTTAGAGTGTGCTAAGTCGTCCTGAACACTGATGATAGTTGTTAGAAATACATCGTTTCCTTAAAAAAAACACAATGAGGAGTACCCAGCAAGCTCTATGTCAAGTAGGAGGATCTTATACCGTAATGAGGAGTACCCAGCAAGGTCTATGTCAAGTAGGAGGATCTTGTACCGTAATTCCTATGATGTGTTTTTGCATATGTGAATTTGTGGATTCCTATTAAATTGTGAAACTAACCTTTGATTTGAAAATTTTCCTAAAAGATGTATTACCACATTCAATTCCTTGAGTGGAAGATCATGTAAAAGATATTACCGGTAGTCAACATTGAAATCAATGTAACCAACTTCCCTTTGTTATAGGACAGAGGCAGAGGTGGCCCTCCACGTAGTAAAATGGAAATGGCTATGAACATGACTGGAAGAGAGCGTAGAGAATATGTAGAGTGGAAAGCAGAGAGAGAAAAGGTGGATCAGGCCCGCATTGACAGACAGAAATTAGCAACAGGAGAGTGGAAACGGGAATGGGACATCAAAAAAGACCTTACCGAGTAAGAACAGAATCACTTTCTTATGTATTAGGTAACTCTGAAATATTTGTTACATATTCAAAAAAGACCTTACCAAGTAAGAACAGAATCACTTTCTTATGTATTAGGTAACTCTGAAATATTTGTTACATATTCAAAAAAGACCTTACCGAGTAAGAACAGAATCACTTCTTTTATGTATCAGATAACTCTGAAATATTTGTTACATATAATGTAAATATTGAACTTAGGCAATATGAATTAGTCTAGTTTTTTTTAGGCCAAAACTGATAACATTTAATGAGGCAGGCTTTCTACCTGTATTATGAGTTACCTTTTTCACATCAAACATTTTGTATTGAAAATTACCAACTGAATATTGGGGTTATTTTGTACACTTATTTTAAATCATTTAGTACAATAAAGAATAAAAAATGTTTTTGATAAGCACTTGTTTATAAAAAAGATTATGCATGGAATTTTTTTGTTTGTTTTACCAAAATGAGTCTCCTGATTTCATAAAACACATGTAAATTAAGTGGTTGAGTTATTTCCTTTCTCAATACGTCAATAAAATTGATCAACACAGTAGTTTTCACTCAATTGTGGTGGTGCCTGAGAAATTAAAGATTAATCAATTAATTTTTTTCACTTTAGAGATTAATTCCAATAAGATTAGTAAAAGTGATAAGTAGACCGTAAATGTTGATATACTTGTTAATGGAAGGATTATACTAGTAGGCATTGATTGATTGATTGAGTATTGTTTAATGTCCCTTTCGAGAATATTTCACTCACATGCCGGTGAAGGGCTGCAAAATTTAGGCCTATGCTCAGCGCTTATGGCCATTGAGCAGGCAGGGATCTTTATTGTACCACACCTGCTGTGACACGGGACCTCAGTTTTTGCGGTCTCATCTGAAGGACCGCCCCATTTAGTCACCTCTTACGACAAGCAAGGAGGTACTGAGGACCTATTCTAACCTATTATTTAGTATCTTCTCAGTGCATCACTAGAATTGAGATCAGCCTAATGTGGCAGCACCATAGAATACGATTTGTTTTGTGTAGCCTAACATGTCAGACATGGGAAAAGAATAAATCATCGTACAGTAAAAGATTTCAATTTTGTTTATTAGCTAGAGATCCAAAGATCTCTCAAGGTAGACTTTACAGTTTGTCAAAATAAGCATAATGAAGTTTAAGTCCATTTTCTGGGTTAATGTGTTTTAAGGAGGTACTCTACATCGTCATAATGACTGCAGACTTCCTTTTAAAACATGGATAAAAAATATAGATATCAGCAATATTTTTCTTTTCATTTAAAACATTATTGCCTAGCTGAGTAGGTTAGCACGTCGATTGCTGAACTGTAGATCGCGGGTTCGAGTCCAGCAGCAGGGGTTTTAAATTTTTTTCTGATTGCTTTCTACTCAATCTGCATTTTTAGACTAAATAAAGTAAAATTTGAAAGTTTTCTATTTCAAAATATTGTTGTACATATCTTCCACTTTTCATCCATATAAAATTTCTCTGGTGTACCGTATATACTCGCCTATAAGTCGGTTTTTTGGGAGTCAATTTTTGGTCCAAAACTCGATGTCCGACTTATAGGCGCGTCCTAAGAAGACTGGTATTTTTCTGGGGGGCGTAATGTAGTGTTTTTTAAACAACTCCGATGATTATCATGGACTACCACACAAATGATTATTGTTCACAAATATTTAGACATATTGTATTGTTTATGTATTTTAAAATCATGTATAAAGTACAAGTATTTATATATTTTTATCTAGTTTGAAATTATTTACATACCGGTAACTAATACTTTCAATTCAACTGATCTATCGTTTATCTGTAAAATTGAATTACGAACCCGATTTAATATTGAAATATTCATATTATGTATACCGGCTGAAATATATTTCATAAAAGATCGAATATTGTTAACAGATAGTTTAGATCATCATTCTTGACTCTTAAAAACTCTATTGTTGATACAAGGAATTATACCGGAATCCCACAATAACAGTTTTCACTAGGCGCGTGCCACTAAGTAAACACGGTGTCAGGTACTGGTCATTAGGAGACCATAATTGCTTAGATAAACAAGGGATCATGGTCCATAATAGATGTGTTTAAACCCCAAACGGATATGGCTTGGTTATTGAGCACCTCATAATTATTAATTTCTCAAAATATTTTTTGAAACATAGGTAAAAACACTAGAGCATTGACTTGAAATTGTCAACCTATTCCGACAAAAATTTGTACCGACTTATAAGCGGGTCAATGACAAATTCCTACAAAATAACCTTAAAAAATACAACCGACTTATAGGCGAGTATATATGGTAGCATACCTCCCTAATCTTCTGTTTCACATCTCAGTACATAGTGCCTTAGGTGAGCTTTGTAGTATATGGGCTTCTTGTTGCTGTTTTTCAGAGAGGTCAGCCAGCGAGTGGAGCCAGGAAAGCGACCAGGTAATTTAGGCGTAGTCAAGAGAACCACAGGTACTGAACACAGCATTTCAGGGTTTATCACATTATATTTACATTTTTCCAATGTTTTTACCTTCGATATCTTTACAAAATGAAATGATATTCATTTCTTCATGAAATTCAATATGAACAATAAGCGTAGGAATCTTGGTCAATATATTACAACTATTTTAACAGCTAGAAAATCCAACAGAAATGAAAGTAAAATGTAAATATAAAAAATGAATTTCATTTTAAAAAATACAATAGGGTTTGAACAGCAACACTTCACGCCAGCATACTTTTTAAGAAACCTTAATTTACTTCATGAAGTATGCAGGCGTATAGCTTCACAGTGCATACCCTCATGTATTTTCAAAAACGAAATTTATTTCTTAAACAACAGTTTAGTCAATCTAGGATCTCTGATGTAAAATGAATTTCTATTGTTTCTGGTTTGTTATAAGGATCTCTGATGTAAAATGAAATTCTGTTGTTTCTGGTTTGTTATTAGGATCTCTGATGTAAAATGAAATTCTGTTGTTTCTGGTTTGTTATAAGGATCTCTGATGTAAAATGAAATTCTTTTGTTTCTGGTTTGTTATTAGGATCTCTGATGTAAAATGAAATTCTGTTGTTTCTGGTTTGTTATAAGGATCTCTGATGTAAAATGAAATTCTGTTGTTTCTGGTTTGTTATTAGGATCTGTGATGTAAAATGAAATTCTGCTGTTTCTGGTTTGTTATAAGGATCTCTGATGTAAAATGAAATTCTGTTGTTTCTGGTTTGTTATAAGGATCTCTGATGTAAAATGAAATTCTGTTGTTTCTGGTTTGTTATTAGGATCTCTGATGTAAAATGAAATTCTGTTGTTTCTGGTTTGTTATAAGGATCTCTGATGTAAAATGAAATTCTGTTGTTTCTGGTTTGTTATAAGGATCTCTGATGTTATAAGGATCTCTGATGTAAAATGGAATTCTGTTGTTTCTGGTTTGTTATAAGGATCTCTGATGTAAAATGGAATTCTGTTGTTTCTGGTTTGTTATAAGGATCTCTGATGTAAAATGGAATTCTGTTGTTTCTGGTTTGTTATAAGGATCTCTGATGTAAAATGGAATTCTGTTGTTTCTGGTTTGTTATAAGGATCTCTGATGTAAAATGGAATTCTGTTGTTTCTGGTTTGTTATAAGGATCTCTGATGTAAAATGGAATTCTGTTGTTTCTGGTTTGTTATAAGGATCTCTGATGTAAAATGAAATTCTGTTGTTTCTGGTTTGTTATAAGGATCTCTGATGTAAAATGAAATTCTGTTGTTTCTGGTTTGTTGATGTACTTGTCTTGCTTAACTATACATACTTGTGTACTTTTCACTTCACAATTTGTCTGTATGCCATTATTGGCTTTTCACATTTTGTACTTCTTCTCTATGACCACTGAACCTGTAATCAGCATCAATTCTTCCTTTAGAAACTGGTAGATGGAATAATATTGAAAGAAATTTATTAACATATACAGTGTGTAATATCGGTGATGAATTTCAATGCAATGAGGGCAGTGAAGTTGTAAGAACGCATTTTGTCTTATACTGTTGCTGATCATTAGAATTTGGGTTAGCTTAGATTTTCAAAACAGGAATTTTTTTTTTAGATTTCATAGCCCTTAGGATTAGTGATACTTTTTCACTAGTACCCAGGTGACCGATAAGTCCTGTGGGCTAGTTTTAGTTTCATGTCAACAGAGTAATCATAAAATGTACATACTGTATACTTTAACAGTGACTGTCATTATAAGGAAAAGTTGGTGTTTTTTTAAAATTCCATTTCAGATACATTTGTATAATTGAAACGTAATGTAGTCCCTATATGGTATCTCATTCAGAGGGTGAATTGTATTTTGAGTAGTTTGGGTAAATAAATACATTACGCAAAATAGTTCTTCATCAGTGATTAAGAAAGACATCTAGTTAAATTGATAAATCATAGATCTGAAAGTAACACAAGTCTACTGCTACATAAGTTTACTATCTGTGATTTATATTTGCTGTCATTTTCACTTAAAGCTGGCCGTATTGGCAGTGGTCGATTTGATCGAGGAGATCGAGATGAGCGTCTGCTAGGTGAGGGCATGCTCAATATGGCATCCCATAATGCATACATGTATATGTATCTCATGATTCATATTTAGTTTTCAATATATACTACTCAAAATTTGATAAGGATCATAGATATTTTTCTGTTTAAAAAATTAATAACTGCATAATTGGCAATATTGTGTCCAAGTGAAATCAAAAACGTCTTCAACAAACTTGCAAATGCATTTCATGCCATGGGAAATGCGTTTCTCATCACAGTTTATGCTTTTGCTACCATTGCACGATTTTCACTCAGGCATCGGTGTCTGATTCTTTCTAAAATTTCAAACTCACTTGAGTGTTTACACTACGTTTATCAACACAATTTCCCCTCAACGTGTAAGGCATCGCCTGACGACAGAACAACTGGGCAGATGTATTGGAATGCTTGATGCTGACTATTCACAACGTGATGTTGCAAATGCACTAAACGTCAGCCAGAGCGTTGTAAACAGGGCCTGGAACCGACAGCAAGTTTTTGGTACAGCAGCACACCGACATGGGGGTGGTCATCAGAGGTCGACAACCCAACGCCAAGACCATTTTGTGGCTCTTCAGACACGACGCCATCCCTTCTGGACAGCAACCAGCCTACGTAATGACCTCCTGAATGCCTCGGGGGTGAATATGTCCACTCAGACGATACGGAATCGGATTCACAATGCAGGTCTCAACTCGAGAAGGGCATGTGTTCGAGTTCCTCTGACTGTTCGACACCGGCGGGAGCGATTGGACTGGGCTGAAGATCATGTCACTTGGACACAGAACGATTGGCTTCAAGTTCTGTTCACCGATGAGTCCAGGTATTGTTTGGACTTTACAGACAGGAGGCACCGAGTGTGGCGACGACAACGTGAACGTTTCCATGATGCCAACATCAGTGAACATGACCGTTATGGTGGTGGTTCCATCATGGTCTGGGGTGGAATCAGCAGGGATGGAAGAACAGATCTTCATGTCCTGGAGAGAGGAACAATGACGGGGTGCGGTACCGGGATGAGATCCTCGATGTTTACGTCAGACCCTACGCTGGTGCTGTTGGCCCTGAGTTCATCCTCATGGATGATAATGCCCGTCCTCATCACGCCAGGGTGGTGGAGCAGTACCTTCAGCAGGAGACAATTGTCCGTATGGACTGGCCAGCACGCTCGCCGGACTTGAAATCGATTGAGCATGTATGGAACATGCTGCATGTTGCCCTTTCACGCCATAGAGCACAACCCACGACTTTGGCAGAGCTCGGAAACGCCCTCGTGGAAGAGTGGAACAACCTTCCCATTGGAAACATCCGGGTGCTTATTGACAGCATTGCTCGACGTTGTCAAGCCGTCATTGATGCAAGGGGAGGCCATACCCGGTATTGACACTTCATCGACTAAGTGTAATGATGGACTATCCCCAAAAACTGTGTAATTCTTTCTCTGGTTTGCTGTTAACTTTTTGTAATGAAATGCCTTTTGGTGTTGTTATCAGATTTCAAGCATTCCGTATTGATACAAGTTCATGCCATTCATGAATTTTCATTCATAACCTGAGTAAACACGTTTCTGAGTCAAATGTATGTCTTTTGTTATGTTAGTGGTAAATTACACACATATAACCTAGTGATCCTTATCAAATTTTGAGTAGTATATATTTACATTTATGTGTTACATTTATGACATTCCAGATGATATATTTCTAATACTTTGAGAATGTGCTTGATGAAAAGATATATGAGGGTTGTAACGAGAGGAAACATACTTCCTGACATTTAATACCCATTTTAATTTTGGATGCATGTATAAGATTTCACCCTTTTTTCAGCATGCTTGAGTCAAAAGTTTAAAGTGTACACATGCTAACTTTTCATATTTTCATTTTCTCTTCCCATTTGACAATTTTAACCAAACTTGCCACTAAGTATACCTCGATAAAGGGGGGTTGCTGTTCATTCAAATAAAGGCCTCATCATTTTTAAGGGGAAATGAATTTGGTTTATAACAATAGTGTTCAACATGGCACACTGCAGATAAGGAGAATACATGTCCCAATGTTCTGAAATTCCACCAAGAAGTAGCAGTTTAAAAACTGAAAAGATAAATGTCATATAAGTGCTAATTTTAGTGAGACACAAATTTAGTGATTTGTCCATAAATTATCTAGCGAGAGCTAATTTTTGGCGATTGTATAATTTCAAAAAAGGTAGCTATTGTCTATGATCTGGAATAAATATTAGCGATATTTGATTATAGTGATCTCAACACTGTCGCTAATAATGCCAAAATTAAATCCTTGCATGAAAATTCAATTTAACGGTAGGTATAAGAAAGGCATTCAGTTTTAAAAATTCAATTTAACGGTAGGTATAAGAAAGGCATCCAGTTTTAAAAATTCAATTTAATGGTAGGTATAAGAAAGGCATTCAGTTTTAAAAATTCAATTTAACGGTAGGTATAAGAAAGGCATCCAGTTTTAAAAATTCAATTTAACGGTAGGTATAAGAAAGGCATTCAGTTTTAAAATACAGTGTATCATGATGCACAATGTTGTATTATAATTCTCATGATGTTTTTTGATAGAAAAAAATTATGATATAGAGGTCCAATTCCCAGAGGGATCATGTAAATTTCCTCTTGTCAAAATATAGACAAAGGGTAATGATTTCCGGGCTCTAATTTATTTACATCAATAATTATGAAGTTCTACAGAGTAAAGTTGTTAAATGTGCAGAATTTCAGATCTATATGAAAAGTTTGGGCATGCCAGCAAGGGAAGCTGTAGTTAAAAGTAGTCTTTAAATCAATTAAAACTGGTCTTTGAGTCATCAGGTCCATAGTGGGGGCACAACAGGAGATAGAGGTGTTGTATAGAAATATGCATGTAAATGATCCATATTTTCAAAACATTTTTCCCCAAGAACGAGTTGTCAATTTCATATTCATCTGCATGTATGTGTGATTCAAGGTTCATCTGCTCCAATTTCCATATAAAAAGACAAATCATTAAAGGGAAAAGCAACCCTAACCAATTATTAATAAAGTATTACTTAGGGGTCATCCATAATTGTCAACCATTTTCCAAAGTGTGCAAAAAGCACACTTTTTGAGACCCCCCACCCCCCTCAAAAAGTGTACATCAACCATTTTCAAATTCCCAACAAGAAGATCGACAATCAAGTTTATGAGCAATTTAGTTCAAACAATGAGTTCTTTAATATTGGTACCCCTATTTCTTGTTATGCCATGCCTTGTCCACCCTGTGGCAAAAACAATCAATGTGAAAAATAAATGCCGACAATGTGTTGATTATGCGTTACATTCAAGCGCACAAAAGACGTAGATGAAATCACGATAAAATAAAACCGAACTCCGCGGATACGAAATAAATCCGGAAGAGAAAAAAGAGCGTACGGTAAAATTGTCGATTTTTTACCCCCCTCCCCAAGCGTGCTTTTTGTACACTTTGGAAAGTGGTTGACAATTATGGGTGACCCCTTACTGATATCGTAAATGACAGTCTTTAACAACGAAAATCCTTGCTTAACAATTAAATCAATATTAATATATCTTATATTTCAAATTACCCGCCGCTAAGAGAGCGGCAATTGAAGTTTAATTTATTACGTCACACCGTCGGTTCCAGTTTATTTCATCAGCAGCACTGTAAACATGACAGGTCACAAACAGTTAAGTTTGGAGTCGTATCGATTTGAGCCTGTTCTTTCGCAAGAGGAATTTAAGAAAAGAAGACGTTCAGTCGAGTCGCAGACATGTAAATGTCTCAAGCTTCAACTTGTCGTTATGCAAATGATGGATCCACAGTTTACATAGTATTTTCTTTTCAAATAACCTTGTTGGGTCAGGAATTTTGGGGGTAAAACTTTTTTCACATCTCCCCTTCGCATTAGTATAATTAACTGCTTGACAAGAAGGCATCCACCTATTTACAATGTATTCTTAAAATCTACCACATGCACATCTTTGATGATCTTGGAATCTCCTCAAAACCGGAATAGACGATGTGACGTCAAAATTATTGATTTTTGTGGTCTTGAATACATCGCCTCAGCTGTTTCATGACAGCCTATAGATGGCGGGAATTTCAATTTTTAAAGGGAAAGGCAACCCAAAAAAATTTTACAGGATAAATGATAGGATTAATTATATGAAAAAGATTTTGCCATACTATTCTGTTGATATGCGGCCTAGATAAGCTTCAGTACTAATTTGAAAATGTTAAAAATTGAAATTCACGCTATCTATAGAGGCTGCCATGATGTGGAACTCTTTTGTATTCAAGACCACAAAAATCAATAAGTTTGACGTCACACCGTCTATTATGGTTTTGATGAGATTCTAAGATCATCCACAGGTGCTTGCCCCCCCCCCCCCCCCCCCCCCCAAATAAGCTATATGAGTTGATTTATATTTTTCTTGAAAATATTTCTAATGAATGTCAACATTGTCTTGCATACCCATAAAGTCCAAAATAATCCCTTTGAAAAAAATACCCTTACTGGTTATTATAACAGAACTTATAATAACCAGTGAGGGTATTTTTTTTAAAGGGCTTATTTTGAATTGCATGTATTTTGGACTTTATGTGTATGCAAGACGTTGACATGCATTAGAAATATTTTCAACAAAAAAATTCATGAAATCAACTCATGTAGCTTATTCGGAGGGGGGGGGGGGGGGGGGGGGGGGGGGGGGGTCCTGAACCCAAGCACCTGTGAGATCATCAAAGTTGTGCATGTGGTAGATTTTACGAATAAATAGGTTGATGCCTTCCTGGCAAGCAGTTAATTACACTAATGTGAAGGGGAGATGTGAATAAAGGTTTTTTTTTTTCGAAATTTCTGACTCAACCAAGTCATTTGAAAAGAAAAGACTACGTAAACTGTGGATCCATCATTTGTGTAATGACAAGTTGAGGTTCAAGACATTTGTATGAAGAATGTTTACCTTTTGCCTTGTCTACGACTCAACCGAACGTCTTCTTTTCTCAATTTATTCTTGCAAAAGAACGGGCTCAAATCTATACAGCTCCAAACTTAACTGTTCGTGACTTGTCATGTTTACAGTGCTGCTGTTGAAATAAACCGGAATAGACGGTGTGACGTCACAAATTAAACTTCAATGGCCACTCTCTTAGCGGCGGGTAATTTAAAATACATGATAGATTAATATTGATTCAATTGTTAATCAAGGATTTTTGTTGTTAAAGACCGTCAATTACGATATCAGTAAGTAATACTTTATTCATAAAAGCAAATATGTGGTTAGGGTTGCCTTTCCCTTTAACGTTTTAAAATTAGTACTGAGGCTTATCTCGGCAGTGTATCAACAGAATAATATGACAAATCTTTATCATATAATTAATTTTATCATTTATTATGTAAAAACTTTTTGGGTTGCCTTTCCCTATAATTTAGTCACCTGAGTAAACTCAGGTAACCTATTGCAATTGGTTGTTGTCCGCCGTCGTGCGTTAACAATCGAACATTTTCAACTTCTTGATAACTACCAGACCAATTCTTTTCAAATTTGGTATAAAGCATCTTTGGAACAAGGGGGACATAAATTGTAAATTTCAGATTTCCTGCACTCCTTGGGCCTTAGATCTAGGCGGGGCTAAAACTGCCCAAAATTGACCAATTTTCAAAAATCTTCTCAAGAACTGCTCATGTGTAAGAAAAACTGAATGTATAGTGATGTAGAGCAGGAAGGCCTCTACCAAAATTGTAAATTTCATGATCCCAGGGGTAGAGGTTCTGACCCCAGGGCAGGGCCAAACTTGTTATATAGTGTTTATGTGTAAGACACTTAAATAACATCTTCTTTAGTGCTATTGATACTAAATTGAAACTTAATGGATATTTAGAAAGAACAGGTAGTCCTCTACCAAAATTGTAAATTTGATGATCCCAGGAGTAGGGGTTTTTGTATCAGGGTGGGGCCAACATGGTCAGTTATTAAATATGTGAACAATAGACATTTTAACTTCTTGATATATACTATACTAATTAATTCTTTTCAAATTTGGTATGAAGCATCTTTGGGACAAGGGGGACATAAATTGTAAATTCCAGGATTCCTGCACCCCTGGGACCTTAGAGGCAGGGCAAAAGCTACCCAAAATTGACCAATTTGAAAAATCTTCTTCTCTAGAACTGCACGTTTAACAAAAACTAAATGCATGAAGATGTAAAGCAGGAAGGCTTCTACCAAAATTGTAAATTTCTGATCCCCGGGGTAGGGATTCTGACCCCAGGGTTGGACCAAACTTAGTATATAGTGTTTATGTGCAAGTTTGCTGAGACTGTATAAAATCTAAATGCATACTAAGGAATAACAGAAAAAGATACAACAAATGGTGAAATTCATTACCCAGGGTTTTGACTCTAGGATGGGTCCAAATTAGTCATATCTTTTAATGCTTTAATGTTAATACACCTATTGTATATGAAGCCTTTCATCAGTGTATGCACTTATGAGGGCATTGACGTTGAAAGAACACATATTGTTTTATACTTTTGCTGAATGTTAAAATTTAGCTTAGATATTCAGAAAGGAAATTTTTTCTAGATTTCATAGCCCTTGGGAGCAGTGATAATTTTTCACTAGTACTCAGGTGACCAATAAGGCCTGTGGGCCTCTTGTTTAAAATATACCTCAAGAACGAGAAAGCTAGAATTCATCAAATGAATATACAATATCTTTTTGTTGTGTACCATGTCCTCAAGAAGTTTATTTAGTTTCTTTTATCAGTAAGAGTGCAATGAATTTGCATGTGCAATTTTTAGCTGTTGTATTTATAGACTTGTTAATACATGTGATATACAAATATTTTAATGTAATGCAAGGGGTTCATTTGTAGAGGGAAAATCTTATTATAGTTTACACAATATATTTCCTATGGGCTGAAAGTGTTGTATACATGTACATGTAACTTTGATGTATATGGTGTTGGTTGTTAGATTAAGAGAAAACTGGAGGTAACCAATATTATTAAAATGATAAAAGTTTTTCAGCATTTCATTCGAATTGTGGTCTAGAAACATGCATTTAAGACCATAAAGCACTGTAATGCAAACTGTAATATTTATTTTATTTGTTAAATGTAAAATTGTGAGGGAGAGTTAAGGTGGCTCACTACACCTTGAAAGAGTTTATCAAATAAGCATGTGATTGAAATGATTTGATTATGAGAGATATGATATGTAATAAGTACATATCTCAAAAAAACAAAACAGAATGCAATTTTGGATTTGAAAAAAAACAACAACAAAAGAATAGTATTTTTAAATTTTATTTCATTGAATATGAACAAATTACTCTGGTGGATATGAACTTGGGATCCTCAGGTTCTTAACCCAATACTAAAGCTACAATAATTGACAAAACAAAATGATTAATACAAATAATTTCACAAAACGTTTAAATCGCCATATAAAAAAAAGTATTAGTCTTAAATTGGTGTAATGAGCTACCATAAAAGCTATAGAATTATAAATTTGGTTTGCTTCAAGCTAGGTCACATTTCATGACGATTTTGAAAAATGTCTTGTCAGGGCCTGGACGCAAGGATTCCAAAGAATCTGGAGGGAAACCCCAAGCTAATGGTGTAGGACAGGAACGTTTGGTAGAAAAAGAAGTTACATCCCCTCGCCCAGTGGGGCGGGGCAGGGGGCGAGGGAGGGCCCGAAACAAGGGAAGTAGCATTGGAAATGACCCAGGTCGAGTAAGGACATATTCAGGAGAGGAGAGACATGTTGAGTGCAAGAAGGACCTGCTGGTCATTAAGGTAGACAACACGCCAGGGAAGAAGTCCGACCAAGTGGAGGTGGAGTATTCGGATGGGGAAAATGAACCGCTAGGTGGAGACCACCCAGCAACCCAGCCGAAGAAAGCAGGACCACACGCTGAGGAGCTGTGGTGGGACGAGGAGGGGGATGACATAGGGCTGGAGTTGCAGGGAATCACAGCTGAAGATGATATCTTTGAACAAAGAGAGCTGTTTGATGATTATATTGGGGATGAGTATAACAAGGATAGCCGCTTTGAGGATGCTCCTGGACGAACAAGTCAGGGAGATGAAGATGATTGGGAGGACTGTACAACGAGTGAAGACTTCTCCACTGACAGAAGTCAAAGCCAAACATCAGTGTCTGATGATTTGAACTCTTCCCTCAGGATCAACCTTAATCCTGATGCGCCTGTCTTTACGCCAGCCTCACCAGTATCACCCAGCCCACTGGCAGCAAAAGTCAGCATGGAACGAAAGCTTGAGGAAGCAGCACATAAACAGAAGAAAACAAGAGAAAAGAAGAAAGGTGGAGAAAATACTCTCTCAAATGATGGAGAAGAAAAAGCCCCACTGGACAGCAGAAACAATAAAATTGAACATTCCAAAAGTGACACAGATCACGCAGACTCCACAAAGGCAGCCCCAGAGCCTGAAGAATTGGAGTCTGTTCCCTCTGAGGAGGAACCAAAGGGTGAGGTATCTGAGGAATCAAAGTCCCAGACCACGCCCAACGAGTCTGCCATTGAGGCAGATACTAGCCCTGAGAATAAGGGCAATGCTGATGAGAATCAGACACAGTGTGATCCTCCCACTGAGGAACAACCTGTGGAGGAGGCAGCTCAGGAAGAGACTGAGAAGAATTCTCTAGACGAAACTAGGGATGATAAAGAGCAGGATACAGAGACATCAGAGGACACCAAAGAAGGTAATGGTGCTTTGGAAATCTTAAGTAACTTTTATCCTACATATCTGATAAATTATATTTGGAGTCAACTCCTAATGTAGGATAAATCCTTGTTCTGATGTCTTTCAAGAATGCAGACAATGATCTGTTGACTTGCTGTTTGCAAATGATTCTGAAACCATTGTTATCAAAGACCAGCATTTGTAAAAGTTTTTTTAATTTTTAGGTCACCTGAGTCATTGTTTTTGTCCATCGTGCATTTGTTGTAAAATTAGAACATTTCCAGCTTCTTCTCTGGAATGACTGGAACAATTTCAACCGAATTTTGTATATAACATCTAAGGTTTAAAAGGGAGTAAAAGTGATTTAAAGGGAGTAAAAGTGAATTAAAGGGAATAAAAGTGATTTTCATTGACCCAGCCTCTCTGGGGCTAAAGGATGTGACCTGTTAAAATAAATGTAATCTTCAAAAATGTTTTTTACTTATGAATATCAAACAATTAAACTACTGGCATGGTCTTTACTCCTTGACATCAAGCAGTCAAACTATTAGCATGGTTATAATAAGGAATGGGCCCTTTACCGAAACTGTGGATTTCTGACTGCTGGATTTTAGATTCATGCCCCTTGATGGGGCAAAGTTGGTTATATATTGAAAATGTATTATATCTCAGGTAATCTTTGCTTCTGGATATCAAGCAGTCAAACTGTTGACATGGTTATAATAAGCAACAAGCCGTTACATTTATGACTGCTGGGTTCTAGGTATATGTTTCATGGTACAACTGTTTATGCTCCATGGTTGAACTGAGTTGGTCATAATTATTAAAAATGCATCATATCTTGAAAAAAGTCTTCTTTACTTCTTGACATCAAGAAGGCAAAATGTTTGCATGATTGTAAAGGGCATTAATCCCTCTACCAAAATTGTGAAATACATGACTTAAGGGTTCAGATACCAAGGTGGGATAGATTGGTCATGCACATTTTATTTGCTCACCTTAGCTATAAGCTCAAGTGAGCTTTTCTGATCACCTGTTGTTGGATGTCCATCTGTATGTCTGTTTTATTTCCTCTGCAGAACCACATGGCCAATTTCAATGTAACTTGCCACAAACCATCCTTGGGTAAAAGGGATTAAAAATTGTTCAAATGAAGGGCCACACCAGAGATAATTAAGAAATTGGGAAAATATGATGTCGTCCTTTAGCTAAAAAATCTTCTCCACAAAAGCCACTGGATCAGAAAAGACAAAACTCATGTGAAAGCTTCCTTAATGAGTAGAGATTCACGTTTGTTCAAATCATGGCCCTTGGGGGGTAGGATGGAGCCACAATAGGGGATCAAAGTTTTCATAATTATATATAGGAATTTTTTTCTCAAGAACATCAAGGCTTTGGTTAGTCATATTAATATACAAGCATATTCAGATAATGCAGATTCAAGTTAGTTCAATTTGTGGCCCCAGAAGTATAATGTGGCCATAATTGGGGATCAACTTCTACTTGGAAAAATGTCTTCTGATTTTTTTTTTGTAATGAATGGCTTGGTCATGAAGAGTTATGTTAATAGGCCAGCATCCACAGGGAGTGTAGATTCAAAAGTTTTTTAAAATCAATTACCCCTAGGGTAGGATTGTACCACATTAGGGAGTGTATAAAATCAATTACCCCTAGGGTAGGATTGTACCACAATAGGGAGTGTATAAAATCAATTACCCCTAGGGTAGGATTGTACCACAATAGGGAGTGTATAAAATCAATTACCCCTAGGGTAGGATTGGACCACAATAGGGGGTGTATAAAATCAATTACCCCTAGGGTAGGATTGGACCACAATAGGGGGTGTATAAAATCAATTACCCCTAGGGTAGGATTGGACCACAATAGGGGGTGTATAAAATCAATTACCCCTAGGGTAGGATTGGACCACAATAGGGGGTTAAAGTTTCACATGGGGATGTATAAAAATAACCATTATTTTTCCCCCCAAGAACAGGAGGGTTATGATTAGTTGTATTAATATGCAAGCATTCTAAGGTACTGAACATTAAATTTTCTTCAAATCTTAGCCTGGGGTAGGATGTAGCCTCAATAAGGGACCTATGTATTACATCAGAAAGTAAGTAATCTTTGGAAATGTTCTTACCAAGGACCACTAAATATATATTGAGCAATATGAGCCCTCTTTGAAAACTAAAACTTCATTTACCATTTTAGAACTCCTATAGAAAATCACATTTCATTGTGATGTGATAAAACTTAATACTCGCCTACAAAACAATTGTAAATTATTGATTGCGTATGATCATAGTTATACCAATACATCTATCGTATACGGTAATACAAAGTATAAAAATAGACAAATATAAAAATCACACAGGTGACACAAAGATTTTTAACGAGTAAGAAATATGGATACTCGTGCGACTTTTAAGGCCCATGAACCTCTTGTTTATTTGTAATCTTGAAGAGAACGTAGTCTGATATTAAAATACTCATCATGATCATTAGTATCTACAAACATTATAGAGAAAGATGACAGGGAGGACAAAGAAGCCACGCCCACTCCACAGATGGAGGAGGAGGATGCGTAAGGACTACCCAATCGCTGTCATTGTAAGTGTACCATTTGCAGTACTCTTGTTATCATTCTGATCTATGAAATTGAATTATAAGTTCAACTTTATTGTTATATTACACGAAATGCAAGTATTAATTTTCTCATAATCAGTTAATTACGTGTATGAAAATATATTGCAGAATAATGACCGCAGTATTCCTTTAATCTTTGCAATAACCATCATGATAGAATTGTTTGCATCCAACAGTTTAGAGTAGAGTTCATAGTGGAGTATTTACATTTTCACTGTTTTTCCACTGTTTTTACCTTTGATATCTTTACAAATTGTAATGATAACCATTTCTTTATGTGAACAACATGTATAGGAATCTTGATAAATATAGTACGACTATTGTAACAACTGGGAATATTCTGACAGAAATGGAAGAAAATTAAAAATATGGAAAAATAGATTTCATTTTTGAAAATATGTGGTGGTATGAACAGCAGCGCTTCACACCAGCCTACTTTTACTGAAGCACTAACGCACATCATGAAGTTTGCTATACACACACAGCGTACTTTTACTGAAGCTCTAACACACGTCATGAAGTTTGCTATACACACAGCCTACTTTTACTGAAGCTCTAACACACATCATGAAGTTTGCTATACACACAGCCTACTTTTGTTGAAGCTCTAACACACATCATGAATTTTGCTATACACACAGCCTACTTTTACTGAAGCTCTAACACACATCATGAAGTTTGCTATACACACAGCCTACTTTTACTGAAGCTCTAACACACATCATGAAGTTTGCTATACACACAGCCTACTTTTGTTGAAGCTCTAACACACATCATGAAGTTTGCTATACACACAGCCTACTTTTACTGAAGCTCTAACGCACATCATGAAGTTTGCTATACACACAGCCTACTTTTGTTGAAGCTCTAACACACATAATGAAGTTTGCTATACACACACAGCCTACTTTTCCTGTAGCTCTAACACACATCATGAAGTTTGCTAATGTTAAGCATTGCAGTTCATGCCCTCCTGTGTTTTCAAAAATGAAATTAATTTCATAAATGAAACAAGTAATACATGTATGTAAATATAATGAAATATAAAGCAGTGCTGTTGTTGTATGTGTATAGGACAAGCGTAACATAAAGACACACCACTAGCTTATATTTAAATAATTATATGATCTTTAAAAACCATCCTCTGGACATCAAGGAGGCAAAATGTGTGCATGATTATAATGAGCATCCGGTCACCTACTAAAATTGTGAAATTCACGACTCCAAGGTTCAGCTTCTATTATTAGCTCAAAGAGCTACATGTAATACGGCCATATGTCTGGCGTGTGATGTGCGTCAACTTATTGGAAAAAGGGCTATATCTCAAGAACCCCTTGGCCAATTTTTGTCAAATTTGTCACAGGGTATCCTTGACCTAAGGGCTTTCATTTGTACTAAAACTAGGGTTGTGACCCTTTAACAAGGGGAGATATTAGGAAAATGCAAACAAAAGTAGTGGTTGCTAAAAAATCTTCTTCTCAAGAACCACTGGGCAAATTATCACCAAACTTATGCATAAGGATGAGGATAGGTTGTAGATAAAAATTTGTTTAAGGCATCATCCTGGGGCAAAGGGTGTGGTCTCAAGGTCACTTCAAAGTTGACCTTAAATTTTGTTTTGTTAAAACTTTGATATTTTGCTTAGTATAA
This sequence comes from Ostrea edulis, assembly GCF_947568905.1. Lineage (NCBI taxonomy): Eukaryota > Metazoa > Mollusca > Bivalvia > Ostreida > Ostreidae > Ostrea > Ostrea edulis. Next base: position 67,101,155 of record NC_079168.1, on the reverse strand, counting down.
GGACTAGGATCATCAAATTTTGTCAGTTGACGCATCTTAGGACGTAATATCATGTTGTCTCAAAAGTAGGTCATGGTGACCTACTTTTTTAATTTCGCAGGTAATTATTATTAAATGGATTTTGATGCATATCTTGGACACTTTTGAGCCTATGATCATCAAAAGTTGTCAGTTGATGGATCATGGGACCTTGAAGTGCATCATGTGAAAAGTATGTCACCATGACCTACTTTCTGAATTTTATGGCTAATCATTTATGAATATATTTTAGGTTGTTATTTCAGATACATTTATATATACCAAGAGGTTTAGAATCATCAAACCTTGTAAGTTGATGCGTCTAGAGGCCTCGAAACATATTTCTTTAAAAACAATAGGTCACAGTGACCTACTTTTTGAATTTTGCAGACATTCATATTTCACATTTTCAATTTTAGATGCGTATTTTGAACACTATGAAAGCTAGGATCATCAAACTTTGTCAGTTAATGCATCTTGAATCTTCATAGTTTGTTGACCAAAAAGTAGGTCACGTGACCTACTTTTGGAATTTGACGGCTATATTTTAATATTTCAGATACTATTTGACTTACAATTATCAAACTTTGTCAGTTGATGCATGTTGAGTCTTCAGAGTGTGTTGACTAAAAAGTAGGTCATTGTGACCTATTTTTGGATTTTGACAGCTATATTTGAATATTTCAGATACTATTTGACTTACAATCATCAAACTTTGTCAGTTGATGGGTCTTGAGTCTTCAGAGTGTGTCGACCAAAAAGTAGGTGACCTACTTTTGGAATTTGACGTTTATATCTGAATATTTCAGATACTATTTGACTTCAATTATCAAACTTTGTCAGTTGATGCATCTTGAGTCTTTGGAGTGTTTCGACCAAAAAGTAGGTCACTGTGGCCTTCTTTTGGAATTTGACGGCTATATTTGAATACTATTTGGCTTGTCAGTTGATGCATCTTGAGTCTTCAGTGTGCCTAATCTAATAGTGTACTGTATGATATCCCCTTCATACACTATCATGTGATAGGTCTTTAAAACCTTGTTAATTGATGAATCTTGGTTAGTGAGAATTTTTGCCTGTTCTACAATGTATCAGAAGAACGATTCTAGGCCCATGGGCCTCTTGTTATTATTACATGAGCAAGCAAGCATGGATGTTTTCACTGAATATTCCTAGAGTAGGAGTTTTGGGCCCTATGTCAAATTATCCAATGATGAATAAGATTAATGCTTTTTAAAATTCCATGCAAACCAGTCTTGACCTTTGGAAACTTTGATGCATGTTACTCATGTGAACATTAAGGCCAATGGGCCTCTTGTTATGATTGCAATCAAATTTGTAAGGAGGTCATACTGTTCTAATCTTTGCTTCAATATGGCGCCAGGGATTCAAGCCCTGATTACAATGGTACAGTAGTATGAAATAAAGATGTTTTAAAAATCTTCTGAAGAACACCAGGGTCAATAGGTGAGTGTTGTGGTCCATGGGCCTCTTGTTAAGTTATCTTTATCTCACTTTGTACAAATTATTCTACGCAATGAGATCAGCATTTTCAGTGTGTGTGATGCAGCATCTTTTGGATGTCTCTTCTTCTTTTTAGGTTAAGATTTCTGAAGACAAGACAGCAGTCATCATCATTTTCGTCAACCATCCTTCAGGTGGTTAATTTAAGAAGGAAGAACAACGTTGAAGTTTACATATGATTAACATGTATTAATTATCGTGTTAAATTAGCAAGTAGATTTTACAAAAGCATCCACCTAAAGGTTTGTTAATTGTCATCAGTGGATTATTAAAAGTGATTAGAAATTTTAATTGATTATTTTAAAACATCACAGAATGATATCATTTTCTAATAACCAATATGTTTATGTATTGAATTAAATATAATCATACTTGAAGAGAGGGTTAAAAGTGTATTGTGTAAATTTGTATTCACCATTGAAAATTTTATGTAAAAAGTTACAAATATCTTAATATATAGGTTATTAATCTGTTGTATTGTCCCAAAATTAACAACTAGTATTTGATGTATCAGTGAAGCAATGCACTGTTGTCATACAAACAGGTTTTACTCATATAAATGAAATTTAAGTCTGTTTTCTAATGTATGAAACACTGCACTCTGGTATCAAGAATATTATAGTGTACATTTTCAAACGATCAAATGATTTTAGAAGAAAATTTATGTTATGAAAAGCATTTATCAAATTATTGATGAAACTTTTAACATATGTACTAGTGTTTTGAAAGTTGACATGGAACTTTTTCCATGCTTTACTCCTGCTATAGTTATATCAGAGGGCACCTGCTGTTCCCGGGCTGTAGCTTACTATTAGGCCCTGGAGGGTGTCTGCTGGCTTTTCTGCTGTAGTCAGCTACTGTATGTAGAAGAGCTGGTGTTCTTTGATTGTAGCTTACTGTCGTGTTCTGTGATAATGTAGCAGTGTAAAACTGCCTTTAAATTCTGTATGCTACTTACTATGCTGTTGCTTAGAAAATGCCAAAGTTTGAAAATGAGAAATTTTTCAAGGACATATTTAGGCTTGTTTTGTGTTGTGTAAATGTTCCACTCCATGGTAGTTTAGTTGCCAAGGATTTTTTTATGTACTTTTCATGAATTATTTACTGAACTAGATTTTTTATCAAGCATATATGTTATATATATTATGGTAGTAGACTTTGGGCATAGATGTTAATGGATGTGAAAAACCTGCTTTCTGTTTCTTCAAAACTTTCAGCCATACATGATGTGCATGATCAGTTGTAAATGCCATATGGGACTTTTAACAATATATTTTGGTGCTTTTACTACATATCATTTCACAGACCGATCATGGAACTGCTTTGACGTAAATAGTTGATGCCAAATATGATTGAGAAGACAGTTAGTCAGTGGAATATATATTAATTTTGAAAAGTTGATCCTTTTATAAAATTTTGTTATTAATATATTATTTTTGTTTGTTTTTGTCTCTCAATCCCTCCTTTCTTTTTATTTGTCTGTTTATTATTATATGTTTTATTGTCAACTAATTCAGTTCAAATATTAACTGGTATTTTGTTGGTGTGTTTATTTATGAAGAATGAGTGTTTGTTTTATACAATGTGATTTTATAATATACTTATTTTATGATATAAATGAATTATAAGAAAGAAAAGAAAGCGAAAAAAAATTTGCAAAAGATAAAAATCTAACCAAAAATTGGTATGTATTAGCATAAGGAATTCAGCATTTGTATCGCCATCAGATGGACAATGGTCTATGTGTTGTGTTTGCAACATACTGAATAGGAAAATCCTTTTGACAACATTCAAAATGGGGAATTAAGACATTGGTGATGAACACAAGTGGTATACCACTGGGGGATACATTCCCGTATTTTATCACTTTCATTTTCATTAGACTTGAGATATGCATCATGCATTAATTTTTTAGGTACAAAATTTGAAAATTACATCAATAAAAACTTGTTAAAAGAAGTGTACTCACATTTTACATGATCAAATTTGCCATATGAGATTCATGTAATGGTTTATAATGATAATAAAAAAGAATGTCATCTTAGTATAGTTATTTTATCTTTTGAATTTTTCTTGTACATTAGAAACAGAATCCGTGTACAGCTATGACAAAGTATATGTAGGTTCCAATGATTCTGTGGTATTTGCATGAACGATTTAATGGGAAAGACTGGTTAATGAGGATTACCACACCAGTTCAGAAATTTGATGTGGATGAAATGTGAAGGATACAATGTATATACAGTCAACAATATTTTAAAATCAGAAACTTTCATAGTTACTTTATTGAGTCAAAATATGTAGTTTTGTAAGAAAGTAATCTGGAAAAAAATAATAAAAAACCCTGTTGGACTTGAACCCGCAGTCAGCACGCGAAACCACTGAGCTACTCAGCTAGGCAATTCGTTTTTACGGTGTAAATCTTTAAAGAATAGAATATTGTTGATATTTTCATTCATGTTTTAAACGGGAGTCAGCCATTATGACGGTGTGTAATATACCTCCTTAATAAACCGAGCAATCGACACAACGTAATAACATGTACATGCACACGTTATTAACTCGTCCCAGAGCCCTTATCGGGAGTGAGCTTTTCTTTTAACATACACCTGTACATCATGACTACAGTAAACGGCCTTATAAATGTCACCAGTTACATGTATATTTTGAAAGAAGAGCCAGGACTCTTATTTCTGTGAAAATTGGATGAATTGTAAATTCGTGTGTTTGAACCATTTCCCCGGGGCTACAAAAGTGAAACAAACATTTACTTGAAGTGTACTGTAGGTTATGTAGGCTACAGATACATAAACATTGTAATGTAGAGGACATGGCCCCAGGACCATTGTGGGACATTATGTAAGGGTTAATGTACGAGTATCGCTCCATTGCTTTTAAGGAATGGAGTGATACAGTACATTGACCCACTTAAAATCCACCTTTGCTGGACCCCTTGCTACTAAACTTTGTGCATTTTAATCCTGTCTTACGTTTTTCTTTCTTTTGTTGCATGCATTTATATCTACTTGTGTAAAGGTTGACCTACTTTCCGAACACTCCATTCCTGAAAAATAATGGAGTGTTCGAACAAAAGAATGACGTCATAGGTGGATTTTAATATAAGTTGGTACATCGTTTACAAATAAAGTGCTGAATTACTGAACAATGGAAGCAGGGTTTAATCGTTTCGCTATACAACGGCGGCTATAAAGTGAAAGACCCAAGTGTCTTTTTTTTTTCAAAATCTTAGAGAAACTAATTCTCTCGTATTTTAGATTTGAATTTAGTATTTAAAGCAATGCCTAACAAAGTTTTCAAAACATCTAGGTTGTTTAACTGCATCATTTATTCTCCAAAACACACTTTTTTAATAATATAGAACAGGGTAACAATGTTTATCAGTTACTTGGATAGTATTAAGCTGCAGGAAAGGTACCGAGTTCAAAAGATATTGCAATCTTGAAATTAAAAAGTGAAACTTGGATTTCTCGAAAAAATCTCGAACTTGGTTTGAGTTTTCTTTTATTACTTTGAGCAGTCAGAATTTGAGTAAAATCCCAGACTTAAAGTAATTCCACCCCATGTGACGTCATAAGATTTTGCAAAATCAATTATTTATTTAGATGTACATGTATGCATGACATTACCATAAATATTGATGGATTCTTTTCCAACGGTTATTTAAAAAAAAAATCTTGTTAAACGTAAAATATTTCAAAAGTAAGTTATATATAAATATTCAATAATATGCTTTCACCGGCAATGGTGACGTCTCCATATGAGTGAAATATTCTCGAGAGGGACGTTAAAATCCTTTATCAAGTTCATTATCTGATAGATTTACTTTATTTTTCACCGCCATTTTGTATATTTTTGTAAAAAAAAAAAAAAAAAAAAAAAAAAAACAGTTTCGTGAAATTATTATGAATACTATTACATGTACATGTATATCATTTTAACCAGTTTTTGTAAAATTTTGATAATGCTGAAGGAAAATTGCAATTTTTTAAAGTTGATGTCTGATTTTGTATATGTATGTCTCGCATCTCAAAAAGTGTATACCGATCAGTATATTGTATTTGATAATTTATTAGCTTTAACTCTAATAAATTGGAATAATTACACATTTTAAACTTTTATCGAATAATAATACGAATATGGAGTTACCCTAAAGCAATACAAGCTGTAACTGACGGTGAATAAATTGAAAAATTAAAGAATATTTAACATATCTGTGATTGAATACATATAACTTAATAGAATCAGAGTGAATCTGAAGCAATAAACTCGTCAAAACAACAAAAATGTCGATTTATGAATCATATTCATCCTGTCAGTAATTCCTGCTTGTAATCTCCGATGTTCATTGACCTCGGAAGTCACCAGTTCGGAAGAAAGCGAAAGAGAGGCACTGATCACGTTAGATTTGTTAGGCCGTTCTTAGCACACTGATTTTGACTACGGATAACTCCGTTTACTTGATCAGGATATAGGGCTCACGGCGGGTGTGACCGGTCGACAGGGAATGCTTACTCCTCCTAGGCACCTGATCTCACCTCTGGTGTGTCCAGGGGTCCGTGATTTCCCATCTATCTATTTTGTATTGCTTATAGGAGTTATGAGATTGATCACTGTTCGTTATCTTCACCTTTCATTTGTAAACAATTTAACATGCCAATTTTGTAGAAAATTCACTATCAAATTTCATTTGAATGGAACATTTGCGTAATCATTACTTTTTTACCCGTAAATAGTACTTCTTGTAATTCATGAAACGATGTAATATTCTAATATTAACTAAACTTGTAGTTACTCATGTCAGTTTCCGTCTTTGTATGACCTCGATCATAATCGGCAATCATCGTTCCCATGTCTATGTATACATGTACGACGCAATGGCGGTTTATACGAAACGCTCATTGTAGGTATGCTCTCAAACTATATTCCCATGACTATTTTGCTGAATTTTCTTCAGATCTTGGGGATTATATTACTTGTAATGATAGGTGTTATCTGGTGTTTAATTGGATAGTTGAAAAAAAAAATACCGTCAGTTACAGCTTATAGTAAGTCCGGGTTTCGACTTTGTGTTCTTTCGAGAACTCCAGGCTTGGTCATTGATCTACAATTGTCATCAAAACATCTATCTCCATTATTGTAAATCGAACTCAACCCAGATGGTTTTTTGTCGACCAAGGTGTACGACAGGGTGGTGTTTTGTCAACATTTTTATAACTTTTATACATTAATGAACTTATTTATGAAGTTGGGCTACATGTAAATAACCCTACCACAGGCGACTTAATAGCAGCTGTCCCTCACTGCTAGATTACTTCTCTTGTATTGGATTATCCATAATTGCTCGTTAAACTTTGGTACATGTAGATATGACGTATTCATATTCTAATAAGTGGCGATTTTCCTTTAATAATGAAAAGTTGAAGATGACGAACAGGGATAAATCCTATAAGGAATACAAAATTTAAGAGTTAGACAAACACGGACCCCTGGATATACCAGAGGTGGGATCAGGTGTCTAGGAGGAGCAAGCATCCCTTGTCGACTGGTCATACGCTGCCGTGCGCCCTATATCTTGATCAGGTAAAAGGAATAATCCGCAGTCAAAATCTATGTATAAAGAACGGCCTAACAATTGGTATGAAACACTTCAAACAGCATTTGCCCCATGCGTCGAAATTGTACATACTGAAATTCCGTGGAAAGGGAAATAATGTGTACCCTGTTAGCTTAACTGAACTCTCTAAACAGATATGCAGCTAGAACAGGTTTAAAAATCAATACAGGAAAAACCAAAGTTATGCGTCTAAATGCTGCAAACATCACACCAATAACCATCAATGGGAACAACATAAACGATGTGGATGAGTTCATTTACCTCGGAGCAACAGTAAGCAAGACAGGAGGTACTAATGAAGATATAAGAAGAATTGGCCATGCAAGAGTAGCATTCCATAAGCTACGCAAGATCTGGAGCAATAACCAACTCAACAGAAAAACAAAAATGAAGCTCTTCAGCTCAAATGTAATAGCTGTGTTATTGTATGGCAGTGAGACCTGGAAAATGACAAAAGGGGACGAAAAACTTGTAGATACCTTCCAGCACAAATGTCTTAGGAAAATCTTAAAGATCTACTGGCCAATGAAAATATCAAATGTAGCAGTTAGAGAGATAGCAGGAGTAGCAAAGTTCAGCACTATGATAAAAACACGCAGATGGCAGTGGATTGGACATGTGCTACGGATGGATAAAAGAACACACCCATATGTAGCCCTTAGTTGGACACCAGAAGGAAAAAGAAAGAGAGGAAGACCGAAGGAAACGTGGAGAAGAACAATAGAAAGAGAGAGGAAAGAACTAGGTTTTGGGTCATGGACAGAGGCAGCAAGATCAGCCCAGGATAGAAGTAAATGGAGGGGACTTGTTCATGGCCCTATTCTCCATGAGGAGAGAAGGAATTAAGTCAAGTGTTAGCTTAACTTCTTTTGGCATCTGGGACAGACTAATTTTTCTATGTGAAGAAATTCACAACCACCTAGCTGAAGTATTGAGATTCATCCGAAATTTAAACTTTCTGATATAATACTTATTGCTCATCTGAACTGAAAGCTTAAGCGAGCTTTTCTGATCGCCTGTTGTCCGTCGTCTGTCTGTCTGTAAATTTTTCACAATTTCAACTTCTTCTCCAGAAACACTGGGCCAATTTCAACCAAACTTGACCAAAAGCATTCTTGGATGAAGGGCTTTCAATTTGGTTCAAATGAAGGGCCATGCCCCCTTCAAAAGGGAGATAATCACAAAATGCAAAAATAGGGTGGGTCATTTAAACATCTTTTCAAGAACCACTGAGCCACAAGAGCTGGAATTAACACGAAAGCTTCCTGACATAGTGCAGATTTAAGTTTGTTAAAATCATGGCCCCAAGGGGTAGGAGGGGACACAATAGGGGGATCAAAGTTTTACATACAAATATATAAGGGGAATCTTTAAAAATCTTCTTCTCAAGAACCACTGAGCAGGGAAAGTACAAATTTAGATGAAAGCTTTTTTGGCATAATGCTGAACCAAGTCTGTTAAAATCATGACCCCGGAGGTAAGATGGGGCCACAATAGTGGGTCAAGATTTTATATGCGAATATATAGCTTTAATCTTTGAAAATCTTCTTCTCAAGAAACTCTAGGATAGGAAATTACAAATTTACATGCTTTTTGACATAATGTAGATTCAAATTTGTTAAAATCATGCCCCCCCCCCCCCACCTGGTGTAGGTTTGGGCCACAATAGGGGATCAAAGTTTTATATACCAATATGTAGGTAAAATCCTTGAAAATCTTCTCAAGAACCACTGGGCTAAGAAAATACACATTTACATGAAAGCTTCCTGACAGTGCAGATTCAAATTTGTAAAAATCATGACCCCCGGGGGTAGGATGGGGCCACAATAGGGGATCAAAGTTTTACATACAGATATATAGGGAAAAATCTTCTTCTAAAGAACCTCTGGGCTAGAAAGTACACATTTACATGAAAGCTTCCTGACATAGTGCAGATTCAAGTTTATTAAAATCATGGCCCCCGGGTGTAGGTTTCGGCCAAAATAGGGGGATCAAAGTTTTATATACCAATATTTAGGTAAAATCCTTGAAAATCTTCTCAAGAACTACCGGGCTAAGAAAATACAATTTACATGAAAGCTTCCTGACATAGTGCAGATTCAAATTTGTAAAAATCATGACCCCCGGGGGGGGGGGTAGGATGGGGCCGCAATAGGGGATCAAAGTTTTACAAAGAAATATATAGAGAAAATCTTTTAAAGTATTCTTTTCAGGAACCACTGAACCAGAAAAGTTTACATTTACATGAAAGCTTCCTGACATAGTGTAGATTCAAGTTTGTAAAAAGCATGGCCCCCTGTCAGTAGGTTGAGACCACAATAGGGATCTAAGTTTTACATGCGAATATATAGGGAAAATCTTTAAATATGGGTCAAGGTAACTCAGGTGAGCGATGTGGCCTATGGGCGTCTTTTTTTGGCAATCTGACAGGATCCCAGTTCATTAACCCTATGACTACATCGCATTTACATAAAACTATCGTTATGCTTATGTACTTTATGAATGTTAAGTCTGGAACAATATATGCATCGTTTAGATTGTCAAAAACTTTGTACTTTTCACGATTTGAAAAGTCCCTCAATCTATCAGAATTATGCGGACCAGATATCCGTGAGCCAGTTTTTGATTTATTACCAATCAGTGCAGAAATAAATACAGGAAAACTACTGTTTAAACGAAGGCTGGATACAAACACTCTACCAAAGAAAATATGCCTGACCCGATTCTTTTCTTATCGTCAAAACCTTTCCTAGGTACAATGAAAGGTGAAGATAACAAACACTATGGTTTTATCTCTGACATTATTAAAACCTTACAAATATACAATTTAATCAATTATATAAGTGTCGACAATGAATTCTTTCCGATAAACTATCTTAGAGAAGAAGCAGAAAGACCGCTGTACATGTACAATACCGCAAAGACCATCAACAAATCAGGGGGCACACTCCCTAATTCTATTTGTTCAGGCAAATCTTTTCAGTTGCAGAACTTGCAACAATTTGGAATACAACAAACGTCGAACTCTGTAAATCTATCTACAAAATATACACAGGCGTGCGTGTGCATTATGTAAATGGCCTTGTTGATATGTGGTCGTCTCTGTGCTGACTCATCATTAACAGATGTTTTCCGTCATTAACATTGTTCGTGCCCAATTACCGCCATATACCTGATCAAGATATAGGGATCACGGCGGGTGTGACCGGTCGACAGGGGATGCTTACTCTTCCTAGGCACCTGATCCCACCTCTGGTGTGTCCAGGGGTCCGTGTTTGCCCAACTTTCTATTTTGTATTGCTTACAGGAGTTATGAGATTGATCACTGCATGTTTGCCATCTTCATCTTTCATATACGAGAACGGTGGTGGAACGTCATCATTAGTAGCTACTGTGTTCATTTCATAATTCTAGTATTCAATAATCATTAAAACAAAGGGACTAGAGACACTCGCGTACTCAATGGGATTACTAACAATTTTATTATATACATATGGAAGGTCTAACAACCGGAACCCAAATTATGACCATAATTGACGTTCCAGGGACAATGGTTATAGACAAATGTAATTTTTACTTTGATAACAATATAAATCTAAACTTTAGTAACCCTGAACTTAACGTTCCGGGTGCAATACCTGAATAAACGTTCGTAAAGAACAATAATCACTACAATTAACTACCGTTTTATTTATCCGGAACCCAAAAATAGCTATATTTAACAATTGTTGAAGAAAGATATTGAACAAATTAGTAATTACTTCTATTTAATGACAACATACAAGTTTTAAATCAAGACAAGACTGAATTAATTCTATTTTCAACGAAACAAAACTGCACCCCTACACTACATCTCAAGGTGGGAGACCATACTATCAAGAGTACATCATGTGTGAAAAATTTAGGTGTATTTTTCGATCAACATTGGAAAAACAAATGTCATCAGTTGTCAAATCATGTCACGATTAGATTTTAATGGCATCAGTTGTCAAATCATGTCACGATTAGATTTTAATGTCATCAGTTGTCAAATCATGTCACGATTAGATTTTAATGTCATCAGTTGTCAAATCATGTTGCGATTAGATTTTAATGTCATCAGTTGTCAAATCATGTCACGATTAGATTTTAATGTCATCAGTTGTCAAATCATGTCACGATAAGATTTTTATGTCATCAGTTGTCAAATCATGTCACGATTAGATTTTTAACAACGGGCGGATAAGACGCTACTTAACAAATGAAGCTTGAAAAAAACCCTGGTACATGCCTTCGTGACATCTAAACTTGATTATGGAAACTGTCTATATTTTGGAGCTGGGAATAAAACATTGGACCGGTGCAACGATTGCAGAATACTGCTGCTCGTCTAGTTACGAGGTCGCGGAAACGAGAGCACATATTTCCAATTTTGACGAAACTCCATTGACTTCCCATCCATTTCCGACCCCAATTAAAAATTTTGACCTATACATATTGTTCCTTCCACGGATATGTGCTGTCGTACATCGCAGGTCTTTTAAATGAATACAAACCAATTCAACCATTACGGTCAGAATCGAAGTCGCGACTTGTGGCGCCAAAAATCAGAACAAAAACATATACCAACAACGCCAACTAAGCAGGTCTGCAGTACACCTCTGGAATGACCTTCCAGATGACATCAAGAAGTCAACATCTCTTGAAACTTTCAACGACAAAAAAAGTCTTAAAACTCATTTTTGTAAATTACCGTTTTAGATTATAACATGTGTAAACTGTGACTGTTTTAATTATCAAACACCAAATGAGATAGAAATTATTAATTATTATCTAGTGTTTTATTTTGATAATTTTTCAGATATAAGATATTATGCCATACTGTCATTTAATTGTGTTTTATTGTTGCATTCCTCTTCTTACCCTTGTAAAGCGCCTTAGAGTAATTCATTTTATATAAGGCGCAATAATTTTTTTATTATTATTTCAACAACCCAGAACATGAATTATGGGCATATTTAACGTTCTGGGTACAATAGCTAAATACACTTTCTTAACAATAGGGTGATTACTACCATTTGCTGACAATAAACTATCTTAGTTATCTGGAACCCAAATTAAGGCCATATTTTAAAAACAATTATTGAAGACAAATGTTATTAACAAATTACAAGTAATCAGTATTATTTAATAGGTGACAATGTCAGTTTTAACAGTTCTGGAATTCCAATTATAGTCATATTGAACGCTTTGTGTACAATAGCCAAAGAAACGTTCTTTTAAAACAACAGAGTAATCACTTCCATTTACAGTCAAACAAAATACAATGTAAAGCTCGACACATACATGTGGTACATTAATTACAGCTGACGGAGAAACATTCCCGAAGAGACGTCAATGAAATATTTTAATATGGCGGGAAACATACTTCTGTAAACATATACATGTATATACACAACGGGTTTTAGAATTATGGGATTAACAGATGAGATGAAAAACATATTGCATATGTGTAATAGGGTCTTCCGAGGCTTTAGATTATGTACACAGTTTAGTGTAAAAACATCAATGCTTGTACACATCATCTATAGATTGTCTCGCAATACGTTATATCCGTAAAAATGGCTTTCCTGCCGTGACATACGTGTTGATTTTCTCTCTGAAACAGAAACGAATGTCCATATCAAATCAATAGCTTTCTTAAGGTCATTCTTTCAGGGCCGTAAATTAACCTTCAATTTGGAGGAGGCAGGAAATTAGGCGGGGGTCTGGGGGCCGCCCAGGCCCCCAGACGCTGAGCACATTTTGTGCACACTGAACACGTTTCGTGCAAAATCCTTGATTCTAGGGCCTTCTAAGATGTTACTTGACTAACTCATTCTAAAAGAAAGATTTGGAATGCTTTTTAAGGGAAGTATCATGTTCTTAGTTATTGGAAACAACATAAATTCTAATGAACTTTAAATTTTAATTTTTTTTGGCTCAAAAGTTGGAGGAGGCAGCTGCCTCCTCCGCCTCCATGTAATTTACGGCCCTGTTCTTTTCTTAAACCAATCTTTTTCATTTCTTCTATATGAATATCTCTTGTTCGTCGTACAGTGTACATTGGATTAGGTAGCTCATTGGTTAAATCACCTAACTAGTAAATTATGCAAGGGTATCGGGTTTGATATCGCATTGATCTCCGATTCTTTGCTACAATAACTTGAAGCAATGTCTATATACAACCTTCTGTAACACAAGAGTTGACATAACATTTTTGCATGCCACAACCAGGAACTATCAAGATATGCTAAACATGTATACCTGGTAATATACCAAACTATTTTATATATATATATATATATATATATATATATATATATATATATCCCACAATGTTCCTACAGTTACCATCCCGTGGGAATCCGGGTTAGAATAGTTTCTCAGTACCCCGTGCTTGTCGTAGAAGGCGACTAAATGGGGCATTCCTTCGGATGAGACCGCAAAAACCGAGGTTCCGTGTCACAGCGAGTGTGGCACGATAAAGATCCCTCCCTGCTCAAAGGTCATAAGCGCCGAGCATATACCGTAATTTTGCAGCACTTCACCGGCAGTGGTGACGTCTCCATAATTTTATGAGTGAATCTCGAGAGGGACGTTAAACGATATACAATAAATCAATGAATCCTATAGTTACCTGCCTGAACTAACCCCTTCGGACACTGCGAACGAAGCTGGTAGATTCTGAAATAATCTCCCCTTCGCTGAAAGTCATTATCTTGGGTGCTGGATCCCAGGCCAGGGCGTAGTAAAGTCCCAGAACGATGGCGGACATGGATATACAGATTACGTACAAAAGCACTGTAGCCAGACGCCCCCAACGCTTCCGACAATGTTCATCAAACCTTCCTGGATGATGGCTATGTTTTTCTGTTTCCACTGTCGACAAATTATCCGTTTCCTTTTGTATTTTGTCTCGAAAGTGCAGAGATGTCGACGACATATTGACGGTTTCCATTTGCTATTATATAGTACAGTTGCTTATAGGATATTTCGCTCTACTAATATTTGATGACCTAGTGCGACAATTTCTGACAGATTATATTTTGTTGTTTTCCTGTTCAGCAATGCACAAAATTGGTTACCACGTGATGGTAATACCGATCATAGTGTAACGATTTGTGCAGCAGATGGTCTTTTTATACACGTTTTCATATGTCAATGTTTCATCTGCTTTGGTATCGCAGGCAGTTCCATCTCTGATTGATTTTAGAACGAGTGATACAGTATTAAGATATTAATTGTCAATAGTGAGGTACATGTACATATGTGTACCTGTTAATGTCAACATAGGAGTGAGTGTTTGAAACTATAAATTGTAAACGTATAGCGTACGCGGAAATCGAAAATAGGAGGAGTTTACAAACGATAGAAATAGCTGACTCGCGCCTTCGTCTCTAGTAAGCTAAAATGAAGACTACTGGGTCACCTTTGTATTGGATTTCAACTACATGTATTTATATTTTTTTCTCTCTTGGGGTTGCAAATTAATAGACTGTATGTAATCACCCAAATGGGATATTTTATCCCAAGTAGGATATTAAGACTGATTCTATGTAACTATCAAAAATCGGTGGCCACGACATGTCATAGATTTTGATGAAACTTAGCATATAATAATATTATGATAGGTATAAGACAAAAATAGCATGCAAAGGTTTGACTTAGCAACGGTTGCCATGGAAACCTATCCTATAACAACAGCTGGCCGAAATATGTAATATTTCAAATAATTCCTTTAAAATGATATTATTGATAAAAACAACTACAGAAAATTTTTTGCTGAGTTAGTTTTAGTTTTTTAAAATTACATTTATAATTTTTCAGTCCATGAAAACAATCCAAATAATATTTTTTGTAATAAAAAAGGGTTTGATATATCTATTTTTTAGAGAGGAATAAAATATATTTGCCCAATCATTTGGTGTAAATGCACATGCTAGAAAAACTTATTCAATCTTACTTTAAACAAGTATAAAATCAAATTTTTGGAGAAATCAAAAATGAATATATAACCAGTACATTCCTCTGGCACACAAACCAAAATACACTATTAAGAATTATCGCCCTTTGTGCCGCTCTCCTGAATTGAAGATAAGAACGGCCTTCATTTGGTTACATTATGGCAGGCGGTGGAAACTGCAGTTTTTATTCAATTTGTTCTTTAGAAGTTTGTTCTAATGTAGATACTTTTTGTTCACTTAGTTCATTGCCATCATCTTTATCTTCAGTTTTGTTAACAGAATCCGGTTTTTTCTTTGGAACACTTACAAATTCGTTTGATATTTGCCAAAATCATTTGACTAGCATCCAAGAGAAAAATCGTTTGCGCAGGAAAGGTAAATGTTGTGGAATTCCACATTTTATTGCATCTCATACAATTAAAAATAAAAGAAGACCAGGGAAACAGAAGGCTGACAGACATCTAAATGTTCTTCAAGTTGAAGATATTTATAGAAAATATGGGACAGTCCTGCCTGTTGGAACACGTAAGTATCTATATATCATATTGAATTTTGGCAAATAAATGAAATCCAAATTTTACAAGAAAAAACATATTTTATTGTAAACTTGTAAGATTACAACTGCAGTTATATGCTGCCAGTCAGGGCGAGGTACCACTTACATGCACGTACTGTAAATAGTCCGGTTATTTACTGCATGGATGCCCAACAAAATGCCTCCCCTTAGTATCTGAATTTCAGCCAGGGGTTTTATCTTTACCATTTTTTAAAACACTTTAAATCTTTACTTGTATGTTTTTCCCATATCAATTTTTTTTATATTTTCCATGTTAACAGTGTATTATTGATTGTTTTTATCATTCAGTTTGACTGACAATCTCATAGGTTTGTTCTATTTGTCATATTATGAATTTTGGCAAAATGCCCAAACCTACATTTTTCATACTACAATAGCTTGAATCTGATACGTTTCGCCATTAATCTATTTACATGTATTACAGGTCTTTAATATGAACTTGTTTTTATGACAGTTGATTATGCTGAATGTATTTTCCAAATTATTTTAATTTATCGTTGAAATACCCAAATTTTATGAATTTTGGCAAAATGCCCAAACTTACTTTTTTCATACTACAATAGCTCGAATCTGATACGTTTCACCATTAATCTATTTACAAGTATTAAAAGTCTTTAATATGAACTTGTTTTTATGACAGTTGATTATGCTGAATGTATTTTCCAAATTATTTTAATTTATCATTGAAATACCCAAATTTTATGAATTTTGGCAAAATGCCCAAACTTACATTTTTCATACTACAATAGCTCGAATTTGATACGTTTCACCATTAATCTATTTACATGTATTACAAGTCTTTAATATGAACTTGTTTTTATGACAGTTGATTATGCTGAATGTATTTTCCAAATTATTTTAATTTATCATTGAAATACCCATATATTATGAATTTTGGCAAAATGCCCAAACCTACATTTTTCATACTACAATAGCTCGAATCAGATACGTTTCACCATTAATCTATTTATATGTATTAAAGGTCTTTAATATGAACTTGTTTCTATGACAGTTGATTATGCTGAATGTATTTTCCAAATTATTTAAATTTATCATTGAGATACACCTAAAAACCATTTTTGGCAAAGAGCCAAATTGTAATACATTGATATATGGGCCAGTAACACACTCTCTGCCAATGAAGGGTTATAGGTAGCATAAATAAAGAGGCAATGGTATAGGAAACAAGATTTATTAAGAGTGTTTGTTTTCAATTCTAAGTTTTTGTATAACTCACGGTCAAAAATGGATAAAACAGGCTAAATTTTGTAGTTAAATTTAGTCTTCATAGACTGCTGTTGGTTTCCATGGCAACGGGTAGTAGAAATTTGGTTTAAAGTTTAAAATTATGTAAGATAGTGCAAATGAGGTTGATACTGTGAAAATTAAAGAAATCTGTGACATTGAGTGGCCAGACCCTATCTGATATTAAAATACCTTCCATTTACATGTATGGAGCGTCAAATTAACAATAACTCATAAATTGAAGATATATTTGAAAATATCATTAATCCAATTATTGCGTGCATCAAATCATTAATTGAATTGATGCAAGCATTAATTTAATTATTGTTCTTAAGCGAATTGATGCGCACTAATTGATTTGATGGACACGTCAATTCAGTTGATGTTGCATCAATCCAATGATGCCCGCATCAAATCTATTTCAGCCAATTCAATTATTGCTCGCAAAAATTAATTTTGAGCTCAGCGTCCATTTGTTGATCTCTTTAATTCAATTAAAGATATTTTT
Source organism: Ostrea edulis (assembly GCF_947568905.1). Classification (NCBI taxonomy): domain Eukaryota; kingdom Metazoa; phylum Mollusca; class Bivalvia; order Ostreida; family Ostreidae; genus Ostrea; species Ostrea edulis. The sequence goes on along the minus strand of NC_079168.1, from coordinate 67,083,663 downwards.
AATTTTTTTTTTTTTTGTAAAATCACATGTAATTAATGCATATTTCCATTATATTCTTTTAAAGAGAACAACAATTCAATCAAAAATATCGTAAATCATCAATTAAGGTTGTACCAAACAGATACGGGAAATTTTCCTCAAATTCATTTTTTGAAACTTTAATATTTTGTTCCAAGGAAGAAAGCCTCTTACTGTGCATGGTATAAATATAGGATTTTCCTTGGTTTGTCTGGTAGTCTGGTAGTAAATTTATTGTACCAGACTGTTGGTCTTGTACTCCCAGTAACCAAGACAGCTTACAGGTGTAAATCAAAGGAAATGTGGTTTGATATGATTTATATTCAACGAGTTGTGTGTTCTCTATTCCCGGGCCTTGGCGAGGGGATAGAAAACATACCTCGAGTTGGATATAAATCATATCAAACCACAAACCATGGGGGATTCTTTTTATCACATGTTAACCCAACCCCCCCCCCCCCCCCCCCCCCCCCCCCCCCCCCGGTTATTCATTCACGTTACTATAGGATTAAACATTCTTTTTGAAGAATTTATCGATGTGTAAAATCCGGACATTTTACTCACAAACTGAATAAAAGTGCAAAGCACTTTTATGTTAAGTTTGTGAGCAAAATGTCCGGAGTTTACACATCGATAAATTCTTCAAAAAGAATGTTTGATTCTTATAATTCCAATTAATTCACTTCATTAACAATTGCAAAAATTTGAATAGTTTCCCCGCACTATGTTATTTGTTTTCAGGCGTGTATGAATACATCGCGTTTTCGGGTTTATTGGTGTATAAACTCTTGTTTCAGCTTTATTTTTGTCCAATTAAAACAATTGTAATAAATAACATTGGAATTATTATATTGTTAAGAATTTTGATTCCTGATACTTTGTAAAATTGACGTTTGTTTGTGACGTCACAAACGGCGTAGGAAAACATATATGTAATGTAATAATTAAAATTTATGCACGAGTAAACATGTGATAAAGAAATCTATCTTATCATTTTTTCTCCACATGGTTTCAAAAATGGGGTATCAAACCTCAGTTAGAAGAACGTGAAATTAAACTTTCACGATAAGAATGTACTCTATGTAAAAATTATCTATACAGATTTCACTAAAATTTATATAACTTTTTATAAAGCTGACCTATTGGTTGCTAAATCTCAACAAAATATATTGTAATTGATGTATCAGTGTATACCACGGTGTACAATAATATAACATGTATGGCTCGTCAATAGCAAATCTTAAACATAAAATTGCTACATATTTTAAAAGATCTCTTGTGGTTTAGGACAGGTGGAAAATATTTTTCCAACGAAATACAATTCGTTCCCACGAAATGAGGTTCGTTCCCATGAAATAAAATTCGTTCCCACGAAATAAAGATTCGTTCCCACGATTTTTTTTTAAAATTAAGTTTACGTTATTTTTCATTACCTATGGATAAATCGATACATACAGTGTAAGCAGAACTCATTATCGATATAATCTTATTTAACACACATTATCATATGTCTTGTAATTATGCAATCCACAATACATCTGTGGCAAGTCTAGTAACTAAGTTAGTTCATATATTACATGTATAATTATATTTCTGACTGTTCTTTCATTTTGAAGTGCAATGAACATCTGTTGTCATTTGGGAACATTAAGGGGCTAGATGAAAAGATCGATGTCAGATAAAAGTCTAAATTCAAATAGTTAGGTGGAGAGGGTTACAAACTGTCGTAAGTTTCTGTCATCCGACTTCGGTTACACTTTAGTGGGGGAAAAAGAAAGACAAGTTACTGTTAAAAATCACCTACGTATAGCTCTCTCCCAGCTACCGTAACTACTCGGCTATTTCCGTAACCACAAACCAGTTACGGAAAAGGACGTGCGCGTGATCCGATTCCTCTCCCAGGCGACGCAGTACAATATACAGATTTGTATATTGCGAGTCCGCAATTATCACGTGGGCAAATAACACTAAAGAAGTAGTTCGTAGGATATAAAAGCATGGATTTTATCTTAAATATAAATGATCAAAAGATCACTAAAAAGTAGGGAGACTGTGTTCAAATTATAGTGTAAAGTAATGAACTTGATGTTTACGTTCTTGTTTTGAACTGTGTACGTTTGACGTCATATTTTTTCGTCATTCTACCGTGACGTCACACAGTATACGCGGCCGCGTGTTTTAGTAGTTCCTAAGAAATCGCTATCCCATAATGCCTTACTGGTGAGCAAAACGAACTCTGGCGGAAGTTTGTGATTGATTGTATATATTGTTTAACGTCCCTTGCGAAAATCTTTCACTCATATGGAGACGTCACCATTGCCGGTGAAGAGCTTCAAAATTTACGACTTATGCTCCGCCCTTTTGGCCTTTGAACAGGAATATAGAAGGGATCTTTATCGTGCCTCACCTGCTGTGACACGGGGTCTTGTTTTTTGCAGTCTCAACCGAAGGATCTTCCCATTTAGTAACCTTTTACGACAAGCAAGGGGGCACTGAGGACCTATTCTAACCCGGATCTCCACGGAATTATGCTGGCTTGAAGCGTTGCAGTTCATACCCTCAAGTATTTTCAAAAATAAATTCTATTTCTTAAATTTACATTCTATTTCATTTCTGTCGGATTTCCGTTGAAAAGAGACGTACTATATTTTTCAATATGTAACGATATCAAAGGCTAAAACGTTGAAATTGTAAATGAAATATCTCATTTAGAATGCTAAAATATTCAGAGCAAATTTATACGCGATGATTTTTTTATTCCGATTGTGTAAGCGCATACGGGGTTACGTTTTTGTACTATTCCATTGATTCAACGTCCCCCTCGAAAATTTTACACTTATATTGGAGACGTCACCATTGCCGATGAAGGGCTGTAAAATTTAGGCCTATGGTCGGCGGCTATGGCCTTTGAGCAGGGAGGGATCTTTATCGTACCACACCTGCTGTAACATGGGGCCTCGGTTTTACAGTCTCCATTTAGTCGCCTCTTACGACAAGCAAGGGGTGTTATTCCAAGATGTTATGGATAACCAATGGAAAACCTTATTACCGTCTTCCTTGGAAGACGGTATACAGAGTTGAAGTGTTTTACTGTCTTCGGACTTTGCACTTCCTCTCTTTTTTCATTGGTAGAAAGTGCATGAAGTGAAAATTTTCAATTATTTCATTGGTTGAAATGCTCTTCAAGGCAAGGGAGATAATTTTCTGGTGTTTTAATTTTCGTACGACTTAACAATTTTTCAAGATTTTCAATCTTTAAAAAATCGACAAAACGAACAAAAGAAAAATGCAATTCATGAAATTGACACATTACTTTTTTTAAAAGCAACCAATACAAAGCATTTCTATGGTTACTTCATTTACAACAATGTTTTCATTTTTGCATACAAACAGAAAAACGCGCCGTTTTTTGTTTTGATTGCTTGTGTTTTTGGGAATTGTCTATTCGGTAGGACTAATCCCTACAAACAGTTTTAATGATACCTTAAGCTAAGAATTACATAAGAATAAATAAGGCTTGACTTCAAAATGAGGATCACTGTTTTTTAAAGCATGCAAAAGAATAATCCATCCACCTGTTATTACAATTTAGGTAAACGAGTCTAATTTATGCATTTTCAGGGACTTCCAGAAGTATAGTTAATTATGTGTGATTGTTTCATATTTTTTCTTACATATCATAGAGTGACGTTTTTTCATGATTTAAATCAGAGACACAATGGTATTTATGTCTGTGAAGTAACGTTGAATCACAAGAATTTTTTATCAATTTAACTTAGAATTTTGATGAATTCACTCTTGATTTCTGATATGTATTTTATGATATAATTTTTGGCAAAACTATTACAATATTCTCAGGTCTTTATCCTGGTTAATTTCTAAAGCAGTTGTACTGTACAATATGCAAGAATAATTTTTATGCAAATTTGAGCAATTTAAATATTTTTAGTTTGTTTTGTTTCATAACTTTGTTAAAAAAAAATATTTTGATATACACACTGAAAATCTCAGTTTCATTTGATATAGAGGCTGTAATCAGTGCTAATACAGGGAACAGTGATTTGATTTCCAGTATATATACCCTTTATAAATACAAACTTTTACAATGGGAGTCAGGACACAGCTTTGTAGGCATGATGTCCGTGAGATTATTTATTTTTTAGCTCAATTCAATAATGAAGACAAGGGACATAACTCAACTTCGCTCTATAGAGTTGCTGCTAAAGACGGCAAGTTTTTTTAAAAAGCTTCACTTGTTGCGGAACTGAATCGCCGGGAGTGGACCGCTACGGTTTGGTTTGGGTTTAACTTTTACTTTTATTTCTTATTTTCGATCCCGATGTAAATCGTTCACCCGTTGTATTTGACCATGCCCACTTTATCTTTCAGTCACTAACTTTAATGACTATTTCTTTTATTCAAATTACTATATAAAGCCACGCAGCGAACCTTTGGTCAAAGCGAGATAGCTGGCCTTGCTAGTCACTTCTCCTTCAAATCTTCCTATACTGGAATCACGTCTTCTTCGTCCATGTTGTCCTTATACTTTGCCCTTGTAACTTACAAAGGTATTATATTATTTTAGGATTGGGTACGTTTTGTTATTGGTCATAGGCTAAGCTTTAAGTTTATCTGACTGTCATATCCATACTGGTAATAAATTCGTAAAGTGTTGTTAATCTTATTTTCATTCCTATTGAGTTTATTTTCAAGTTTCTGATCATAGTGTAGTTGAGTCGTTTTGAGGTCTCCACTATCAAATCAAATAAAGCAAACACAACGCGAAGCACAGACCATACGAACGCCAAACCTGTTACATTTGTTACAGTGTTGAATTTTCAATTTCGGTGTTTTATAAATCCTCACTTTTTGTCTAACACATTATACGAATCCAATAGTTTTTAGTTCACCCGAGTTTAATGCTCAAGTTAGCTTTCCTGATTCCCTATTGTCCGTCCGTCTGTCTGTCTGTAAACTTTTTACATTTTCGACTTCCTCTCCAGAACAACTGGGCCAATTTCAACCTAATCTGATAAAAGACATCTATGGGTGAAGGGGATTCAAATGAAGGACAAGGCTCTTCTCCAAGGGCAGATAATCTCGAAAATACAGAAAGAGGGTGGGATCGTTTAAAAATCTTCTCAAGAACCATTGGGCTAGGAAAATTGAAATTTACATGACAACTTCCTGACATAATGCAGATTTGAGTTTTTCAAAACCATGGTTGTCGGTGGTAGGATGAGGTCACAATAGAGTATCAAAGTTTTTGATGCGAGTATATAAGGAAATCTTTAAAAAAATTCTCCATAACCAATTTCAACCAAACATGACAAAAGACATCCATGGTTGAAGGGAATTCAAATGAAAGGCAACGCCCTTCTCCAAGGGGAGATACTTACAAAAATACAAAATAGGGTCATTTGAAAATCTTCTCAAGAACCAATGGGCCTGGGAAATTAAAATTTACTTGAAACCTTTCTGACATAGTGCAGATTCAAATTTGTGCAAATCATGCTCCCGGTGGTAGGGTGGGGTCACAATAAAGAATCAAAGTTTTACAAAGAAGTATATAGGGAAAATCTTTTTAAAATCTCAAGAGCCACTGGCCCAGCAAAGCTTAAATCGAAAGCTTCCTGTCATGGTCATAATTGTATGATATGGACCAGTATTTTTCTTGATTTCATTAATAGGGGTAAAGTTTTGCACATGCAGGCACGTAGCATAACAAACAGGAGGGGGATACGAGGGAGAAGTTGATTGTTTCTCAAAAATGCCAGGGAATCAGCCAATATATCATACATTGCATGTGGAAATAAATACATGTAACTTTCCATCTACATGTTAAAAATAACAATATTATTGTCAAAAAAGTGCGGAAGGCCCCTGTAAACCCCAACCCCCTGATTCTACGTGCTTGCACGTAAAATAAGCAAATATTTTAAAGCCTATTGTATTTCGTACGATTCTATATGGATACAGCATTATCCTCCAGTCTAAGAAAAGATCATCTAAAGCAGTAGGCGGACACTTGGATGTACTTAGCTGCAGAACTGTAGCTCTCTGAAAAAATATTGTGATGGAACAGATAGCTTCAGATCCATCCCTTTTAAAAGACCTTTGATTTACGGCGCACTTTTTTTGCGCACACTAAAAGTGTTATAGCTCGAGTTATCTGCTGACTTACTCTCTGAACACAATTGTTATCGACTCTGTACACAATTCAGGTGAATGCTGGACAACTCGCCCCCAAGACAACTCGCCCCCTCTGAGGACAACTTGCCCTCTCTTAGGACAAGTTGCCCCCTTCTCTTGAGACAACTCGCCCCCAATATTATATATAAATATATTATCACATTTCATTTTTATTTTGTGTCTGTGTGTTATTTACACTTTTAACTCTATAAAGATACGTCTTTTTATTTCATACTTTAACACGAATAGTAAATTAGTAAATTCTAATAGAATTATACACAGATTTGATTATTGTATTTCAGAAAAAGTTATATTTTTCATAAATCAATTGGCAAGGAAAATTATATTTACTGATCTTCAGGTTAAATGTCTCCAATACTGAGAAAATGTTTGGGTTTGGGGTGTGTGTGTGTGAGTGGTTTTTTTTTTATCGATATTTAAGTGTAAAGGTGAAGCATGAATATTCTGATACATGTACTTATATTTTAATGCGTTTCTCAACTAATTCCCGTTGAAAAATAATAAAATTCCCATTTTAGAAATTTTACAACGGCTTTGCTTTACTGATTCTTTTTACGCGAGGTGATTCTTTTTACGCGGCGATTTCAAAGTGTAAAGAACTCTGATGAAGAGTACCTCATAACGTTTGAAGTAAATTTATAACAGCTTGGGGGAAATCAAACAATTAGATTTAACAACAGACGCAGATTATTGATAATTATACTACGTCAGCTGTAGACCAAGATAATACTCTCCCTATACCAAACGCTAACTTGTTTCCGCTGAAATTATATATTTTACATGTACAAAAAAGTGATGATGAATTTACTGAACCCAAACACTGGATTTTCACTAAAAATCTTTCGTCTAGCATAAAAAGACACGAAGTTCGGTGTTTATGTCAACACGTCTTATTGTCTGTAATGTATATACTATCTACAAGAAATTCATTAATTTTTGCTAAAACACCTTGGATTTAGACCAAAAATAATAATTGTAAACATGTATGATATGTATGATATGACGGAGCGAGATATCTCAAGAGAGGGGGCGAGTTGTCTTAGGGGCTAGTTGTCCCTATGAGGGGGCGAGTTATCTTGGGGACGAGTTGTCCTGATACCATTCAGGTAACTTTATTTACCTGTATACAGCTTAAAATCGTTCTCTGTGTCTAAGGAATATCAATATTTTGAAATTGTTACCTTCTGTCAGCCATCTTGACCTACTGACAAACTCTCGTTGAGTAGTCACGTTGTACAAGGAAAACACCCTGTCCGACATTCCACATGTTTACTTCACATAAAACCGCGTTTGACACCAATTTCCATCTCTGTTGTAGAAAATAAACGATGACAACATATTATCTGTGTAAATCTTGTTTTGTTTTTTCAGGTATAAGCCAATTACTAGATTGAATAATTACAATACTTTCTCCTAATTTTTTTTTTCATTCTTTTCTTCTTCAAAAACATTTAGCCTGGAAAGACATGTAGGAAACAATTGTGTATGACGTTTTACTCAAAAGAATACAATGTGACAATTTTGATACTGCCTCAGATTCGTGATAAAATTCTTTAAATTGTATAGTTTGCTTATCATAATTATATACATATGTAAACACAAAATAGAGGATTCAATATTTGAATTTTTACATTTTGACTGCAACCCAACCTGTACATTTCGATGGTTTGTAGGAAGTTTTGCTGCTGGGGTTAATGAATGCAGAGAATGGTCCTTAAAATAAAACCAAGAACTGGAATCAAAGCATTGCCCCCCTTTAACTAACTATGATCTCAGTATTGTTTCACCCGTTAATGTTCACTACCTCCAGCATTATCTGTCAGGGTATGACCAAGCCCTCTCTAATTTCCTCATTGATGGGTTTTCTTTTGGTTTTAAAATTCCCTACATTGGTGAGCGCAAGTTTCGATTATCTGATAACCTATCCCCTCTCAACGGGAAGGAACATGTTTTGTTTGACAAAATCCAAAAAGAACTTGAAGCCAAACGAGTAGCAGGACCTTTCATGTCACCCCCATTTCCCAATATACAAGTGTCCCCCCTTGGTTTAGTGCCCAAAAAAGCACCTGGTAAGTTCCGATTGATCCATCATTTGTCTTTTCCGGACGCTGACTCTATTAATTCCCTTATACCCAAAGAAATGACTACTGTTAACTATCAGTCTATTGATACAGCTATTTCTCTTATTAAACAGGTGGGAAAGGGGGCTCTCTTGGCTAAGACCGACCTAGAAAATACTTACAAGCAAATGCCTATTCATCCTGGCGACTTCGAGCTGCTAGGCTTTCGGATATCTGGTTCCTTTTTCTACAATAAGACATTACCTTTTGGTTTAAGCTATGCTTGTCAACTTTTCAAGAAATTCAGTTCAGCTTTGCAGTGGATTCTAGAAAACAAGTTTCAGGTGCCTACTTGTGTGCATGTTCTAGATGATTTCCTATTCATTGGTCCTCCAAACTCTTCAGTATCCTACAGTTCACTTTTGGCCTTCTACTCTTTAGCTAGCGACCTTAATCTCCCGATTAAGGCTGGAAAAAAAAAACAGTACATGTATACCCAACAACAACTTTAACTTTTTTGGGCCTCGAGTTCGATACTATTAAGTTTGAGGTTATACTACCATCTGACAAGTTGGAAAATTTAAAGTCTGAAATCCAGATTTTCCAAAATAAACGAACTCCTACTCTCCATCAGTTACAATCTCTTATTGGTTCATTGAATTTTGCTTGTGTAAGTTGTTCCAAAGGGGCCGGGCGTTTCTTAGACGAATCATTGACCTTACCCGGGGTCTTCAGAAGCCTGGTCATCATAGGCGTGTTGATAAAGAAGCACGCGCAGATTTGCAGGCATGGGCAGTTTTTTTTTAAACATTTCAATGGTAAAGGTTTCTTCCCTTCTGGAGTTCAACACACATCTTCGTCATTGCACCTGTTTACCGATGCAAGTAACATAGGTTTCGGTTGTGTGTTTGGTCGTAAATGGTTCTATGGTCCTTTCGCTAAGGATTGGATTAGTTACCACATATCAGTTCGGGAGTTTCTACCTATCGCCATTGCATTTGACCTATGGGGTAGCCTGTTAAGTAACAGCACAGTAGTTGTACATTCTGACAACATAGGGGTAGTACACGTTATCAACAAAAATTCCTCACGAGATCCTTTTCTCATGCAGCTTATGCGAAGACTTATGGTACTTTCCTTGAAGCATAACATTTTCTTTAAGGCCCAACATATTCAGGGTATCAGTAATATAGCTGCGGATTTACTCTCTCGATTGCAGGTTCAAAAGTTCAAAGCACAGTTCCCATATATGGACCAGGAATGTACTGCTGTGGATCCCACCCTGATAACTCTCTGACAAGGACGTCAGAGTTCTTGCTGTTTAATTCATTATCTCCAACTACTATAACGGCCTATAAGTCTGCTTTTCAGTCTTATAAATCTTTCGTAATGCAACTTTATGGTCGCAATGCTCCTCTCTTTCCACCTCTCTTAACACATCTTGTTAGTTTCATTGCTCATTGCTATCAGATGAATTTAGCTGTATCCACGACTCGCACAACCTTATCTGTCCTCAGCTTTATTTTCAAGCTAAGTGCCAGCGAAGACTTAACATAACATTTTTTAATCAAGAAAATGATCCAAGGTTTCAAAAATGCCAAACCAACTTGTGACCCAAGGCTTCCCATTACCCAGGTTATTCTCGGTAAATTGGTACAGGCCTTGCCTTTTACTACTGATTCCATTTTTTCAAAAACTATGCTTCATGCTATGTTTGTATTAGCCTTCTGTGCCTTTTTGAGAGTAGGGGAAATTACTAAAACCCATAATAAAAAATCTCATTATCTCCTTTTCGGAAACGTAGCTAGTGGAATTGACGCTAATAATCGCGGCTTTGTCGACATCACCCTTCCTCATTTCAAACATTCCAAGTCTTCTACTACTATCCATTTACAGCAAAATCGTTCCAATTCCTTACTTTGCCCCTATAAAACCCTGCTCGACTATATCTCTATCAGAAAATATTCTTCCCCAGGGTCCCCTCTTTTTTCCTTTATGGATGATTCACCTGTTTTACGGCATTACTTTACGACTCAGCTTCGCGCTGTCCTTCATTTTTGTAAGTTAGACCTGGTACGGTACCAGGCACATAGCTTTAGAATAGGAGCAGCAACAACGGCAGCTGCCACGGGTTACACTGAAGTTCAAATTCAAAAGATGGACCGTTGGAACTCTGATGCTTTTAAAAAGTATATTCGTATCTCCTCCATTACCTTGGGCTAAAAGCCTGTTGCTTATATGCACTGTGCTTGGTTCTCAAATGATATGTCTGACTATTCAGGCAGGAGCTCCAGCCTGTAATACACCCGTTACCTAGAGACAGGAGCTCCAGCCTGTAATACACCCGTTACCTAGAGACAGGAGCTCCAGCCTGTAATACACCCGTTACCTAGAGACAGGGGCTCCAGCCTGTAATACACCCGTTACCTAGAGACAGGAGCTACAGCCTGTAATACACCCGTTACCTAGAGACAGGAGCTCCAGCCTCTAATACACCCGTTACCTAGAGACAGGGGCTCCAGCCTGTAATACACCCGTTATCTAGAGACAGGAGCTCCAGCCTGTAATACACCCGTTACCTAGAGACAGGAGCTCCAGCCTGTAATACACCCGTTACCTAGAGACAGGAGCTCCAGCCTGTAATACACCCGTTACCTAGAGACAGGAGCTCCAGCCTGTAATACACCCGTTACCTAGAGACAGGAGCTCCAGTCTGTAATACACCCGTTACCTAGAGACAGGAGCTCCAGCCTGTAATACACCCGTTACCTAGAGACAGGAGCTCCAGCCTGTAATACACCCGTTACCTAGAGACAGGGGCTCCAGCCTGTAATACACCCGTTACCTAGAGACAGGAGCTCCAGCCTGTAATACACCCGTTACCTAGAGACAGGAGCTTTAGGTAATATCGCCGTTTCCTAGAGACAGAGGATCTAGCTAATCCTTCTGTTCCTAGAGACAGGGGCTCCAGCCTGTACTACACCCGTTACCTAGAGACAGGGGCTCCAGCCTGTAATACACCCGTTACCTAGAGACAGGGGCCTGTAATACACCCGTTACCTAGAGACAGGAGCTCCAGCCTGTAATACACCCGTTACCTAGAGACAGGAGCTCCAGCCTGTAATACACCCGTTACCTAGAGACAGGAGCTCCAGCCTGTAAAACACCCGTTACCTAGAGACAGGAGCTCCAGCCTGTAATACACCCGTTACCTAGAGACAGGAGCTCCAGCCTGTAAAACACCCGTTACCTAGAGACAGGAGCTCCAGCCTGTAATACACCCGTTACCTAGAGACAGGGGCTCCAGCCTGTAATACACCCGTTACCTAGAGACAGGGGCCTGTAATACACCCGTTACCTAGAGACAGGAGCTCCAGCCTGTAATACACCCGTTACCTAGAGACAGGAGCTCCAGCCTGTAATACACCCGTTACCTAGAGACAGGAGCTCCAGCCTGTAATACACCCGTTACCTAGAGACAGGAGCTCCAGCCTGTAATACACCCGTTACTAGAGACAGGAGCTCCAGCCTGTAATACACCCGTTACTTAGAGACAGGAGCTCCAGCCTGTAATACACCCGTTACCTAGAGACAGGAGCTCCAGCCTGTAATACACCCGTTACCTAGAGACGGGAGCTCCAGCCTGTAATACACCCGTTACCTAGAGACAGGAGCTCCAGCCTGTAATACACCCGTTACCTAGAGACAGGGGCTCTAGCTAATCCTTCTGTTCCTAGAGACAGGGGCTCTAGCTAATCCTTCTGTTCCTAGAGACAGGTGTTCTAGCTAATCCTTCTGTTCCTAGAGACAGGGGCTCTAGCTAATCCTTCTGTTCCTAGAGACAGGGGCTCTAGCTAATCCTTCTGTTCCTAGAGACAGGTGTTCTAGCTAATCCTTCTGTTCCTAGAGACAGGGGCTCTAGCTAATCCTTCTGTTCCTAGAGACAGGGGCTCTAGCTAATCCTTCTGTTCCTAGAGACAGGTGTTCTAGCTAATCCTTCTGTTCCTAGAGACAGGGGCTCTAGCTAATCCTTCTGTTCCTAGAGACAGGGGCTCTAGCTAATCCTTCTGTTCCTAAAGACAGGGGTTCTAGGTAATTTGTACCCCTGGTCTATCACGTCTTAGACCATTACATGTACCTGCCCTCATCCTTGGTCTTTAATGTTTTACCCACCTTGTACTGTGGCTGTGTGATGGGGTGGCAACAAGCCAGGTTTTAAGGTTCTTTTTATATTCACTATGCTGTCTTGTTGCGATGGCCTATGACACCCCATCTTGTATGTGTATATTTTTTGTGTACACATAGGTGTTTTGTTCACCTTTTCCTGTATATTTTGTATTCAGTTTTGTCACAGCAATGACTCAGCCATATTGTATTTTTTCTGTACATATGTTTGTTTGTTCCCTTTTACCTGTAGATCTTTGATTAGGTTTGTCACAGCAATGACTCCGGGACATACTGGTTTGCATATGATGTTTATTTTTGCTACTTTGCACTACTAGTCAAACCTTATCTATGCATTTAGTCATATTGCCTTATATTGTTTATTGGGGTTGCTGCTAGTCAAATTTTACCTTATTTTTTTTATGTACCGTCCCAATTTTTAGTTGTGATTCACCATTGTTATTTGGCTAATTACTTTGTCATTTATCTATTGAATAAATGACCTTTTTTATTCCTCAATATGTGTTTTGTCTAATTCTACCATAGTAGTCAACCGACATAAAAGCTCTATTTTTTTCAATATTCTCAACCCGTTTCCCAACCATTTTTACAACAGTGGTCAACAACTGGCTCTATTGAAATGATTGACTATAAGTTCAAAACTATGTGGAGCTGAAGGCTTGTGTTTATACCGGAAAAGTATTGATTAGAGCTATTTAACAGTATCATCATCCATGAAATCGTGCAAAGCGTTATCGCGCAGTGGTACAATACACATCATATATCGAACAACCCTCATATACATACATACAAGCATATATATATATATATATATATATATATATATATATTGACTCATGTCCAACTGCTGTTCACATGGAACCCTTCTCCACTTCAGTCTTCAAAGTTCTCGTTTGAATACACACACACACACACACACACACACACACACACACACACACACATATATATATATATATGTGTGTGTGTGTGTGTGTGTGTGTGTGTGTGTGTGTGTGTGTGTGTGTGTGTGTGTGTGTGTGTGTGTGTGTGTGTGTGTGCTTGTATGTATGTATATAAGGGTTGTTCGATATATAATGTGTATATATATACATAAAGTAAAATCTAAAAATGAAAATAAAAAAACCCAACTCTTAAGATCAATTCTATGTAAAAATCAAAGAAATCGGATAGGGTCTGGCCACTCAATGTCACAGATTTCTTTGATTTTCACAGTATTAACTTTACTGTGTTAGTGTTAGAATCAGGCCCGTGAACTCAATCACATCCTAATTAGTGTTAGAGTCAGGCCCGTGAACTGGATCATATCCTAATTAGAGACCCGTTAACTGAATCACATCTTAATTAGTGTTAGAATCAGGTCCGTGAACTGGATCATATTCTAATTAGTGTTAGAATCAGGCAGGTGTATATTTTGATCATTATTCCCTTATTTGTATATTCAAGTTTGTATATGATCATCAATAAATTTTGAATTGTGCACGCAATATATCCAACCAGATGCTCGGTGTATATCATTAGATTCCCGATTTCTATAAACTGCAAAACCTCGACCAGACAAGCAAATTTTTTTCGACTCTGACATCTCCCCTGATTGAAGACACCCTGTTTGGCACGGGTGAAGTGTGTCGCAGTCTGTATAATGGAACGACAACGTGTTGTAAAGTTCTAACGATATACAAATGGAGTTTATCATTTTGTTTCGTGGATTTATCAGAATAACGAGAATCTAATATTTTCGGTAAGTGCACATCTCCGATACCTGTTGAGTAGACGTCCGTATTTGATACGGTGTTTTTTTTGGCGAATATGCCATGTGCATTACATATTATGCATATGGCATGCACCTGTATTTGGCAAGAATTGATATAAATAATAGATTTTATGCTCTTTGCTTATTCCATTCTATCAGTATGTAATTGGCAAATGATTTTTCCGCATTTATTTCATAAGAAACTGCAAATACTTGCATGCACTTGCAAGTATGCAAGAAAAGCTCTTTTTTGCATTTTTGTCAAAATTATCTAAACTTTCAGAATGTTGCATTGGTATACAATAGATATTTTGTAATTTTGAGCAAAGCATAATGTTTTAAAATGTTATTTTATTTATTTTTCATTCCCTATATATTACTATCGGAGATGTGCACTGGTCGAGTCCACCTAGAAAAATCACTCAGGTGTGACAATCACATTTGGGGTATATACGGGTAGAGAAAATTAGGCTACCTGAGAGAAATATGGCGGATAAGATGAGAAAGGTGTACATATTTATTAATTCATGTCAGCTTTAAAGTAATTCCACCCTCCTGTGATGTCATCAGATTTTGCAAAATCAATGATTTATTTACATTTATGCGTGATAAGAACATAAATTTTGTTGGAGTCTTTTCCGATAGTTATTGTAAAAAAATCTTATTAAAAATAAATTATTTTAAAAGTCTTAGTTATAAATGAATAATCAATGATGCGTTTTAAATTATTGAATCCAAGGGCAATAACTCTGTTTCTATTGATTTCTTTATCAAGTCTATTATGCGATAGATTTCCTTTATTTTTACAGACATTATATATATTTTTGTGAAGATACAGTTTCATGAAATTGTTATGAATGCTACTATATCGTCATAACCAGTTTGAATGAAATTTTGATAACACTGTTTAAGGAAAATTGCAATTTTCTGACGGTGATATATGATTCTGTTTATGTACGTCTCGTATCTTAAAAAGTGTGATGACATATGTATTTTATTTGATAACTTGTTAGTTTTAACTCTAATGAATGGAAATAAATACATTTTTCAAACTTTTATCAGATAAAACTGCGAGTATGGAGTTACCTTAAAGCTTTAAACGGAGTCATCTGTTAGTAGTCAAAATCAGTGTGCCAAGAAGTTTTTATATTTAAAATTTAAAATATTTTACTGTTAATGAAATAACTATGATATAAAAACTGTACTTATTTCATTAACAGTACCTACATGCTTATACTACATACGGTATAACATTTAAGGTAGCTCATTACATTGAATTTCTATTTAATGGTTCCTTAAAACACCTCTTATGAAGTAAGATTTCACCATCAAAAACGTGATACAAGCTCTCAAAGATTTTACATAAATTTTTTGTGATTTATCCAGGAATGATAAAAAGGTACTTTGTTTGCAAATAAGATACTCTAGAGTCCATTGCTGTAATTTGATGCATACTATGAATGTCTGATAACACATGCCTAAACGACTACGATAGACATTCTAGTTTTTTAAACAAAAAAGAATTATAAAAATTGAAAATGTTATGTGCTAATATTTTCTAAATCTACGGATAAAATCTTCAAAACACATATCAGTTAGAAAAAAGATTTATCAGAGAAATATATTGTAAAAAGAAATTGAAATAAAATGGTCAAAATTAAAAAATATTACTAAAGCCAGAAATCATGAAAAATGGCCCTGTTTCCAAAATTTAAAATCTTTTGGGGGTCAAAAGGCTACAAAATTTGCTTTCTAAATCAATTAATTTTATCCGATTTCCTCTACGCATTTTCTTTCTACGGGCTTCTAAATATAGCAATGAAATGAATGCATTTACATTGTAACGTCATTTTGACGTCGTTATATTGCTAAGGTAGTTAATTAACGAAGTCAATATTTACTCGAATGGAGTAAAGGAGAAAAAACTGTATCATTTAATATTATTAAGTTCTTCATTAAATTTCCTCGTGGATTTTCAGATACAATGAGTATTCATTTTGAGAATAAATATGACATTGTATGGAAAAAGCATTGTGTTTTGCATGTAAGCTTGTGAAATGCAATGAGGATGCCAGTGTTGTATCGTTCATATTCAGTTGATATGTTGACATTCTCACAAAGATTCCACAAGGGTGTTGTAATCATTAGCGGATTTACGGGGGAGGGGCAATGCTTTCCTAAGAAAAAAAAATTAATGCAATTCAAGAACAAAAATATGAGTAACATAAAATTAGATAACTAATGAATATCATGTTTAAAAAAAATATTATCACAAACCTGTTATTTTATCGAATCACACTGTTTATATACATGCCAGTTTAAGTTTCAATTGGACAAGTATAGTTACATGTAAACATTCATCAGAACATAAAACTTAGGGATGTCAATTTTACTCGGACGCTTTAGTCGAGCGATAGTCAAGCACACAGTCAAAAAACGGACTGATATGGTACAAGTGTACCTAATTCATGCATGAGTCATACCTCGGTGCACCTTGATAGCCAAGTACACGGCAGGGGACGAAAGGATGTCGATAACCGTAATTAATCCACCACGATAATTTTTATTTGATACGGAAATGCTGTACAAGCAACAATTAAAATGTACGTGTACTCAGGCATAAAAAGAATCATGTAAACATATGTATAAGGGTTTTTTTCCAATGCATGTACAATATGTTCTTGTTCAAAACCAAAAATAATAAGCCTATTTCTAAGTTTTGTCTCCCAATTGTCCAGTCGATGAAAAAAATTCTCTCTGAAGGCACGAACAAAAACTCACCAGCTAGGAATGCCATCAAATAATTGGATTAATGCCATCAGGGTACGAGTTTTCGGAGAGGTAAAGTTTTAATTCACAGTCACGAACATTCTCCCCCTTTTCGGGAGATATAGCTGTAAGGATTTATGAACATTATTTAAAAAAGCTATTCTAACAAGTACTCGACTGTGAAAAATAGTCCATGATCGGTATGACCGAGTGATTGTCGAATACTCGATGACATCTCTAATAAAAATATTTGAAAAGTATCAAGTGAGCTTCAAAAGATGATAAACTCACAAGTGCTAGAATATGTATATCGGTCAATTAAGAGAAAACATCAATACTGACGAAAGGTGTGCATAATGAATTAATAAAAGAAGAATGTAGCCGTGTTCATTAAAACTCTAGCCCAACTCGCTGAAACTCCTGAATTGTAGAAAATTTTTAGGCACTTTCTTGGTAAATAAATTGCTTAGGTTTTTAAAATCTATGATGTGAGTTTTTCTGCATTTGAGTCCGATTTGTGTTTGTCATTCAATCGTTACAATATCTCTCTGTTTGAAATTCACCCTGGTGATTATGCCTTCAATTACTGGCTAGAACAAAATTCATGATGACATTAGGCTACATTGATACAGTATAGATAGTGTCTCGGAAAAGTTTTTGTGAACTTCAAGACTGATGTTGATATCAATTTATTTTTCATGAAGAGATTGAATCTCGGTACATAACGATTCTGCTAAAAACATTAACATATGCATGAAAGGCGAATATAACGAACAGTGATCAATCTCATAACTCCTATAAGCAATACTAAATAGAGTTATGCAGACACGGACCCTGAATGTACCAGAGGTGGGATCAGGTGCCCAGGAGGAGTAAGCATCCCCTGTCGACCGGTCACAACCGCCGTGAGCCCCATATCTTGATCGAGCAAATGCATATATCCCCGATTAACACTTTATCTGATGTCAAATTGAGAATTATATAAACCAATTATTTTTCCTATATACTTCTACCTTTCGGTATATAAATACAGATGTCACCCATCTGTCATTGAAAAAAGATGCTAGACACAAAGAGCCAGTAGCATTATGAAACAGGGTTGGATGAAGTTTAGAAAATATGTTGTGTATTATAAAATTAGATTAGTACCAACAATACTATCAATAACTTTTACGCCCGATGTCATTTATATGAAAATACAATAAAAATGATAATCGTAATAATAATGATAATAAAAGAAATTATCGGCTTTCATTACTGTACTCATTTTAAAGTTCATATCCCCATGCCTTTGAATTATTTCTGTTGTTTATTTTCCATTTAAATATGCTACTAACACATCTTTATTATTTATCGGGGATGCATTCATGTATTCATGTTTAATATACTTTATAATATATTCATGTTTATTAACAATTCGCTCATTCATCTATTTACTCCTGTTTTTTTCTTCTTCTTCTATTATTATCCGTATGCTTTTATTTAGTCAAATTATTTATCTTCTTGTGTGTTTATATTTATTTGATATGTCAGGGACAGATCCAGGATTTTTTTTTAAAAGGAGGGGGGGGGGTCTACCATTAGTTTTGATTTTCAAGGGTGGGGTCACCTTCAAAATGTGTTATTCGTACTTTTTAAAGCACAATTTTCTGACGAAAGCAAGAGGTCCAACCGGGCCCCGAGACCCCCCCCCCCTTTGTATTTATTTTATCTACAGTATTTATACTATTCATTTGTCTACTGTGTGTTTATTTCTTTTTATCTACTAGATAGCTATTGTTCTTGTGTATGTACTTATACCCTTGTATTTTTAATTATCCACATTTATGATTTATCTATATGTTTATTCAGTTTAAATTAATTTATTCATTTTTACCGCATATCATTTTAGTTTTGAAATATGTATTTGTAATTCAATGATTTAATTGCTTTTCATTTCTAATAACACCATTCCCTACTAGGAATTTATCCTTGAAAAACTAGTTGTGATGGTATTAGCCTATAGATTTGCTTAAAAATTCCTCATAGGGCACCCCATTAAGAAGCTTGAAAGAGTTGTCTCCCGTCAGATTTTCCCATGGTTACAGTAAACTACAAGGTTTAAATTCCTACCATTTAAAACAATATTTTAATCAAATAATTATATTTTAGCTAAAATAAAGCATTGTTTACAATACATGTATTGTTTTAATGAGAGCAAGCCCCAATCGTAACAACTCGGCCATTCCGTAACCGACAGGCCGAGCGTGTTCCGATTGGAGCAAACCCCCGTGAGCCTAAACTCCATTGTTATAAAGAGCTGACTAATTTCGTCAGCTTGACAGGCGACGTCATTCCTTATGCAGGAACTGAGGAACAAAGATTTTGGAAAGTGTTCACTAGGCCTAGTGCGTATGTTTACTTAGGAAACCTTAAGTGAAGTACATGAAATTGCTTAATCCATCTAATATTAGAAAAAATACCATAGCAAAGTCTCATAATTTCACAACTTTGAAACCAGTATATCTATATGGATCTATTTTTATCGCATTGGAAATTCCCTATCTTCGATCACCGTAACCCGAGTGAGATTCGATAAATAATGTGATAATCAACATTAACATTGAATTCATTACTGTTTGATTCGAAACATGACAAAACACATTTAAACTATCAAATTTCTTGCCCAATTTAACCACTTAAAACGGTAATCCGGAAAATTCTAGGCAAGTTTCAAGAATTCAAAATCATCAAATAAAATATGGCGCCGCACGTAAACCAACACGAAACTAATACACAATATTTCTCAGATAACGATATAACCGTATATAAAATATCATCGTGGTTCAAGAGTGGCGCCCATAAAAATTTATTAAATAAAGTTTAGAATTTCTATAAAAAATAGGTATTTTTGACATACCGCATCCGGTTTCAATGCATATAATTACGCTCGTGCTGTTTCCTGCACAAAACTCGATATGGAAATTAATAGTATAATTTCTAATTAAAGTCTGGCCTAAGATTTCTTCTATAAATATAAAGTTTTATTTTCAAAGATTGACAGGGCCAAATCATGCAATTTTGGCTTTAGTCCTTTGAGCCAACCCCGATCGGAAATATAAAAAAAAGTAGTCGTAGAGAACATTGTAATCAGAAAACCACATTCCCTTGATGTAAGATGGTTTACAAATAAAATGAATTCATAAAGGAAACTAATTTCTTGATTAACAGTGCATACAATGAGCAACACTATGATCATTTTAGTATTTTCTAGTAATTTTGATCGGGATCGGTACTTTTTTTCTCCAGTTTGAATATAGTGATTATATCTAAAATATGGTCATTTCGTTTCAAAGATTTAATAATTCTTTCATAAACAATGTACATCTTGACTAAAATGCATTAATAGCATACCCAAAAGACCCGTGACGTACACTTCCAATACATGAGCTCTGTGCAAAGAAACAGTTAGCCTCAATGTTAAAAGTCTAACGTTGAACGGGGCACAATGATCGAGATTCAAATAAGAGAACTCCCGATTGCAAAATCAGTGTCCGAACCACTACAACAACTCCCTTCCTAAACTGATTTCTTTTGAAAAAGTAATTTTTAATATTGACATGCTCGGCAGAAGTCACAGAGGTATACCAGCCCCATATGGTAGTAGTAATAGATGAAATACTGCAGAATCATTTAAATTCGTCGGGGTCAACTTTCGTGGATTGTCAATATTTTACACTTTCGTTGGAATGCAATTTCGGGTACATTTTTTGTACATTAAATTATTATGTAAATGATCTATTTCGCTGTGGTTGGAAATTCATGGGATGGGGATTACCACGAAAATTAAGCCCCACAAAGTCTCATGATTCCACAGTAATGGAGGCAAATCTTTTGCAAGAAACGCCATTTTGTTTGTCCCTAACACGTTTGCTAGACTTGAAATTCCATCAATCACATGTATGGGTACTATTTACAGCTTTCTTATGCTTGATAGTGTTATGTGTATTGGATATGTTACTCTATGACTGCGTTATTCTGTTTTAAATTTGGGCTCTTTGACTTGATCTTTACTCCTAGCTGGTGGTTTGGGTGGTTTTTTTTAGAGAGCCTGAAAAAGAAAAGGACATAATTTACTTTTTTCATATGGAGAAAGGGGACATTAAATTATACCAACACTACAGACACTGGGTTTTTTTTTTTTACAACCCCCCCCCTCAAGTACGGACCAGGGTTGGCAAAAAAGTGGTCAATATGAGTATTGACAGGGCCGGTGGTTATAACCGGTCAATACAGGTCGATTGAAAATTATTTGGTCATTATAGTCTGTGTTATTTATTTTAGATAAAGTGACCATTATGGTAAATACTGTAATTCATAACATGTACTATTAGTTTATAATATACTTATAAGTCATAATATTAAATAAATAATGTACAAATGACTGTTAAATTAGGGATGATGTCAAAGTTTCTGTTCTAATTCCTTAGTTTAACAAGAACTACCTATAAGTTTTGTTTCATCAATCTTCATTTTAACTGTTGAATAAAGATTTGAGGGGGTGGGTTGGTGATGATTTCATAACAATAACAGGCACACTGGTCCCAGCCTATGCTTATTAACACCTGTCCACTCTGCTTCCTGTGCTCAGGTAATGCCCAGCTACCTTTTATTCTTAATCTGTCCAGGTACATGTATTAAGAGGTCTGTTTCCAAATTGTCAAGCTATGCTATAGAACTATGACCCTTTAGTAGGTACTGAAGATATTTCGGTCAGTTTCAGCAAACCAAATATATTAAACTTATGAAATTACATTTGATTATCTAATGAAAAATATTAATAATCAACAATTGATCCATATAATGCAAAAGACTTAATGTATCTATATCTTTGCAAGAAATGTACAAAAATAGGAAAATGGACAGTTTAAATCACAATTGACCAGTATTGACCACTTGGGAGTATTGACCGGGACGGTTAAAACCAGGGACGGTTTTAAACGCCCAACCCTGGTACGAACCCCTGACCCATGGGCCGGGACAGCAAAACCATGCATTTCAGTTATTCCCATGAATGTAAAGTAAATTTTCAGCATGTGGCCATATTGACTCTGCCTAAACCTTTAGTATAGTGCCATGGACATCATATTACTAACCAATGTTATCATATGGTTCTGTAATAGGGGGAATACTGAAAATTAAGCGCAAATAAATTAAATGAACTTGGCAATATCCAAAGTAATGAATGTTACAAAACATCGGTCTTCAAATCATAGTCTACATTCCTGAAATATGTTAGAACTACGATAAATTATATCATTTTGTATCAGTGTATATTAGCCTACCTGGCAGTTCAACTTCAAGTCTCTGACAAGAGACTGGGGTGGATTTCAGATCCGGAAGCTTTGACATCCGAGGCGTGTGACCTTCTTTTTCATTAATAGTACGTTTCTTGACCGTAATCACTTTGAAGGGTTGAGAGGCTGACATAACTTTATTATGTAAATGTGAGCGCCTGCATTCCATATCTTTGATTCGCTCCAGCAACTTGAAGCATGATATACAGGTGAAGTTCCCGATGTTTTCTTCCAAGCTAATGTCTTTCTGGTAGAAGTAACTAACTAAATCAAATGCCGGACCTTTACTTTTGTCAATCTTCACAACGAAATATCTCTGTTTGCTTTTTGAGGAACAACAAACGCAAATATCCTTATTAGAAAAGTAAATCTGGTCATGTTCTTTCTTGGGAGTCGCCATTGTTGTTGTCATTATTTTCTTGGTTTAGCGCCCTCGCGAAAATATTAACGGCTGTGAAGGACTTCAAAGGTACTGTGCGACTACATATGCCAGAAGTGGTGTAAATTAAATGTGAATTCTAAAAACATCTAAAGAACTTTTAGTAAACTTGAAATCACAAAACTTTTCTCAAATCAACAACATCAAAACGTATGATTTTTCAACTCTTTACACGACCATTCCTCACGATAAATTAAAGATTAGAATATTTAACATCATAGACAGTTGCTTCTTCAACAAAAATGGAAAACGCAAATATGCCTATCTAGTGATCAGTCATTTAAAAAATTACTTTGTTAAACCCCACTCTGATTCCAGGCACAGGTACTCTAACGTCGATATAAAAATATGCTGGAGTTCCTCAATAACAATATCTTCGTGGTCTTTGGTGATCAGGTCTTTTAACAGTCTGTTGGTATCCCCATTGGCACGAATTGTGTTCCTTTGTTAGTTGACCTGTTTTTATATTCCTATGAAACAGAATTTATTCAAAAACTTCTACGTGGGAAGAAAAAATCTCTTGCTGTGACCTTCAATTCAACATTTAGATATATCGACGATGTATTATCTATTAACAATAATAATTTTCATTCATATGCCAATTCGATATATCCCAGAAAACTCAAAATAAAGACACCACAAGGTCGTCCACTTCTGCTTCATACTTAGATATTTCATTGAAAGTATGTATTAACGGAAAACTAACAACTCAACTTTATAACAAACGGGATGATTTCTTATTCAACTTCTCCATCTTCAACTTCCCATATTTAAGTTATTATAATTTGAATACGGGATAGTATTCCATTATCACCAGTATATGGTATTTACATCTCTCAACTGATTTGATACGCATGAGCTTGTTCTGCATATGATCAGTTTTTAAATCGAAGCAGGCTACTGACAAACAAGTTAATGGTGCAGGGGTTCTAATAGTCTCATTTAAAGTCAGCATTTCGCAAATGTTATGCTCGTTATAACGATCTAGTTTGTCTATATAACCTATCATTGGGTCACATTCGGTCTGATGTGTTTCGTACCGATTGTTAGACCGTTCTTGGATTGTGACTACGTATAACTCCATTTACCTGATCAAGATATAGGGCTCACGGCGGGTGTGACCGATCGACAGGAAATACTTACTCCTCCTAGGCACCTGATCCCACCTCTGATGTACACATGGGTCCCTGTTTGCCCAATTCTCTATTTTGTATTGCTTATAGGAGTTACGAGATTGATCACTGTTTGTTATCTTCACCTTTCTTATAACCTAAAGTCAGGAACAGAAAATACATGTACAACTAAATCACACAAAAAGTATATCGGGTAAAGGGTATTTTCTGCAGTTGTCTATTTTAATGAATTCTGTGAATAGAAAGAATCCACAAAAATTATAATCGCAAAACATATATTTATGCAAATAAGTGCATGAAGGTATATTGCAACGATTTTCTATCATTTACGGATCAAATCGCATGACTTTCTGACCGCAGAAAATACCCGTTATACGGTGACTCACAGAATAACATAAACCAGTCACAAAATAACTTGATCAAGTCAAAGAGCCCAAATTTAAAACAGAATAACGCAGTCATAGAGTAACATATCCAATACACATAACACTATCAAGCATAAGAAAGCTGTAAATAGTACCCATACATGTGATTGATGGAATTTCAAGTCTAGCAAACGTGTTAGGGACAAACAAAATGGCGTTTCTTGCAAAAGATTTGCCTCCATTACTGTGGAATCATGAGACTTTGTGGGGCTTAATTTTCGTGGTTATCCCCATCCCATGAATTTCCAACCACAGCGAAATAGATCATTTACATAATAATTTAATGTACCCGAAATTGCATTCCAACGAAAGTGTAAAATATTGACAATCCACGAAAGTTGACCCCGACGAATTTAAATGATTCTGCAGTATTTCATCTATTACTACTACCATATGGGGCTGGTATACCTCTGTGACTTCTGCCGAGCATGTCAATATTAAAAATTACTTTTTCAAAAGAAATCAGTTTAGGAAGGGAGTTGTTGTAGTGGTTCGGACACTGATTTTGCAATCGGGAGTTCTCTTATTTGAATCTCGATCATTGTGCCCCGTTCAACGTTAGACTTTTAACATTGAGGCTAACTGTTTCTTTGCACAGAGCTCATGTATTGGAAGTGTACTTCACGGGTCTTTTGGGTATGATATTAATGCATTTTAGTCAAGATGTACATTGTTTATGAAAGAATTATTAAATCTTTGAAACGAAATGACCATATTTTAGATATAATCACTATATTCAAACTGGAGAAAAAAAGTACTTATTCCGATCAAAATTAATAGAAATTACTAACATGATCACAGTGTTGCTCATTGTATGCACTGTTAATCAAGAAATTAGTTTCCTTTATGAATTCATTTTATTTAACCATTTTACATCAAGGGAATGTGGTTTTCTGATTACAATGTTTTCTATGACTAATTTTTTTATATTTCCGATCGGGCTTGGCTCAAATTAAAAATCGTAATTTTTTTTAATTTTGACCATTTTATTTCAATTTCTTTTTACAATATATTTCTCTGATAAATCTTTTTTCTAACTGACATGTGTTTTGAAGATTTTATCCGTAAATTTAGAAAATATTAGCACATAACATTTTCAATTTTTATAATTCTTTTTTGTTTAAAAAACTAGAATGTCTATCGTAGTCGTTTAGGCATGTGTTATCAGATATTCATATTATGCATCAAATTGCAGCAATGGACTCTAGAGTATCTTATTTGCAAACAAAGTACCTTTTTATCATTCCTGGATAAATCACAAAAAAATTATGTAAAATTCTTTAGAGCTTGTATCACGTTTTTGATGGTGAAATCTTACTTCATGAGAGGTGTTTTAACGAACCATTAAATAGAAATTTAATGTAATGAGCTGCCTTAAATGTTATACCGTATGTAGTATAAGCATGTAGGTACTGTTAATGAAATAAGTACAGTTTTTATATCATAGTTTATTCTTAAATATAAAAACTTCTTGGCACACTGATTTTGACTACGGATGACTCCGTTTACCTGATCAGGATATAGGGCTCACGGCGAGTGCAACAGGTCGACAGGGGATGCTTACTCCTCCTAGGCACCTGATCCCACCTCTGGTGTGTCCAGCGGTCCGTGTTTGCCCATCTATCTATTTTGTATTCCTTATATGAGTTATGAGATTGATCACTGTTCGTTATCGTCACCTTTCACTGTAAAGATTGTATCTGATTCAAATAAACTTCTAAATAGAATGAATATTCACTTGTGATATGTAAGTGTATCCTTCATTTTTCTGGCAATCTGCAGCAAATGATATGTGTCCCGTCACTATAAAGCTGATTGTTGAGTCCCTATATGTCCGACTGCACAATATGTCCGCCTTAACTATTGTCCGCCCAATTTTGGACTAAACTGTCCTTATATGTCCGTCTGCACAATATGTCCGCCAATTTTTTTCCAAAGTGTCACTATACACATGTATGTCCGCCTACACAAAATAATGTCTTCCCTACTACTTTTTTTAACGAAAGGTTAGAGCATTTTTTCACTGCCAATGAAATTGACGGTAATGACAAGATGAAGTCTATATTGTTGACAGTGTGTGGCCAGAAAATGCACGGACTTCTTCGTAATTCAACGTCCCCGCAAAC
This sequence comes from Ostrea edulis, assembly GCF_947568905.1. Taxonomy (NCBI): domain Eukaryota; kingdom Metazoa; phylum Mollusca; class Bivalvia; order Ostreida; family Ostreidae; genus Ostrea; species Ostrea edulis. The sequence goes on along the minus strand of NC_079168.1, from coordinate 67,057,206 downwards.
GCCATCTGATAAATCGTATGCCGATTTGAAAACATTGATTGCACAACACTTGAAACCTGAACCACTGGCGATCGCAGAACGATTCAGATTTAACCAGAGAAACCAGGGCAAACAGGACACTATTAGTCAGTATATGGCTGAACTTAGAAAGCTAAGTGAACAAGTGATTTTGGCGAATTCTTGAATCAAGCTCTACGTGACCGTTTAGTGTGTGGTCTTTCATCAGTGGCAACCCAGCGAAAATTACTGGCGGAAGACAAGCTTGACTTGAAAAAAGCCATGGAAGTAGCAATTTCTTTGGAGCTCGCTGAAAATAAAGCCCGTAAATTAAAGGTTGACGCGCAGGATGTTCGTGGACATGAAAGTGTACACAAAGTAAGTGTAACTAAAGGTAAACCTTGCTACAGGTGTGGAAAAACTAACCATACCCCAGACCAGTGCTTTTACAAAAACAGTAAATGCCACATGTGCAATGAAATTGGACATATACATAAAATGTGCTCAAAAAAGAAATCAGGTCAACATAAGAAACAAAAAAGGAAGTCCAAGTTAACTTTTGTGTCCGAGAATAAAGAAGAGGATAACAGTGGAAATGAACATTGGCCTATTTTCTCACTGTCAGGGGAACATGGAAGGGTGAAGGAGATAAAGGCATCATTGATAATGGAAGATGAATCCATAGAAATGGACTTGGACACTGGCGCTTCTATATCAGTGATATCAGAACAACAGTACGAGGCCAAGTTAGAGAAAAAAGTTACATTGCGTCCAAGTACTGCTATTCTTAAGACTTACTCAGGAGAAATATTAGGAGTTCTGGGTGAAGTGAATGTACATGTGAAATATCAGACACAAAATAAATTTTTACCTGTTGTCGTGGTGAAAGGAAATGGACCAGCATTTGGTAGGAATTGGATGGAAGCTATAAAACTGGACTGGCAGTCAGTTCATTCTGTGGCTGGGGATTTGAAAAAGTATTCAGTGTTTGATAACAAACTGGCATGTATCAAAGGTGTAACAGCAACCTTGAAAGTCAAGGAGGATGTTCAACCAAAATTCTTCAAGCCACGACTAGTGCCATTTGTTCTGCATGATAAGATATCTGCTGAGTTAGACCGACCAGGCATCCTAAAGAAAATTGAGTGTTCGGACTGGGCAGCACCAATAGGGTCTATAAGTCTCGTTTGGTTTCACTTTCGGTTTTACTACTTCCGGGTACAACAACATGTGGGATATATACAGTTGTAACAGAGAGTCGGCGCTAATATGTAATTTGGAGTATTGTTAAGCGATCGGCTGCATACACGAGACTGGGAAAACTCTGTCATGTAGTTTATTTAGGTTCCTAGTCGATGCTACAGTAAGGAAACGGTGGATACAAAGATGTAGGTACGTAATATTATCACAATTCAACGAATAATCATGTCAAATTAACACACGTGTATATAAACTGACAGAATATACTGGACGTGTTGTTTATATATTTCAGAGGGGGAGTAGGCCTACAAAAGATTTTGACAGACGAACTGATAAAAATAAAATAATGAGAGAAAAAATTACATGTACTGCAATTTCATAAATGGGGGGGGGGGTTAAGTTTTTCTTCGTTATTGATTTCAACAATTATTAACATCTTTTACTACATAATTTCCTTCTGCCTGAAAAGGGGAAGGAGCACTAATTTATTGTATTAATATAGAAAAATAACCTTGCTAGGAAAAGGGGAAAGGGTTGACAGGACACCCTTGATACTACTTGCCTTTATATAGGCTCCTGCATGATTAAATTTTGTATTGTGTTTCAAGAGAACTGGCATATATCTTTATTGTATAATTATGTAAAATTGACACATGGCCTTGATAAGAATGATTGTAACACTCATATTCTGTGCTTATTTCAGAAACTACAACTTTGTTGTGTAGTGAGCCACTTTAAGTCAATAAAAATAGCAACTTATGGTATATTACTTTTTTTTCATAGACACAAAGTTACGAAACCTGCTGAAGCAGAAGCATCTGCTTCAACGTACATGTAGGAACCGAAGTTGATATTGCTACCAATATATCTGTACCAGACAACATTGAAGTGCATCTACATGATCACGAGTATACAGCATCAAACCCTCAACATTTAAAAAGGTACAGTGTACGATACAAGTATTGTCAATACCAGATATTAGTACATCAAACCAGGAAGTTACAACGGTTGTTAAGTTTAGTGTCAGGTGGTTTTTCTGTATTTTCTTCTTTCTCATTTCAGTGTTATCTAAATTTATATGCACACCAAATACTATAATGGTATTGCTTTTGTTCTTACAGCTTCCCTTGAAGACTAGGATGTTGTAAACTTGCAGTGAGAAATATACCTGCTTAATTAAAGGAAACCATCCTTGACAATTGGTAACATCATAACTGAAAGACCCTGGAAATGTATGTTTTAGCGGTTCGTTAAGGAAAAATGAACAATGCACTTTCTATACACTGACTAGTTTTCATTTTCACAGGTCAGCGCAGATTTCACAATATCCAATTACCTAGTAACTTTAGGGGGTATAAATGTTGCTGTATACACCATTTTCTGTGGATATTTTTCATATATTCATGAAATTTTGTTTGAAGGGATCATGAACACTGTTGGGAGTGCCCATCCAACTGAAATATAAAAGTCAGAAGAATTGAAGATTGCAATGGATGCAACAGAAGTGACCTAATATGACCAAATTGATATAAATATCCAGTCTTTCGCTTACAGTAATTACAAGAGTCACCAGAAAGAAAAGACTTTAATGTGTATTACACCTAATGCAGCTCATTTCCAATATGTATGCTGGATACAAATCTAATTTGGCAATTGTGAACCATTTTGGCATATTAGAGAAGTTGCAAGTTGGTGATATATTCCTGGCGGACAAAGGATTGTGTGTATGTGACAAACTTCCAAATGACATGACACTTAATATCCCATTCTTTCTTACAAATAAATCCCGCTTTTAAAAAGAGGATGCACAACTTTGCTATAAAATTTCCAGATGCAGAATCCATGTTGGATGGGAAAATGAGAGAATGATTTTTTTTTTAAATTCCTTAGTCATATTCCATCATAGTGTAGATATTGATCTGACAAAATATTTCAGATTTGTGTGGATCATGTGAATTTGCACCACGAGAGGAACGTTAAACAATATACAATCGAACATAAAGCCTTTTGCTCTCATTCTGAAGGTTTTCAAATCTGCATTATTAAAAAAGAAGTAAAATCCATTGTTTTAGTAAATGCATGTAATTGAATGATTTTTGTAAAGCTGGACACTGTGTCTATACATACATGTATTTTGGTTCATCTAAAATAAGAAAAACTCTGTCTATAATGTTTATTCAATAAATATACATGTAATTACATAACTTTGATAGATGTACTACTGATATCATAATAAAGTATATGTACATGTGGTTATGTGTGTGTGTTTTAGACTGCAAAAATACTTCATAATTATAATTAAACTCTATCACGCTTAAAAGGTTGACCATAATACATCTTTGTCAATGTGAATTATTTGAGTGTCACTAGGAATCCACACTAGCAAATCACAGCATTGGGTGTCTTTCAGGTGGTGTTGTCCTTGAAGCTGATGCCAATATTCATATTTTGTTTTGAGGTGCAGCGAACCATCCCTTGCATCACATTCTAAAATGGCAAATGTCATTACATGTCTTGATAAAATATACATGATTTACAAGTGCTCTGATTAGTGGTGAAAGTATTATACTGCAATATGCATACTTATTTTGACATAGATGTACTGCAGTATTCAAAACTTGATGCAAGTAAAGTTTATAAAGAACATTAGCAGTTCAATATCACAATGAAGCCTAAGTAGTATTTGTATTTCATTCATAAAATGTTACTTTAAAGTTATAATAAACTTGGATACATCCATAATGATATATATGAATACATATATGTACAGCTAATGTACATGTATTAGGTACACATGCACATAATTGTTCAATCTATAATGCTGACTTACCAAGAGGGAAATCCCAACATTTGCACCGGCCTGTTTGTCATTGTTCGAGCTGAAAATGGGCACTTAGCCTCAATTAAGTATTTCAGGGGTTGCTGAAAATGGCCTGTTGCCCTGCGGAATGAGGATGCAGTTAATTCCTCCATTGTTGTTGTGACCTTTGACTGTGCCGACTTTGGATGTTTTATCCAACTACTGGTGTATTTTACATTGAACAATTTTATTTGCGTTCTTATATCTGAAAATTTCCAATATATCTATATGTAAAAAATTTATCTTCACAGTTCGAACCCATTTATTACCTACTTTGGGTATAGATAAGATAAGTTTTTTGCCCAGAGGGCAAAACAGCAATACAGTTTATAAAGAAAGAAATTTCTAAAAAGAAAGAAAGTTTACAACATATACACTTATAATTATAATAGGTATAGATCCAAACATGTATTGACAGTATTTTTATCTTTAAATTATGTACCTGCCTTTGAAAATTTGCTGCCATATGAAGTTCGACACTTATAATGCCCCATTATGGGCATACCTTCATCAGACATCCACATTAATGATGACTGCACGGTGCACAACACCTTTATCCTCAGATTCAAGGCATGTCTATAAAATAATTTTAAAATATTAAACAATCTTAACCCATCTGTGATGTAACTGATATAGATAGACACATTTAATGCGCTTTATTTATTGAATATACAACTGTACACTGCAGGTACGTACATGTAGTATCGTTGTTCACCCCTCCCCCTTCCGATCTCCCCAGTACGTTCGTACAAACTCAAAGCAAGTTTTATGCATAATCCGTTTTTGTTTTCAAGTATCAATATTTTTTCAATTGGAATGTTTGAGAATATAAAAACGTATCGCACATCTCTCTAGTTCATAGATTACGCTTTTACCAACCTGCTATTTATCTGCAAAACGTACCCTCGTCAATGCTTGTACACTGGCGGTTATTACAGGTAACTCGTCATACACGAAGCGAAGAATCCTCGACCACTCCACTAATGCTTCAATTCCCATGTTTATCTCGTTAAAACCTCCACACAATCGATTGATAACGCTCTATCTATGTATACCACTCTCTACACAGTGCAATCTGAGATGTTGATGTACCCGGAAGTTAATAATCTCGCTAAATCTCGGCAATCACATGACGAGACTTACAGACCCTATAGTCCCAGCAATGAACGCTGATGGATCTGTACAAATATATGGAGACTTTAAAGTTACTGTAAATCCATACCTGGATACTCCGGAATACCCTTTTCCGACAAGTGAGGAGTTGTTCACTAAGCTAAATGGTGGAGAAATGTTTTCTAAGTTGGACTTATCTCAAGGTTATAACCAAGTAGTTTTGGAGGAAGAGTCTAGGAAGTATCTGACGATAAACACACATCAAAAACTGAACCAACATACTCGTTTACCTTTTGGCATTGCGTCAGCTCCTGCTATTTTCCAGCGCACCATGGATACGATTCTCCAAGGTCTCCACAAAGTTGGATACATATTTGATGATATCTTAGTAAGCAGTGCAAATGACAACGAACACAAACATATCTTGGAAAATACACTTAAACAATTAGATAGTTATGGTGTGAAGTTGCAGAAGTCCAAGTGTCAGTTCATGCAGGACCAAGTCGAGTACTTTGTGTTTATGGTGAGCAAGGGGGGAATTAAACCTTCACCGAAGAAACTTGAGGCAATTCAGAGCATGGAGGATCCAAAGTCTAAGAAGGAACTACAGATATGGTTGGGAATTGTGAACTACTATCGAAAATTTATCCCAAACATGTCAACACTTAGTGGACCACTTACACATCTGTTGGCTAAAGATGTTCCATGGAACTGGACTCAAGAGTGTTCTGAGGCCTGTGTTAAGGTCAAAGATTTACTTATTTCCTCACAGGTAATGGCTCATTATGACCCCCACAAACCGCTGGCGTTAGCTGTGGATGCTTCCGGATATGGTTTAGGTGCTGTGATCTCGCATACCGATGGTGTGAATGAAAAACCTATTGCATATGCTTCGAGAACATCAGCTGAGAAAAACTATTCGCAAATAGAAAAGGAGGCCTTAGCAATAATCTTTGGAGTGACAAATTTTCATTCATATTTGTATGGGCGGATGTTCACGTTTATCACAGACCACAAACCCTTAACTAGCATATTTGGACCTAAGAAAGGCATTCCAATTCTAACTGCTTCGCGATTGCAGCGATGGGCAATTCAATTGTCATCTTACCAGTTTGACATTAAATATCGAGCTACTGGGAAACATCAAAATGCGGATACTCTCTCACGTTTTCCAATGGCGTGTGTCGACCAAAAGTCAAGGAGACAGTTTGATAGAGAGACTGAACAAATTCACAAAATACAGGTAAAAAACTTACCTGTGACTGCGGATAAAGTGGCTGCTGCGATAAAGAATGATGTGGTACTTTCCCGTGTAATGGAATTTACTAGGAGTAGTTGGCCAAGTTTACAACCTGACACTAATTTGTCACCATATTTCCGAGTTCGAAATGAGCTTACCATTGAAGATGGATGTTTACTTCGAGGGATCAGAGTGATTATCCCCGAAAAGTACTGGATGTACTGGATGAGTTACATGTTTCTCATCCTGGAATGGTCCGGATGAAATCATTAGCCAGACTTCATGTATGGTGGCCCGGATTGGACTCGCTAACGGTACTGCACACAAAACTCAAGTAAGCACGACGCTAACGGTACTACACACAACACTCTATGGTTTAATGTCACTGTAAACAACACGCTAACTGTACTACACACAACACTTCATGACTTAATGTCACTGTAAACACACGCTATTGGTACTACACTCAACACGCAATGGTTTAATGTCACTGTAAACAACACGCTAACTGTACTACACACAACACTTCATGACTTAATGTCACTGTAAACAACACGCTAACGGTACTACACACAAAACTCAATGATTTATCGCAATTCACCTTTGAATTAGAACGCTTTACCCGATATAGTATTGCGTTGTGTGACGACACAATTGAATGAGACGATTGAACAGTTTGAATGACATGTTTGATGTAATACAACAAGAGTTTTCATTGGCCGATTACAACCCGCCCACTTTCTCGAGCGGATTCGGGTGATCAAATAAGATGGACGGACTAGAAAATTACTAGGCCTAGCTGGAGAACTTATAGCTCTCTGGAAAAAAATATTGTGACGGAACAGAGAGCCACAGATCCACCTCTAATGAAAACCTTCGATTTATGAGGCACAAAAAGTTGCGCACGGTTGAGACCTGATATCGGCGTATTCTTGTGTTACTGTCTCGTTAATTCAATATAAAAATCTTAACATGTTTTCCTACTATACTTGTGTTCAAATATTCATTAAAGCTACACACGACCCGAAAACTTGCAGCTTCAAATGATTTCGTTTGTTGACGTAACCATGTTAGGTAGCCGGTCAATTCGAACTCTGTTGCTAATGGTATCTGTTCATAAAATTGGTTGTAAGTTATGTATTCGATCTTCATTTATTATCAACACGAATAATTAATAGAAATTGAAAGCTATAGATTTTGTAAAGGTAAAATATTCTCTTGATTAACAAAAATGCTACATAAGCCCATTATGGTCCTTAACACTCGTGTGACAGAGATGGAGACCGGCCCAGACTAATGAAAGCCGCATTTACGTGAGTTTAGCTATTTGAATAATTATCATTTAATGGAACTGGGATAATATATTATTTAAAATATTTAGCTAAAATATTTGTGGGGTATTAGTTTACATCTAGACGTTATTGTGCCAATATGGAAATGAACCGGGATTCAAATTGACTGGCTACCTAACATGGCTATGTCAACGAACGAAATCATCAAAACTGAGTTTTTGGGTCGTAAATATTTGAAAGTATGTTTGGACACAAGTATAGTAGGAAAATATGTAAGGAATTTTGTTATATTAAATTTATAAGACAACAACACTCAAGAATACAACTTTTTCTCTTCCTTCCTTTGAAGTTTGTTTCCATCGGGCCGTCATGTTATCAAAATAATTAATGCCGACTACCCCCGTATAAGGGAATTTGGGCGGTCATATACATATGGACCAATGAGAGTGTCTGTTGCATTTCGCAATTGTATTACAAACAGATTCAATTGCGTCGTCACACAACGCAATGCTATCTCGCCCAAAGCGTTCTAATTCAAAGGTGAATTGCAATAACGTAAACTGTAAACAACACGCTATCGGTACTACACTCCACACTCCATAATTTAATGTCACTGTAAACAACACGCTAACGGTACTACACACAACACTCCATGATTTAATGTCACTGTAAACAACACGCTAACGGTACTACACACAACACTCCATGATTTAATGTCACTGTAAACACACGCTATCGGTACTACACACAACACTCTATGATTTAATGTCACTGTAAACAACACGTTAACGGTACTACACACAACACTCCATGATTTAATGTCACTGTAAACAACACGTTAACGGTACTACACACAACACTCTATGATTTAATGTCACTGTAAACAACACGCTAACGGTACTACACACAACACTCTATGATTTAATGTCACTGTAAACAACACGCTAACGGTACTACACACAACACTCCATGATTTAATGTCACTGTAAACAACACGCTAACGGTACTACACACAACACTCCATGATTTAATGTCACTGTAAACAACACGCTAACGGTACTACACACAACACTCCATAATTTAATGTCACTGTAAACAACACGCTAATGGTACTACACACAACACTCCATGATTTAATGTCACTGTAAACAACACGCTATTGGTACTACACACAACACTCTATGGTTTAATGTCACTGTAAACAACACGCTAACGGTACTACACACAACACTCCATGATTAAATGTCACTGTAAACAACACCCTAACGGTACTACACACAACACTCCATGATTTAATGTCACTGTAAACAACACGCTAACGGTACTACACACAACACTCCATGATTAAATGTCACTGTAAACAACACCCTAACGGTACTACACACAACACTCCATGATTTAATGTCACTGTAAACAACACGCTAACGGTACTACACACAACACTCCATGATTTAATGTCACTGTAAACAACACGCTATTGGTACTACACACAACACTCTATGGTTTAATGTCACTGTAAACAACACGCTAACGGTACTACACACAACACTCCATGATTTAATGTCACTGTAAACAACACCCTAACGGTACTACACTCCACACTCTATGGTTTAATGTCACTGTAAACAACACGCTAACGGTACTACACTCCACACTCCATGATTAAATGTCACTGTAAACAACACGCTAACGGTACTACACACAACAATCCATGATTTAATGTCACTGTAAACAACACGCTAACGGTACTATACACAACACTCTATGGTTTAATGTCACTGTAAACAACACGCCATCAGTACTACACACAACACTCAATGGTTTAACGTAATTGTAAAAAAAAAAAAAAAAAAAAAAAAAAAAAAAAAAAAAACACGCTAACGGTACTACACACACCACTCAAGTAAACAAGACGCTAATGGTACTGCACACAACACTCCATGGTTTCTCTCAACTATAAACAACACGTATAATTACTCTAACGCAACTACACACAACATCCGGTTGTTTAACGTATCTCTGCTATGAGAGCTAGCTGTCGTCCGTCAAAGCGTCATTGCGCCAGCACAGAATTGTTTAATTGTTAAATAAAACTCAGTGGGGATGACACAGAACATTTAATTAATGATATATTTTATGTAATGCACAACTTGCAGTTGCTTACAACAATTTACACACCACACCGTTGCGCAAATCAACAAAATACAATGTTGCGGACACAGCAATTACGGACGCCTGTTGAGGCCAGTACATAAAAAACCTTTCTTTTATTGCGTTTAATCGCAAAAGATTGCGTTTAAACGCAAATAACTTTGCGTTTAAACGGAAATGTTTGCGTTTAAACGCAATAATCATAATTTGCGTTTATTCACTTTTGCGTTTTGCGATTAAACGCAATAAAATAAGGTTCTTTCTATGTAATGGCCTCAGCAGGCTTCCTACTATATAGATGTCGAATTATGTCTTTTGTGCAGATATAATTCGAAATATGTCTTTTTCACCGACGTTGTATATTAATCAAATTCTAATATAGGTGGACATATTGTGATAATTTGTTGAAAAATCAGGCGGACATATTGTGACACTATGAAAAAAATTGGTCGGACATATTGTGCAGGCGGCCATATAAGGACAGTTTGGTCCAAAATTGGGCGGACATATAGCGAAGGCGGACATATTGTGCAGGCGGACATATAAGGACTCAACACTGATCTTTGGGGGCTTTAGATCTAAGTGTGTTAAAGCTTTCATTGCGGTTACTGGTGTCTAGCATGCTAAGTTTTTCTACGTCCAATTTGCGGAATATAGAGAGTAGGGACTTCTTTATGTCTTAATGTGTGAGATCGGCTCCCCATGGCAGATTTTTGTGTGTGTTTTTTTTAGTCATTTGATATTGTACACCAGGTCTTACATTGGTTGTGGTCACTAAATTGATGTAGCACAACTGAATCTAAGCTTTCTTTTTATATATCTTACATCTCCTTTAGATTGACAAAGCACCCCACCTCTGGTGTGTCCAGGGGTCCATATTTGCCCAACTGTCTATTTTGTATTGCTTATAGGAGTTATGAGATTGATCACTGTTCGTTATCTTCACCTTTCATGTATAAAAACTAATGCTTTTTTCAAACAAATACAGTTAATTAGCTATTTCTTCAAAGAAATATATTTCCATATCATTTTTAGACGGGGTCACATGACCTCGTCTATTAGTTTACTGTCAGTCGAGGCCTCAAAACGGAAGCCGTGCGGAGAACACATGAATTGAATCTACGTGGAAGAAAAGAGTGCATAAATTGCGCTGATCATTTTGTACACAGATTTGAAAAATATAAGATCAATATTTTGAAAAAAAAACAATCTTTTTATTTTTCATTGATTTATTAAATGAATTTGAATTATCTTTAAAACAGAAACGATTGTTGTTTCCATGAGCAAATATTCTTACTTTTTTTTTTTTTTACATCTGGCCTTTTTTACGGAAGAAACCGAGAATATGCAAATGTATCCGGAGTTTTGTCGTGTTAATTATTCTATGCACACAAAAAAAGAAGTTTTAATGCAAGCCAACAATATTAACCCCCCCCCCCCTGACAACTGTACAGGCGAGTTTTTCGGACGTTTTTCTTATTAATTTTGAGGTCAAAGTCTCATTTTCACTATATACTGTAGATCTGAGCTTGCCTCTAACTTTTATACATGCACTTGCTGGTGCATGTTTATCAGACTTCAAATCCTGATGACATTCAAGATTAATGTTGCTTTTGAAATCCAAAGGTCAAGGTCATTATCACACTAAATACCTATTGCGGCTATTGAAAGGTTCATACTTCATATAAGTACGTTCATGTTTTACTTCGTGAATGCAAGCATGCATAATTTTCCAAACTCCAACTCGACCATACGCATCTTTGATACTTAATATTTTGAAATTATATAATTTACAGCTCTTTATATTATATTATTTAAAAAATGTTAAATGTTTAATGTCTGGTTTGTGGACTTGTATATTTACGATTGACAATCACATGTATATATCTTTCATTGCATAGGAAACTTCTAGTCCTAATGTGTGTCAAAAATTTGAAATTATGTAAATAATTTGTTAAAATGTTTACAATTTACATGTACATATTTACAGTTCTAGTAGTTTAGAAACTATTTCTATGCCCCCGAGATCGAAGATTGTTTTTGTCCTGTCTGTCATTCTGTCTGAAACTTTAACCTTGCTAATAACTTTTGAACAGTAAGTGATAGAGCTTTGATATTTCACATGAGTATTCCTTATGACAAGACCTTTCCATGGGTATCAACATTTTTTACCTTATGACCTCCACCTTGGAGTTTGACTTACTTTTTAAAAACTTTAACCTTGCAATAACTTTTGAACAGTAAGAGCTAGAGTTTTGATATCTCATTTGAGTATTTCTTGTGACAAGACCTTTTTGTGGGTACCAACATTTTTTATTGTGTGACTTTGACCTTGGAGTTTGACCTACTTTTTGAAAACTTTAACCTTGCTAATAACTTTTGAACGGTAAATGATATTTCACATGAGTATTCTTTATGGCAACACTTTTCCATGGGTATCAACATTTTTGACCCTGTGACCTCGACCTTGGAGTTTGACCTACTTTTTAAAACCTTTAACCCTGCCAATAACTTTTAAACAGTAAGAGCTAGAGCTTTGATATTTCAGATGAGTATTTCTTGTGACCAGACCTTTTTGTGGGTACAAACATTTTTGACCATTTGACTTTGGAGTTTGACCTACTTTTAAAAAAATTTAACTTTGGTAATAACTTTTGAACAGTAAGTGATAGAGCTTTGATATTTCACATGGGTATTCCTTGTGACAAGACCTTTCCGTTTGTACTAAACAGTTTGACCTTGACATTTGATCTACTTTTAAAAAGATGGACATTGGTCTTAACTTCTAAATGGTCAATATTAGAGCTTTCATATTGCACTTGAGCATTTCTTGTGACAAGATCTTTCTACTGGTACCAAGATATTTATCTTTGTGACTTTGGCCATCTTCGGAATTGGCCATTATCGAAGGCATTTTGTGTTTCTCAAACACATCTTGTTTTATTCAACTTTGGAGTGTTTACATGTCCATTTCATTATAACCTTTTTCTGTGATACTGAAAATAGCGATGGAAACCCAGCATTGCAATTTATTTAACCCTGATCAGGCATTAGTCTGTATTATTAACTCAAAATCTCACATTGCAACTGTATTATATTCTTTACACCATCATAGTTCACTGTTCTATATCGATGTTATTACTATTCAACAGTAATGCTTTTACAATTGTTAATTGTCCAAATACTGACATATGCATAATATTCTAAAATGCCTGAATTTGCAGCACTTCATGTCATATTGTTTCACTTGAGAAGACAGTTGTCTGGTTTGTGGACGTGTTTATTTATGTTGGACTGTAACATGTAAATATTTTTCATTGCATAGGAAACTTCTAGCCCAAATGTGTGTAAAAAAAAATTGAATCTACTATGTTACCAATTTTGTTACAATGTTTACAATTTACATGTTCTTGTTTACAGTTTTAGTAGTTTAGAAAATTTACTTTACTAAAGAAAGAATTGGAGTGTTTACATATCCACTTGATTTTAAACTTTCATGTGTTATTGACAGGTTGTATTGTGCAATTCCAAAGTATGCCATTATCAATTTTATGTTTAACATTTGGTTTCATTATGTTGGTCCATAAAAAATAAGCTATTAAACATATACTGTCATATGTCAACCTATTATATGTTATCTTTCTTTTCTGTTGATATATTAAACTTTGTTTCATACCTTTATCTATATTTCTTTTCATTTACTTTATTATAGCATTCATGCTTTTTCACAAGAGTTCAGCACCTGATTTAGCTATGAATAGCTGAAGAGCTAATTGCACAAGTTAAAATGGTGACCCTCACTATAAGATACAAACCAAGAATATTGAGGTTTAATAAGGAAGGAACTATCTCGGCGAAATGATAACCAAGAATATCGAGTTCTGGATCATATTGATTAAACAAAACTGGCCACAAGACTAGGAGGTCACAATACAAGCATTACTTTAGATATTCGTTTTTGGTCTCAAAACCATTAAAAAAAAAAAGGAACAGATTTCAAGAAAATTTCGATTTTGAACACTTCTATTCTTGTATCAAAAACACGAATAGGAAGTTGTACGTAAAGCTGCAATTCAAGACCTATGTCTGATTAAAGTATTTGTCTGGAGAGTTTTCATATAAATTGTCATATTAGCATAACTGCACCCTTTCTGAAAGTTATGCATTGAATAATTTGACCCCGTCTTTCAGTACTTTCAGGACTTTGATTAAGTTTAAGGTTATTGATCGATATGGGGTGTTACATACTTTTATAAACAAGTGGTCCATGGGCCATATCGCTCGCCTAGGTCCTACTATTGTTCAAGTTGTAGAAGTCAACCAGGTTCGATCGTCGGTGGCCAGATAGCTTATAAAATAGTTGGTAGAGGACCTGACTAGAGATTCAGGGGACCGGGTTCGATTCCCAGTCTGGTCGGTGGCATTTTCCCCTTTCAATTACAAAGGTCACAAGGTCAAACACCAAAGTATAACGAGTTCTTGCCACAATAAATCTATAGACAAAATATGAAAGCCCTACTTTAAATAGTTCAAGAGATATCAATTATATCAGTTATTTTAGGGGGGGAAAGGTCGAACTTCACGGTCAAAAAATTAGACACCAATGTGTCATAAGGTCTTGCCATAAAGACTTTATATACCAAATATGAAAGCTCTACCCAAAATAGTTCTGGATAATTCTTAATAGGTTATGTTTTCTTATATTCTTGCCACTCTTACATTACTCTTACATTATGACCCCTGGGTCGAGGCCTCTGCTGGTGGACTGTTAGTCCAGTAGCTTAGTACTTCGTTACTAGCTTGAAAATACGGATGTATATTTAATTGCTGTTGTAAAATTTAGAAATTCATTTCAAAATTAAGGATTATCTCCCTCATGCATAGCTCTTATCCTTGGACGAATTTGGCTCCACTTTTTTGGTACGCTGTTTTTGGCTATATTTAGCTCCAAAACTTCATAGTTATTTTGGATTTCAAACATTTCGGTTGAGCATCACTGAAGAGACTTTATTTGTCGAAATGCGCATCTGGTGCATCAAAATTGGTACCGTATAAGTTTTACATTATGACCCCTGGGTCGAGGCCTCTGCTGGTGGACTGTTAGTCCCCGAGGGTCTCTACAGCCCAGTAGCTTAGTACTTTGTTACTAGCTTGAAAATACGGATGTATATTTAATTGCTGTTGTGAAATTTAGAAATTCATTTCAAAATTAAGGATTATCTCCCTCATACAGAGCTCTTATCCTTGGACGAATTTGGCTCCACTTTTTTGGCACGCTGTTTTTGGCTATATTTAGCTCCAAAACTTCATAGTTATTTCGGATTTCAAACATTTCGGTTGAGCATCACTGAAGAGACTTTATTTGTCGAAATGCGCATCTGGTGCATCAAAATTGGTACCGTATAAGTTTTACATTATGACCCCTGGGTCGAGGCCTCTGCTGGTGGACTGTTAGTCCCCGAGGGTCTCTACAGCCCAGTAGCTAAGTGCTTCGTTACTAGCTTGAAAATACGGATGTATATTTAATTGCTGTTGTAAAATTTAGAAATTCATTTCAAAATTAAGGATTATCTCCCTCATGCATAGCTCTTATCCTTGGACGAATTTGGCTCCACTTTTTTGGCACGCTGTTTTTGGCTATATTTAGCTCCAAAACTTCATAGTTATTTCGGATTTCAAACATTTCGGTTGAACATCACTGAAGAGACTTTATTTGTCGAAATGCGCATCTGGTGCATCAAAATTGGTACCGTATAAGTTTTACATTATGACCCCTGGGTCGAGGCCTCAGCTGGTGGACTGTTAGTCCCCGAGGGTCTCTACAGCCCAGTAGCTAAGTGCTTCGTTACTAGCTTGAAAATACGGATGTATATTTAATTGCTGTTGTAAAATTTAGAAATTCATTTCAAAATTAAGGATTATCTCCCTCGTGCATAGCTCTTATCCTTGGACGAATTTGGCTCCACTTTTTTGGCACGCTGTTTTTGGCTATATTTAGCTCCAAAACTTCATAGTTATTTCGGATTTCAAACATTTCGGTTGAACATCACTGAAGAGACTTTATTTGTCGAAATGCGCATCTGGTGCATCAAAATTGGTACCGTATAAGTTTTACATTTAAATATTTTTTTGAATTTTTTGTTGTAGAGGTGGCCGATTTGGCTTTTGACCAGCTGATTTTGCACGTGCTTGACTTCGATGTAAACAAACTCTCACGCCTTGCTGGATGGGTATGTATTTTTTGGTATGAAAATGCTCATTAAGAACTGTACTACATGATGTGAAAGTACAACTTCTGAAAAGTTTACTTTAAGGCAGCAGGGTCAGGTCAAAGGTGAGTAATTTTGGTAAGAACATATAGGCAAAATTAATAGAGTGGTGCAACCTGCATTCAGCATCCCAAAACACTAAATTAGACTTCCAATATGAAGAGCTCCCTTTGGGGGAGATAAAGTATCCATTACAAGAGTTACTTCTCTTTCCATGTTACATACATGTAAACTAACATTAATTATACCTTCTGTTTTAAGAATTATTTGAACCTAACCAAAATAGAATAAAAGTTCAGAATTAATTAAGGTTTGTTTAGTTTTAAAATTTACGGTAACACTGTCACTTTAAAGAACAAATTCTGGCAACATCTGTCCTCTTTGTAGAATCTCAAAGACACACAAACCATCTGCCCTGCCTTTGTCAAGCAGTTTGCCAACTGTCCAGAACACCACTGAATTTTCCGTACTTCCCCTTGCGTGACTGATTCTGTCAAAGCTGCAATATCAATTCGAAGTCTCTTGTCTTCCACAAGTTTAGTAGAATGCACAGAATCTATGACACTTTTATTGTCCACAAGTGCATAAATATCGATGGATTTGTTAGGGAGTCCCACATAGTAAAAACTTGCCTCCAGTCCTTCCTGTAAGCTAAGCGACTCTGCTGGTAGAGCGGAGCGGACAACTCTTCGTATTTTTTTAACCTGCCAGAAAAGGGAAAAGGAAAATTGTCCATAATCCAGATTATGACTCCTTGGGTACTTCCTACTCCTTCATTAAGATTTCCTAGAGATGCATCAGTAAATATCATAATTTTCAACGAGGTGATTTATAATGCTGGGAATTTCAAAACACTTTTGAAGTCTTTAAGCCTGTTAATGGTTTTTGCTGCTCTGGTTAAATCTGCTACAGTTGCAGTTCTCAGTTTAGTGCTCATGTCTATCATTTCGAATGCAAAGTCTGGTCTTGATCCCTGCACTGCCCTATGATCTGTTTGTATGCTATCTGTTGAATTGCTCTCTGAGGGTCAATCTTTACACTTTGTAACTTTTCCATGTAATTGCTGTGATACAATACTATCCCCTCTTGATCTTGCTTTACATAGAAGCCAATGTACTGAAATTGACATTCAGCTAATTTTCATGCAGAAAATCTCTCTCGAAACTTGCAAATCTGTCTCTCCAAAACTTCATCCCCAGCATGGAAAAAATCATCAACATGAGAGCAGATAATTTCATGAAGCTTCCTGTCTTTTCTATAACAGAACAGAACTGGGTCCACACTGCATTGCTCAAAACCAAGTTTATTAAGTTCTTCTTTGTCGCTTAAATAAAACTGTCTTGCACCATCTATTAGTCCATATAAGCAGTGTTTCAACTTCCATATTGTTCCAGCATGTGTGGTGCTTTCCTTTGGAAGTTGAAGATAAACATCTCTGTCAAGTGTTTTTCTTTGCAAGAAGGCTGACTTTAAGTCTGTGGTTTTGATATCCAATAATTTACTTCCTGTTATTGTAAAAAATATCTTGAGACCACCATTTCCTACTGTAAGACTGTCTCTAGGGATAAAAATTTCTTCCTCAAATCCACGTGCAATAAGTCTTGCTCTAACTTGTCCTTCCTTTGAAGTGATGACCTATCTCGTTGATAAACTACTCTGTCCTTCAAGAGTTACTTCTCTTTCCATGTTACATACATGTAAACTAACAACACTTACTGGGCCCATCAATGTCTCTTTGTTTGTAAGGGGTTTTATGTAGTTTAGGAATCCAGTATAGGTACGGTAATTCATATTCATCCGACCCATTGACTGAGATATTAAATGTGTCTAAAACTGAAGCATGGTTTTGAAGAATTTCATCTTCTGAAAAGGCAGTTGGAGTACGATTACCAAAAGTGGAAGTAATGCCGAGCTCGTTTAAAATGATGCAATAAATTTTTTGACTAATCACAAATTACAGATTTCCGATATTTTGATGGCTGAGCTCACAACTAAAACATGCGGTATTTGTTTACAAAAAGGCTTTACAGAAGTAAGTAAAGTTTATAAGTAATTATTAAATGAAATTCGCATTAACAGCGGTGGTTAAGCTTGTAAATTCTATGTTGATAAGCTTAATCATATTCTCAAACTTGATGAGGAAATTCGGGGTATAATGGATGTGTTGAAATCTGAAAGACTAGAATTGATCGGACAATTATATAAAGAGAGCGGCGTGGTTACGCATATTATATATTATTACAACGGTGAATTCAACAAAGAAGCGTCCATCAGTTTCAACAGCTAAAAAGTGTCCAGTTTGTTCTCAATTCGCAATGCCAAGATTATTCCGCTACGAGCACGCAATGACCTCCGAACTATTTTCTTTCCACCAAAACAATCATGCAAGCTCACCTATTGGTTGACTAATGAACATAAATATTCATGAAGTCGAGGATTGTTTTAAATCATACAGCCACGGCATTTGACGTAGTGTAAACAGAGACAATAGGTGTGGCTTGCGACGATACTTTTCTGGCCCAGTGGTTCTTGAGATGAAGATTTTCCCTATATATTTGTAAAACTTTGATCCCCTATTGTGACCCCAACCTACCCCCGGGGATCATGGTTTGAACAAACTTGAATCTACACTACCCCAGGAAGAGTCATGTAAAGGTAAACTTGTCTGGCCCAGTGGTTCTTGAGAAGATTTTTTACTATATATTTTGTATGTAAAACTTTGATCCCCTATTTGCCAAGTTTGATTGAAATTGGCCCAGTGGTTCTGGAGAAGTCAAAAATGTGAAAAGTTTACAGACAGACGGATGACAGGTGATCAGAAAAGCTCATTTGACCTTTTAGCTCAAGTGAGCTAAACCTATACTTTAACCAAAAAATATATCAAGTAGTGACCTTGATCAAGTAGAATATCAGCTTATAGAATGAAAATATGGAATGATAAAGCTGGCATTTTAGGGGCAAAATCCGGACTATATTGTGAATAAACAACAATTCAAACGTAATATTGAGTATACTTGATAATTAATTTGGATCCACATTTAGATATAAACTATGAATTAGATTTTTTTCTTCTTCAAACACTGAATTTTGATCTTGCCCTTTGTTCTTCTCCCAGTTGTGTTTATAGCAAGGGCATAATATCTGGCCTTTCCAGAAGGGGACATATTGTTTTAGTGTGAATTCTTTTTTTATTCCCCGCTTCTCATACAAAGTTTGAAAGGGCCATTTTTGTCTTTTGACATAGACCTTTGATATATGGGTATAACATTTTATGACTTAAAGGTCAAATAATAGAAGTTTTGGGGCATTCTATTGTCCAGACCATAATGTTTTCATCTTTTGACACAGGCATTTGGTACATGTGTATGTTGTTATACCATAAGACAGTGTGTCACGTACCATTTTTGATTACCTATGACCTTGACCTTTTCTGTAAAGGTCAGAGAATTTTTTTAGCATTTTCTTTGTCTGGACCATGACTTTTCCATCTTTTGTCCTAGGTCTTTGACATTTGGGTAATTTGGTATACCATATAGGATAGTGTGTAGCGTACCATTTTTTATTACCTTTGAATTTTGGGTAAAGGTCAAATAATCGAATGTTTAGGGCATTTTCTTTCTCCGGACAATAACTTTTGTCTTTTGACATAAGCCTTTTGATGGTATGTGGGTATACCATGATTAGACAGTGTGCCATGTGCCATTTGTGATGACCTTTTCCACTTTAAAGATGATCTCTAAAAATCTTTTTTGAAAATTATGGAAAATGGAAGGGGAGACATCAGTTTTAGTGTTCTAAAAGAATTCCTCCTCGTTATTAATATTTCATACTTCATTTGGGTACACAGATTTAATATTTCAACATGTATGTATAACACAATTCTATCACAATGAACAATAGTATACAACAATTCCAAACATGACAAATGCATCAATCACTATTCCTCCCTAACATTTCATAAAGCAATGTTAAAGTTCTTAGAAACGGCAAGAGTACCGGGAACGGTACACAATACACCCATCACAAGCTTGTGTGAGGTGGTTTTCTTAAGCCATGAGTTGTAGAACTTTAATTCAGGTATTTTAAAAGTATCAGCCATCACCAAGCAATAACCTTCCTTTTGCATCATATTAACAAAAGGTCAATGTATGACTGACAGAAGGTATATAACCAAACCAAGAGCTCTAGCTGTGTGTACAGTATTTCAACCACCCGTAATTTTTTTCTCAAAACATCAAAGAAAATTAGAAAACTGTTAGAAATCAAAATTCTTGCAATACGTATATCTTAAAGTTGATTACAAAGGCCTTAGTTTGAAATAAATGTGTACTTAATGTATATACATGTAATATCTCCTCAAAACTAAGTTTAACAAACTGCTGTTGTTGTTTTTTCAAAACTTTAAGGATATCAAAATCCTCGCTACATGTACATCTTCAATACCCATACAAACACTCTGTAACATAAAAAAGGTATTTCCTTGAAAACGGTGGGAGAATTACATAATCTCCATATAATGTATATTTCAAATAAAGTAGCAAAACTCCTGCTTAGGGGGTTGAAATGGGTCCAACTTGCAACACGATCTAGAGTGACCCAGAAAGAAACTACATAGCAAGTTTCAGTTTGATGTTACAGAGAAATGAAAACCCCTACCTAACACACAGACAGACAGATGGACATACAGATATTGCTATACCATACTTAACATAAAAAATAAAAACTTCAAACAGTTCAACATGTTATTTTTGTACATTACAAACACAATTTTGAATAACTGCTTCATAGAGACACATTTCAAAACTTAGTTGTTTTTTTTTCAAAGGAAAATATATTAATCAATAAATTGATTTAACCCCAAACTCGATAAACGTCCACAGGACACGAATGTCCCGCCTGATGTAGCATTTGTAATGCAATATGAAAATAAGGGGCCCCATTGCTCACCTGAGTCACCTTGGCCCATATCTAAAAACTCCCCCCTATATATTCATATGTAAAATTTTGATCCCCTACTGTGGCCCCAACCTACCCTTGGGGGACATGATTTTTACAAGCATGAATCTGCACTATGTCAGAAAGCTGCCATGGAAATTTGACATTCTCTGGACTAGTGGTTCTTGAGAAGATTTTTAAATGACCCCACCCTATTCTTGCATTTTTGTGATTATCTCCCTTTTAAAAGAGGTATAGCCCTTCATTTGAACAAACTTGAATCCCCTTCACCTAAGGATAATTTGTACCAAGTTTGATTGAAATTAGCCTGCTGGTTCTGAAGAAAAATATTAAAATTTGCCAGTTTATTTTCACTATTCTACATTATTGCACCTTGAGAAGGGCATTGTCCCTCATTTGAACAAACTTTAATCCCCTTCACCCAAGGATGATTTGTGTCAAGTTTCATTGAAATTGGCCAGATGGTTCTGAAGAAGAAGATGAAAATGTGAAACGTTTACAACAACGGAAAGTTTTAATCAGAAAAGCTTACATGAGCTAAAAAAAACAGGGATTATTGGTACCTGCTCATGGCCTGATATTCTGCCCCATTCACAATGGAAAATAAGTTGAATTTTTTTGTTTTCTGGAAAAATATTAAAATACTGAACACTTTTAAAAAAGAAAATTATGCAGATTAAGGATGACCATAGGAGGCGATAGAAGGGTAAATATCTTCTTCATGTAATAAAACTTTACAACTTTTCAATGGAGAGGGAAAGTTGCTGCACACTATTTCCTTCACTTTATCGATGAAATAGAAGAGAAATGCAGTGCTTTCACTTT
This sequence comes from Ostrea edulis, assembly GCF_947568905.1. Taxonomy (NCBI): domain Eukaryota; kingdom Metazoa; phylum Mollusca; class Bivalvia; order Ostreida; family Ostreidae; genus Ostrea; species Ostrea edulis. Next base: position 67,035,303 of record NC_079168.1, on the reverse strand, counting down.
GTTGTGTTAGTATCTGGGTTTAAACCTTTAGTGAACTTAGTCTGGTGTGGTGCTAGCCTTTATACAGGTAAATCTGAGTTGTGTTCAAATCATATCACAATTATATTCAATATAAAGAGAACCTTAAACACTCTTGTCTATTGCTATATTTACTCTAAAATCTTTAATACAGGTAAATATCAGTTGTTTATAAGTCATATCACACATAAATGAAAAGGAAAATCTTTCTAATATTCTCATTTACCATTCTAATGCATTATTTCCATGGCAAAGTGAAGTGTTCTAATAGAAAAAAAAGTCACCTTTTTTCAAAATGTTTTCATGTTTAAAAATTTTAACTTAAGTATCACCAATTCATACCAAAATTTTAAGAAAACTGCTATAAAGATAAACAGCAATTTTGCATTGGTTAAATGTTGCCTAGCTATCTATAGAAAGGTTATCATTATTCAAAATTACTTCTAAAATAAGAAAAATAAATCATACTCGCATGAAATGCTGATCCTCATATATATACATGAATATCATAAACTGGCATGACAAACAGTCTTCAATCAAAAGTAGACTCGTAAATCTGCTCCCATACTATATATCCTGGCCATGTTCAGAAAGGGACCAAAAAATTCTTCATTAATTGCTTTGAAACTGAGCTAAACACCAAAATAGGAAATAGTGAGGTCAACATCACAGGGAAGGTCAAGGTAATAAAATAATGCCATAGTTGAATAGCTACCACTAATATGTATCAGTGTAATACATGTAGGTTTCATTAAAATATTGTCAGTAGTTAATTTGAAACTGAGCTAAATACCAAATAAGGAAAAGTGAAGTCAAGGTCAAAGGAAATGTCAAGGTCAAAAAATATTGATGCAGTTGAATAGATGATACCAATATGCATCAGCATGTAAGGTTTGATGAATATATCTTAAATAGTTTCTTTGAAACTGAACTAAACACAGAGCTAAACACAAAGTGTGACGGAAGGACAGAAGACAGGCATGACAAACACTATATGCCCCGGTCATATTCATGGCGGGGCATAAAAATATAATTCAATAAAATTGCAGCACCAATTGCTGAAAAAAAAATCTGCTGAACACATACTCGAAATGTAATGCATAAAACAAAAAGGGTGGATGCAATATGTACAGCACATGTATTATCATCTATTGTATACACATTTCAACAAGACAGTCTTTCCTAAATTAAAAATAAATCAAGGTTTATATAAATAACAGTAGTGCACAATCCCTGTAAATCAAGTAAAGTTTGTAAAAATGCCCCAACTGCCTCAACTAATATTTCATATTCAAAATCATATTGCACAGCCCCACATGTATATATAAAGTTAGCTTATATGTTTTATTAAAATACCTTAGGTCAAAATAAATCTTAGTAATGCTTAACCCTATTCACTTGACCAATCGGAATTCCCCTAGTTTGCTTTTCTTGGGGAAATGAGTTTTGTTATTGTACCATATCCCATAAAACAGGGATCTACTCAAATCTTCACTAATATTTGGATCACACTTGACATCCTCTAATGGAGAGAGAGAGAGAGAGAGAGAGAGAGAGAGAGAGAGAGAGAGAGATGGCAACTACATTGTATGTTTACTCTCATCTCAATTTAATGGCCCTGTAAAATATTGTTGTTCACAGTTTTACTGCACAAGCACATGAAAAAGATACTGAATAAGCATATACTACTTTAACAAGATCATCAAGAAAACAAGTAATAATTCATAGTGGTACATGTATACTTACTGTGTACAACAGCCACCCCCAATGTAGTCTTACTGTGTACAACAGCCACTCCCAATGTAGACTTACTGTGTACAACAGCCACCCCCAATGTAGACTTACTGTGTACAACAGCCACCCCCAATGTAGACTTACTGTGTACAACAGCTGGTCTGAGATGTAATTGCTAAGATGCTTCTATGAAGTTTCTTTCTGTGTGACTTAATAGATATCTGTAGCACCCTTAGAATGTAAACATATTTATACACTGATAACCAGATAACGATTCATTAAACTATAATGTTCATCATAAATATCATGCTCTTACAAGCAAATATGAGACCCAACAAGTGCTTTGAAAAAAAATTAATATAAGCTACATTGAGATTCTTGCATATCATTTGGACAAATCTTAGTAAATGTCTTCTCAAAAGGAAAAGATTTGATGAGATTGATTATAATTTCTATTTGCCGCATCCTAACCCAGGTGATTGGTTTGACTACACATATTTTAACAAACTAGAGTATATCCTTTGTCATATAAACAACAGGTTTTCCGTAGACTAGTATAGATGCCTTGAAATGTTTAAAAAATCCTCTGGCTTAGATGAGCTTCAGAGGGAATCGGATCTTTTCTATACCACTGTGCTTTTTTATCTTATGTCTAATGAATGATGTGATATTTCATATTATATTTGGTAAATGGTATACATAAAAATGTCTAATAAGTATCGAGAGTGACCAAAAAAACAACCATTAGAAATATTCTACAAATAAAAATATAAGAGGTAACAACTGGATACACAAAACAATTATTTGATGGTCGAAACTCAACAATACACTATTCAACTTGCTGTTAAATCACATATTTTTCTCAGGGTTAAAGTTTTGTGATTTCATGAAAACAAAAGAAAAAACCCATCATATTCATGGTAGACTTTAAGGCTATAATTTTTTATATGTGTGTAGAGAAATTGAATTCATGGGTTCATATATGTCTATACCACAATGGCAATTAAAATCAACCTCCATGAAAATTAGCAATTCACTGAGCATGAAACTCAGGATATCACAGTACACACAATCCTGTACAATTGTGTAACTAAATACATGTAAACAGGGGATGAAAGAGATTCAACATTCAGACAAAAATGGAAAATCGTCTATATTAATATATTTGGACGAAAAATTGTCAATATGAGTGAATCTGTGGGACACTATATGCAGCAAGAAGTAACAAAATTCACAAACACTATAAATATCACAACAGATTGTCTGGATGTTGACTAGGAACTCATTTAACGACAAAATTGTTTGAAAACTTGCTGGAAAGAGGGTAAGCCGCAAAGCATTACCATGGTGTGGTGCTTTTCTTTCTCTTCCCATTTCTACAAAGATAAAATTCAAATTACTAAATTAATTCAGGCGACTTAAATGAATATCAGTTTTCCATCTGAAATTCACATCTAAAATTTTATGAAAGTTACATGGTCAAATAAAGATCAAACATTGAATTTTGAAGCCAAAACTAAATACTGTTTTCATTTGTCATATGGTACTGTCTTCAAAATGACATTTTAAAGTTGGTAATTTTGTGACCTATTGGAACAGATATGACAGTTCTTAGTCTATGACTATAATCTTTCTTTTGCCAATTTATTGGAATTCATTAATGTTTGTATAATGACTGGGAGGAGTTATTTTATTCTTTTCCAAAATCTTCATTTCCATTTTCAACAGCATGACTGCCGCAGTGGCCTAGAGGTTAATTAAAGCGTTTGCCCCACATGCGGAAGGCCAGGGTTCGACTCCCGGCCACGACAGACCTTAGTTGTTAAAACAAATAGTGACAGTTCCATCGCCAAACGCTCGGCATTAGGTGTGAATGTCATGGGTCCTCGGAGATGACTTAAAAAACGGATGCCCTGTGTCACAGTTGGTGTGACACGCTAAAGAACCCTCACTGCTGCAATGATCGAAAGTGCCAAGTAAAGGCCTAAAATTTGAAGCCCTTCACTGGTCTTGGTGACGTCTCCATATGAGTGAAAAGTTCTTAAGAGGGACGTTAAGCAAGATACAATCAATCAATCAATCATTTTCAACTGCAGGAACATGCACTATTTAAGAGATACTAGTCCTCATTTTCCACATTTTAATTGGGTTTTATTTCAAAAACACTATTGATAAAATGATTGAAAACAATGCAATGTTGACAATTTTAAACAATCTGAATGCATCAATTTGCTCGCAACAGCACTTTGAAGATCATTCAGAATTCAAAGGTTTTTTCATGCTGACTCGGACTTTTAAATGTATATCTACATGTACATCATGTAATTTTAAATAACAGCAAAGGTGTTTTTTTCTTTTTAATGAAAATCATTTAAAACCCATTGACGAGGTTCCTTTTGAATATTCACTTTTTAAATCATGGGATCATTCTTAGCTTATCAACCAGTAGCTTCACTAGTCCCATGTGTTTCACCTAGCTCTTGTTTATCCAACACTCATACTGATCCCTTAAAGGGCCTATGCAATGAAATGGTATTTAATTGTGTTTCAAAAGAATTTTCTTTACTGAGTTGAACATAAAAAAATTGCATCAAAATAGGTGCAGAAATAACAGTTATCAATCGTATAAAGTGGCTATTTTTACCTGCTTTCAAAATGCAATCAAGCAACAATAGAAACGACCGAAAACGAAGCTATTCAGCTGTGACATCACAACGGAATCGCACATGGAATATATTATGGAAGATATAGAGACCAACAGTAGTTTATGCAGTGATTTAAGCATTATTTCATCGGATTCTGAAATAATTGAATGTTCTGATGTCGAATTTGAGACTCAACCATACCTTTTTGAGCCGAAGGATGACCTAGACCAAAATCATGCGCCTCAAAACAGCGCTAGTTTGCATCCAAATTATATCTTGCTCTAATTTACTTTTCTTGCAGAATCTGTAAAAATTCTGGGTATTTTTCTCACTGTCTGCCATGCTGCAATGTTGACTTTCTCTGTGAATACATTTGAACACCAAAAGGTGAAAAAAAAGTATTGATTTTTCAATTTTGTGACAAAACAAGAATCTTTAAATTTAGAAATGGATTATTTTTACAATGTTCATACATTCGCCTGTGCTACTTTGAGAAAATTGTGGTAAAATTGTCATTTCATGATTTTTGCACAAAATGAACAGTATATAAAGTGTCTCTTAGTAGGAAGCTAGGTCTGCTATAATCTTGAACTTTAACCTCATGACTATGCCTGCTTTTAATAATCACCTATCTCTCTACCTTTATAAAACTGAAAACATTCTTGTTGAAAACTGTTTAAGATATTGAATCACAATGAAAGTGTTCACGGGCAAACGAACAAGCAGATTCGACATTCGATTTTTATCAGTCAATATTTAAATTGATTATCGCAAATAAACCCCTTCTCATGTATGAACTCATATCCCCAAACACTTAATTTTGAACAGCACTTTGTGATGGTTTTATTTTTGTGATCGTTAATATAACCACGAATCAAAAATAAAGCCCAAGTGAATATTTCCCCCCTTTACAGTACCATGATGACTCTTACTCTAAACAAGAGGCCCACAGGCCTTATCAGTCACCTGAGTATTAGTAAAAAGTATCACTATACTCCCACAGGCCTTAGCGGTCACCTGAGTACTAGTGAAAAAATATCACTACTCCCACAGGCCTTATCAGTCACTTGAATATTAGTTATAAGTATCACTACTCCCTAGGGCCTTATTAGTCACCTGAATATCAATTAAAAGTATCACTAATCCAAAGGCCTTATGATCTTATCAGTCACCTGAATATCAGTTATAAGTATCACAAGTCCAAAGGCCTATGAAAATTTAGAAAAGAAAAAACCTGTTTTGAACACTATATATTCAACAAAAGTACATGCATAAGTTTTAAGATCACATCTATCTTTTACATGCAAATGCCCTCGAAAGTGCCTATAGTGATGAAAAGCTTAATTTTACATAATATATGTAACATTACCACAATATGACTAATTTGGACCCATCCTAGAGTCAATACCCTGAGGTTGCAAAATTCACAAGTTTGGTACATCCTTTTCTGCTTTTCCTAAATATGCATTTAGTTTTTATACCATATCAGCAAACATCAAAAAGTATTTCAGATGATAAAGAAAATATAATCACTATAATAATTTTGGCTCTACCTTGGAACCAAACCCTTACCCAATAGGATCATGAAATTCACAATTTTGGTAAAGGACTGTCTACTCCTTTTAATATATCTATTTAGTTTAATTTAGTATCAATAGCATTAAAAAGGTATTATCTAAATGTTTTACACATACATGTATACACTGTATATACCAAATTTGGCCCCTCCCTGGAGTCAGAATCTCTACCCCAGGGATCATGAAATTTTCAACTTTAGTAGAAGTCTTCCTGATCTACATCACTATATTGACTTACTTTTTCTTACACACGTGCGGTTGTAAAAAAGAAAAAATTTGAAAATTATTTTGCCCCACCTCTAATTAGGCACCATGGGTGCAGGGATCCAGAAATTCAGAATTTATCTCCACCTTGTCCAAATGATGCTTCATGCCAAATTTGAAAAGAATTAAAAGTTCTATTGTTCATAAATTCAATAACTGGGCATTTTGGTCAAATCTTGATACCAGAACCGCTACCCCTGGGATCATCAAATTTACAATTTTGGTAAAGGACTACCTCCCTTTTCTAAATATTCATATAGTTTTAATTTAGCATCAATGGTACTAGAGAAGTTGTTATTTAAATGTTTCACGCATAAACGCTATGTACCAAGTTTGGCACCGCCTTTGGGTCAGAACTTCCACCCCGGCGGGGATCATGTAATTAAAATTTACAATTTTGGTAGATGCCCTCCTGCTCTACATCACTATGCATTTAGTTTTTCTTACAAATGTGCAGTTGTAGAGAAGATTTTTTAAAATTGGTCAATCTTTGCCCCATCCCTCAGGCCCCAGTGGTTCAGGAGTCCTGAAATTTACAATTTATGTCCCCCTTGTCCAAATGATGGTTCATACCAAATTTGAAAAGTATTGGAATGGTACTTATCAAGAAGAAGTTAAAAATGATCAATTGTTAACACACAATGCACGATAGACAACAATGAACAACAACTAATTGCAAAAGGTCATCCTGAGTTTATTCAGGTGACATAAAAATCCATGAGGTCCTGGGTTTGATTCTTGATCCAAGCACTGTGTAAAACCTAAGCAATAAACATATAGGTAGTGACTGTTCAGGGATTTATAAGGTCTATAGCTCTAAGGCCAAAAGAAGCAGGTACAGTTTCTACAGTCATCTGGCTCAGAAAATGGATGATTTCAGTAGGAGTGCCAAAATCTGGCATTCAAATATTAAAGGAATGTATAGGCAAACCCAAACTATGTTTGATTTGATCCAAAATTGCTAAATGTGTTACACGACAGAGGCGTGAAGTTGGCATATAATTGCAAAAATGCGAAAATCAATGAAAATATTCAGAAATTCAATGGGTTTTCCTTTCAGAAAACATACAGCCCATGCATCGAGCAAATTCATATTCAAATACACTTTTCATCCTCTACTAAGACATAATATATACATTAATTTCATTTTGCTTGACAGATGGGCACACCTTTTTCTAAGCAATAATCTGGATGAAATTTAACATGCCGTTATCAAGCTCTTTTTGAACTGGACTTCTAGTGAAAGTCCTGCAAAACACAACAAGAGGCCCATGGGCCACATCACTCACCTGAGTAACATTGGTTCATATTTAAAGATTTTTCATAGATATATTTGCATGTAAAACTTTGATCCCTATTGTGGCCCCAACCTACTCCTGGGGGGGCCATGATTTTTTTTTTTTAAACCTTGAATCTGCTTCATGTCAGGAAGCTTCTGTGCAAATGTAAACTTCTTTGGCCCATTGGTTCTTAAGGTGAATATTTTTAAAGATTTTTTTCTATTCATTATTCATGTAAAACTTTGATACCCTATTGTGGCCTCATCCTAGTCCCAGCGGTCATGAGGTTAACAAACTTGAATCTGCACTATGTCATAAAGCTTTCATATAAATATCTGCTTTTCTGGCTTAGTGGTTCTTCACAAGAAGATTTTTCAAGACTTCCCCTATATATATTTGTATGTAAAACTTTTATCCCCTATTGTGGCCCCATCCTACCCTCAGGGGCCATGATTTTAACAACCTTGAATCTGCACTATGTCAGGAAGCTTTAATGTAAATTTCAGTTTTTCTGGCCCAGTGGTTCTTGAGAAGATTTTTAAATGACCCCACCCTATTTTTGCATTTTTGTGATTATCTTCCCTTTGAAGGGGGCATGGCCCTTCATTTGAACAAACTTGAAAGCCCTTCATCCAAGAATACTTTTGGCCAAGTTTGGTTATAATTGGCCCAGTGGTTATGGAAAAGTCGAAAATGTAAAAAGTTTACATACAGACGGATAGACAACAAGCGATCAGAAAAGCTCACTGAGCTTTCAGCTCAGGTGAGCTAAAAAGAATATGGGTTCCATGTCTTTGAGGGCAAAGATAATTTGAGGAGGGAGGAACACGTATTCAGTAGTTAGGGCTATATGGATCATGGATATCAGCTTGGATAGCTCAGAGCACCTGACATGGATATCAGCTTGGATAGCTCAGAGCACCTGACATGGATATCAGCTTGGATAGCTCAGAGCACCTTGACTACTGCTGGGTCCCCGGTTCAATTTCTGGTCCAGCCATAAACTTTCTCCTTTCCTATATATTACACATCCAAAGGGCTCAAAAGATACTGAGCAGACAATATTTTCTTATAGTCTTGTCAATTTCATACCTATTACAGATACCAGTAATATACTCATACAGTTTGCATATCTCACAGGTCAGTGAAACAGGATAAGGATGGTAGTTTTTGTCTAAGTGTAAAAACTGGAACAACATTTGCATTCTGCCAGTCTGAGGGTAGATTGACTGCAACAACTGAGCAATGAAAAAAGGTTGAGAATCCTGAGGCACAGTGTGCACGACAACATTTGGGATCCTATCGGTGCCTTGAGCTTTTCTAGTGGGGTTTATACCATGCAAAAGTTGTCTATGCCCTCACTAGTTATGTGTAAACAAGGGATGCTCTCCTGTGCAAATGCAGATATCATGGCAGGGATTGGCAAAATAAAAATATTCTCACTGCTATAGCCTTGAGTTTCATATTGTAGTTGCCTAGTAGGACTATACAGACCATGAATAACGACCTGGATAGCTCAGTGGTTAGAGCACCTGACTAGTAATGCAGGGATCCCAGGTTCGATTCCCAGTTCAACCAGAGATATTCTCCTCCTAAACTACAGTTGGTGCCGTTGACCACCCCTGCACTGCTGGTTGTCCTGCCAGAAGCAAAACGAATTTTGATTGTGCGTCTTCGAGGGTGAAGACAAAGTAAAGGAGGGAGGAATGTATTAGGGCTATATCATTATGGACCATGGATATCGGCTTGGGTAGCTCAGTGGATAGAGCACATGACAGGGATCTCGGGTTTGATTTCTAGCCCAGCCAAAGATTTTCCCCTCCTATATATATATATGTGCATTAAATGCTCCATAAAATGCAAAACTTTATATGATTTATAAATATTTTCACGCATTATAAATCTGTTTTATTTAATTGTTAACACATAGGTCAGAAGTCAACTGCTATGTAAACAAACTTGTCATTATTAATGTACATATTGTATAATATTTTTTATCTTGCACAGACCAAAAATCGGCTGTGTTTTTATTTCTTTTTTTTTTTCCTTCTCATGTAATATTTCATAACGTTGTATCATGACATCATAATGATCTTTGTTAAAGCGTCAATACAATACGTCACGTTTGACGTCATAGTTAAATCTATAATGTGTAACTAAGCAATAATGTCATAACTCTTAAAAATTGAAAATGAAACCGCGGTTGAGTTATTTTCGGTGTTCTAATTTTTCTTTATTATACTAATTACTTGTGTGGATATTTACTTATATTTTGGAATATATATATATATATATATACACACACACACACACGTGTATATATATATAGATCTATATATATATATATATAGGTCAAAATTTGTGACACTTCACCTACAATAGGTGATATTTTCTATTTAAATTTTTATGATTAAAAAATTATTGAATGGGACATAAAAAGACAACAACAAACAAATCTTGATGACAAGTAGTATAGTAGATGTACTATATTTATCATGATTCATACGCATATAGTGGTACTTAAAGTGCAGCACGTTCAGGAGGAAAAGGCTATCATTATTACAGTTTGCAAAGATACCAAAGGCAAAAACATGGGAAATGCATATAATATATTGTCTATGTAGTGGACACGTACATAATCCCCACAACTATAGGAGGCCTACTTGTTTATTCAATAAAAATGAATATTTGACTGTTTAATTACAGTTACGACCCACCGTATACATTACCTGCCTCACACTGTTGTGGTCCCGCTCCCCGCTGTGGTTTGGCTGCCCCCCGTAACCGAAGAAATGTTTTCGGTCCCAGGCATCGGTGCAACAGTAGTAGACGTCTTCAGCTGCGGGTCCCAGAGGAAGCTGTAGTAAATGGCCAAAACAATGGCGGCCAGAGAAACTGCTAGAACGTAAGCCAACACAGTAGCAAGCCGTACCCACTTCTTGTTGGTTTTTGACGCCATCTTATTTTTACTGGCCTTCTCTGGGGTGAATGCCGGTCCTTTGACACCAGATCCTGATGGGTTGCCTCTAAAAGTAGTAGAATTTTCTTCTTTTTCCATGATGAACACCTGTTTCAGCAACCAAAGATGAAAAATCTATAATTAGATACAAGTTGCGCCCTGTGGAGGTAACGCGACTTTTCGCCCCAAGACGGTTCGCTCCAAGATGGTTCGAAACGTCAATAGCATTTTCCCATTACTTTGCAGTGTTTGATTAGATTTTATTTTCTATTTAATTAATGTTACTTTCATAGATTTGAAAGGTTTCATTTTTATGATATAGCAACAATGTGCGTCGTATAATGCTGAAAAGCTCCTCTGTGGGCCCAAATTGGTTGAATAAATATTCTATTCTACTCTATTCTTGGCCTAATTCATAGCAAAGTCGGGAGACACTTTCATAAAAGCATCACAAATCCTAAGTGGGACGTAGGTACACTGTATAACGTAGAGGAATTTTAGCGTTTCTTGAAAACATCGTGCGTCGTGCATTACATAACGAATTTTAAAACTTCGGATGTGACGTAGGCCTATAAGTTTACATTTGCAAAGATGGTGGCGTTTATAAATGCAAATTGTTGACGAGGAATTAAGGAGAAATTTGAGAAAACGGTGTGCAGGACCACTTGCATTGTTTTCATGAGTGCTGGACAATATATATATATATATATATATATATATATATCATTTATATATAAAAGATAAAGAGCCAGAGAATAAATCCTCTTTCAATAATGATGAAAATTTCAAAAATAAAAAAATGAAAAAGAATTGGACATCGGGGGAAGGAAGAGATAAATGGCTAGATGAATACATTTAATAGACAAGTCAAAGAAGACGTTTACAGAGGTCTAAGTAAAAAAAAAATTCTAGTAATATTACAAGCGCCGAAGAAAGGGTTATGAAAGAACTACTGACAGACCAGAACACATAGTGATAAGACCTGCAGACAAGGGATCTGGGATAGTGGTTATGGATACGGATAAATACGTTGACTAAGTAGAGAACGAAATGCATCTTACAGTGAAGCAGAGTGCGACAAAAGCAAACAAATTACTAACAAAATAAAAAAACAAATATTTAATGAAATGTATAAAAAAGGATCCATTTTGTCTGAATTAAGACATTATCTACTACCCACCGAAGTAACATCAGGAAAACTCCAAGCTAACACCAAAATAACAATCCGCTTAGGACTATAGTAAATGGCCGACAACAGAAAAGATAGCCGAGTATGTTAAGTAGCAACTTGAGAATGCGAATAGACTCCTTGGTAGTTTTGTCCAGGATACTGCAGATTTTTTTAAGAAAAAAAAAAAACTTTCAAGTGTAAAGCAACCATTACCAGACTCTTCTATTTTATTTTGTATGGACGTGAAAGCACTTTTTCCCAGTATACCTAGGAAAGAAGCTCGCGATATCATTAAAATATCATTACAAGAGCGTCATGAAAAAGAAGTAGACACGGAAAGTATATTAAAAATGTTGGATGCTGGTCTTGACAATAGTAATTTTAGTTTCAATAACAAACACCACATGCAGACTGAAGGGACCGCGATTGGATCAAAACTTGGGCGAAACTACGCTTGTGTTTACCTGGAGGATGGGAACAAATTCTTTTCGAAAAATCAAAACAATTACCATTATTCTATGTACGTTATATCGATGATATTTTTGGCATCTGGACGGGTACAGAAGAACTTAAACTATTCCATAAAACCGCGAATGAAATACACCCAAACATTCAGCTTGACTTATTCAATCAAACACCAAAATCGATTTCCTTGATGTAACAATCTCAATAACAGACGGAATCCTATGTACTGACTTATACTGCAAACCCACCGATAAACATAGGTACCTTAATAAACCTTCTAACCACCCCGAATCTACAAAAAAAATCTATTCCCTTTGGACTTGGGCTCCGTGCGCGTAGAATTTGTTCCACAGAGGACAAATATCAAGTTGAACGAAAAGAAATAAAGAAAAATTTAAGAAAACGCGGTTATTTAGATAATGATGTAGAAAAAGAACTTAAGAAAGTAGATAAATTCGACCGGACATATCTCCTAAACTACAGAAAAAAGGCGAATTCCCAATATTCATAAGATTTTTTAAAACCCGTCAAAAAATTTTTTGAAAATTCTGACCGCCTCAAAAAAGTTTTTAGAGATATGCCCATAGTGGCTTTTAAAAGAGACAAAAATTTAAAAGACATTCTGGTACATGAGAAATACAAACATCTATTTTTTAGAAAAGAAATTTAATGCGAGCCGTGTGATGCTAAAAGTGTACTTTATTTCGATATGTCATTAAAACTAATCAATTTGAGGACTGCAACGGTAACAAATATCATATAAAAATTATATCAATTGAAAATCCGGCAATCTTTCAAAAAAAAAAAAAAAAAAAAGAGAGAGAGAGAGGGGGGGGGGGTAGCTAACCGACCACTGTAATGCCTATTCCTAATGTTATCGTTATTTTCGGAATCTAGCAAGAACTCTCTTCAATATCGCATTTATTTCAATGGTCTGGTAAAACGTCTTCATGAAGACTACTGCATTCTCATTTAATCAACCAAACGACTTGCTGAAATCGGTTTTGAATGTTGTGATTTGTTTTCAAAACGGCGTAATTAAAATCGCCTTTATTCAAGCGTTTCGTTGATTAAATGATACGATATTGTCAAAAAGCATTCATTTAAAGCATAGAATTGGCATCTTGTTGACATCTTTTCGGCGATTTGCATGAACAACAAATATCATCTTTCAGAAGTTGTGCAATGACCAGTGCGACATATTAAAATTTTGGCGATAAGCAACAAATCATCATATTGGTTTATCTATAAACAAGACGAGGAATTTATTTCGTTCAGTGTATAAAGATGGAAACATACTGAGTTTAAAAAAAAAGTCTTTAATTTTTTAAATCAGCGACATAACGACTTCTTAATATCGATAAGTTAATAAACGTCTCCGTTCATGACTGGTGTACAATCTTTTCTATAACGAATTTTTTCATAACGACTCAGTGTCTTTTAAAGTCGTAATGACGACTTTTTCTAACGATTTTTTAAATCTATTATATCACTTTCAATTTGACCTCATTACTCGGGATGAGGAACTATTTACTACAACTCGCATAGATAATTTCTTCATTCCTCTCTCCATCAACCGTAGGTCCATTCATTTTCATGAATGAACATTTAAAAACATCGTCCAATCAAAGTAATCGTTATGGTAACGAAACTCTTCTGTTTTTAAAGGTAGCAATAACAACTTTACTATCAAAACAACAATCTCTCACCAGAGGGCGTATTACGCTGCGCTACAACATTAGTGGAGCGTAGCGGGAACGATAACTCTGGGTAGAGATTGTCAAAACAATTGTATTCCGAAATTGGGCTGAAAGCGTCTTGTTGATTGGACAAATTCGCACAGGGTGAACGATGAGCACCCAATCATATTGCCTCATTAATTATTCATGAGAACGAGCGAGTATGAATGAATGGACCCATGGTTGACGGAGAAAGAAACGAAGTGTAATCAACCGTGGGTTTCCGACGATGGATAAGTAAATGCATATATTTATATATTTCATTGTGTGTAAAGAGAATTAGTTCTTGTATATATTTAATTTTTAGGCGACTGGCCTATTGCAATTGCTTATCGTCCATCGTCATGCGACGTCCGTCGTCCGCTAACAATTTAACATGTTGAACTTCTTCTTGATAACTACTATTCCAATTCTTATCAAATTTGGTATGACGCATCTTTGGAACGAGGGGGACATAATCTGTAAATTTCTGGACTCGTGCACCTCTGGAACTTTAGGACGGCGCAAAAACTGCCGAAAATTAACCAATTTTCAAAAATCTTCTTTACAACCATGTATGTGCAAGAAAAACTAAATGCATAGTGATGTAGAGCAGGAGGACATCTACCAAAATTGTGAATTTCATTAGTGATCTTCTGGGTAGGGGTTTTGACCCCAGGGCGTGGCCAAACTTGGTAAATAGTGTTTATGTGTAAAACACTTAGATAACATCTGCTTTAGTGCTATTGATATTAAATGGAAACGAAATGAATATTTATAAAGAGCAGGGAGTCCTTTACCCAAATTGTAAATTTTATGATCCCAGGGGTAGGGTTTTGGTATCAGGGTGAGGCCAAAATGGTCAGTTATTAAAACTATTGAAAGTGGATATTAACGGCAAAGTAACAACTCAACTTTATAACAAACGGGATGATTTCGGCTTCTCCATCGTCAACTTCCCATATTTATGTTGCAATATTCCATTATCACCTGCATATGAAGTTTATATCTCTCAATTGATTCGATATGCAAGAGCTTGTTCTGCGTATGGTCAGTTTTTAAATCGAGGCAAGCTACTGACAAACAAGTTGCTGGTACGGGGGGTTTCAACAGTCTCGATTGAAATCAGCATTTTGCAAATTCTATCGTCGTTATACCGATCTAGTTCGTCAATACAACCTAGTATCATTGGGTCAAATGCTGCCTGACATGTTTCATACCGATTGTTAGGCTGTTCTTGGCACACTGATTTTGACTACGGATTACTCCGTTTACCTGATGAAGATACAGGGCTCACAGTGAGTGTGACCGGTCGACAGGGAATGTTTACTCCTCCTAGGCACCTGATCCCAACTCTGGTGTGTCCAGGGGTCCGTGTTTGCCCAATTATCTATTTTATATTGCTTATAGGAGTTTGATCACTGTTCGTTATCTTCACCTTTCATATTCAAATATGACGTATTACTTATGCAAACTAATGCGTAAAGTGTCTAGACTCTATACTATTTCTGATATTAAAGGCCGAGGTTTTCAACCGGTCGGTTTTCCTCAGGTAAGTTAGTCTCGTTTAAAGTTAGCATTTCGCAAATTCTATCGTCGTTATAAGGATCTAGTTCGTCAATACAACCTAGTATCATTGGGTCAATTGCTGTCTGACGTGTTTCATACCGATTGTTAGACCGTTCTAGGCACAATGATTTTGACTACGGATAATTCCGTTTACCTGATCAAGATATAGGGTTCACGACGGGTGTGACCAGTCGACAGGGGATGCTTATGTGGCAGAGTCATTTCTTATCTAATATGCATATAATGCATTTATATATGCATGTATACATTGTTATTATTTCATTTTATTTCAATTTAACATCAATGGTATGTGTATTGAATTATATAATCCTTCAATGGATCTGCAATTCAATATTCAGTCAAGTATAACACTTAGTGAGTTCTTTGGTATAGATTACCTGAGGTGCCTAATTATGTCTTGGCCAAGTTGCCCATAAGTCTTTTAATTTCATTGGTGTTTTAGTTTTGTGTCTTGTGTTTTTATTGGGTTTGGGATTT
Organism: Ostrea edulis; assembly: GCF_947568905.1. Classification (NCBI taxonomy): domain Eukaryota; kingdom Metazoa; phylum Mollusca; class Bivalvia; order Ostreida; family Ostreidae; genus Ostrea; species Ostrea edulis. Next base: position 67,019,405 of record NC_079168.1, on the reverse strand, counting down.
TTTCCCTCTGAAAGTTCTTTGTGTCAATTCAGTCTTTGTCTGAAATTTGAAGTGACCAGTCCATAGATCAGTATATTAGTTTTGACTTGACATAGACCGGATAGTACTACCTGAGACTGACTTTTCCTCTCAATCGGTAAGTTACTAAGTTTATTACTAATGATATATACTTCTATTATCTAAAATGGTAAATCCTATAACTTTGCATTAAGATTGATTCCCTATGCACTTCAGCCTGAGGAAAAGTATATAGTGAGAGAGAATTATTTATTTTAACTATAAAGTGTAAATACATGTAGTTCAATTGTCTCACTATGTGAAGCTGATATTAAAGCTGAATAGATATTTCGATTTAGTGGATAGTCCTTTACCAACATTGTAAATTTCATGATCATAGGGTTAAAGGTTTTGTTTTAGGGTGGTGCTAAAATTACTGTAATGGTTTGAAGGATTTCTTTAAGTTTGCTGATACCGTATAAAATCTAAATGCATATTAGGAATAGTAGAAAAGGATATACAAAAAATGGTGAATTTCGCAATCCCAGGGTTTTGACTTTAGGATGGGTCATATCGTTTAATGTTTATGTATATATTATGTAAAACCTTTCATCAGTGTATGCACTTTTGAGGGCATTGAAGTTTTAAGAACGCATTTTGTTTTATACTGTTGCTGAAAATTAGAATTTAGCTTAGATATTCAGAACAACAATTTTTTTCTAGATTTTATAGCCCTTGGGGGTAGTGATACTTTTCACTGGTATAGAATCAATAAGGATATTTCGAACCGTTTGATGAACATAGGTGTGCAGAAGTATCTTTCTTACAATCAATCAACGATGAAGTGTCAGAATCTTCGAAAATTCCACAAATAAAGCTATGATCTCCAAAACATTTGCAAAAATTACAAGTCATACGATGCCAGCATTTCTCGTATACCTTTTGAGACTCCTTTTTTTTTTTTGAAGAGTTACACGGGGAATCCCCATTTCGATTTATACAGAAGAAGTGTATTTATCATGTTTTTTCGACCTTTTTTCTTATTTCTGAGCTTAGAAATGATAATATAAATGTTTTTTCATGACAATCATAAAAAAATTGTGTAGAAATCATTAAAAGAAACGGTTTTACAACCAAATTAATTTTCTTCAAATAAGTCGGAATATAGCTACTATTTATGGCAATTTTCAGCTACTTCTCATTATATGCCAAGCTCCATAATATAATTCTTAATATATCCTAAGTATCTAAAAAATATGGAAATACAACCAATTAAAATAGTTGTCTACCTTACACGATACAGGTGCTCAAAGTTGACTAACAATGAACATCTCAAATAGTAAACCATGTTTGTCGCCCCCCCCCCCCCCTTTTTAATGCGTCAAACATGAAAAATCATCCAACAGTCGCAAATGATACATTAGACTGTATATTTCACCATATCAATAAGTTTTAATTCATAAAACTGATATTAACTAATTCAGTTTATCGCAAAAATTGGTAATTTTAGACCATTTTCTATGTAGGGAAGCTAGGGATTGACCGAAATGCAGTTTGCTCGTGTTATTATAAATAGAATGAACTTGACCTATATTTTGGTCTCACGATTGATTCACTTTAGACCATACATCAAAAAAATGTTATCATTGTTGGAAAGTTTGGACCCCCCTTCTGGAATATTTTTCTGATTTTGCCTGTTTCTCTCTGAGACAAGCACTTTAAATAGTGTGAAGGAGTTATCCCCCATTGCCTAAATCCTCTCACAGCCAAAAGTCGGCGTTTAGGCACACATATAGATCCCAGATAATACTGTCATATGAGTATATACATGTCAAGTTTTGTACCATAGCTCATTTAACTATACATCCTCAGTCTTGAGTTTATAAATACAGACGTCAAAATTAGTTATGGGACGAATTGATATGACCCCTGGATGTTTTCCGTAAATCTTCCTTTCCTGTAGGTCTGGGCGGAACCGTCCTCGCCATAACGTTGAGGGGGCGATCAAAACGCCTTTTGAACCACTTGAAGATTCTAATTTTTACTTGAATCTGCATGAATGTAGTTACACTATATACACCCCTTAAAACGTACGGAGTTTGGATCCGCACATACTGTTTACATTTACTATACCCAGCTCAGTGACGCCCAGTGTATAGTGATGGGTGTGCAGTATTGGATAAAGAAGGTGCTAGACCTAGATCTGGACGTTTTAAATTTCTTGTCCTGTAACCTACTTCTGTTTGGTGTTGTAGTAGTAGTTATTTTACAGTTTCTTAGTACACCGTACGGTAGATACGCACGTGAGGGTTGGGGGGCCGGGGTGAATGCCAAGCTCGCGTGGTTTTTACAGGAACTTCCAGCATTCCTCGTGCCGATATTACTTGTATACTGGACGGAATGTCCGAAATTGGAGTTCATCCCAAACAAACTCCTTTCAGGATTGTTTTTGTTCCACTACTTTCAAAGGTAAGCAGAAAACGTTATGTTATACAATGTTATCGATTTATGTATAGAGCGCCATTTGGGTCATAAAGCTACTAAATCTTTTTAAATAAATTATAATAATAAGAAGAAAATGATTAAAAGAATAATGAATAATATAGACCTACATGTGTAAACTTAACATAACTCGGCTTGATCACGGTGATTTGACACTTATCTGATGAATGAGAGTTTTAAATACATTATAAGTCCCATCGATCATGACCTATATGCATGACTCGTATTTTCATCATAAAACATATGAATATTAACATTTTTGTTCATTAAAGATTTGAATACTCGATCACTCACATTCACAAATTGCAACGTGAATTTTATAAATTGTGAGTTACTTTTTTAAAAAAAAAAATACTTACAGGTCATTGGTGTTCCCTTTCTTGATCAGGGGCGGTAAGCCTACCCCCTTTATTCCTTTCGTTCTCGCCTTCCTATTCTGCGCGTGTAACGGATACCTCCAAGTCGGATACATCATCAAGTATGCTGATTTCGGTCGCAAATGGATGTGGAATTCGAGATTATATTTAGGTAATTTTAATTTTTCAATCATATCCGTTACTCATCCCAGTGTTACTATAAAGTTTTCGTTTGTAAAGTCGTACTTAATTTTTATTATTTACTCATAGCAGTCATAACAGAATTTGTTTTCTCTTTTTTAATTTTTAGCTCACCTGAGCTGAAAGCTCAAGTGAGCTAGCTATTCTGATCACCGGTCGTCTGTCTGTCTGTCCGTTTGTCTGTAAACTTTCCACATTTTCATCTTCTTCTCCAGAATCATAGGGTCAATTTTAACCTTTAACACAACGCATGCTTGAGTGAAGGGGATTCAAGTTTATTCAAATGAAGGGCCAATGCCCCCTTTAAAGGGGGAGATAATCACAAAATGCAAAGATAGGGTGTGGTAATTTAAAGATCTTCTCAAGAACCACTGGGCCAGAAAAGCTGAAATTTACATGAAAGCTTCCTGACATAGTGAAGATCGAAGTTTATTAAATTCATGACCCTTGCGGGTATATTGGGGCTACAATAGGGGACTAAAGTTATACATGCGAATATATAAAGACATTTTTTAAAAAGCTTCTTCTCAAGAACCACTGGGCAAGAAGAGTGGAGATTTACCTGAAAGCTTTCTGATGTAAAGTAGATCAAATTTGTTCAGATCATGGCCCCCGAGACTAGGACAGGGCCGTAAAAATGGGGATCAAAGTTTAAAATGCAGATATATAAGAACAATCTTCTTCTCCAGAACCACTGGGCCAATTTCAATCCATCCTTGGTGAAGGAAATTCAAGTTTGTTGAAAGAAAGGGTCAAAGGGGATATGATCACAAAAATGCAAAAATAGGGTGGGGTCATTTAAAAATCTTTTCAAGAATCTCTGAGCCAGAAAAGCTGGAATTTACATGAAGGCTTCCTGAAGGGTGAAGGGCTGTAAAATATAGGTATATGCTTGGCGCTTACAGTCATTGAGGATGGAGGGTTTTTTTTCGTGCCACACCTGCTGTGACACGTAACCTCGGTTTTTGCGGTCTTATCCGAAGGGCCGCCCCTTTTAGTCGCTTCTTACGACAAGCAAGTCTTAATGGTACTGAGGACCTATTTTAACCCGGGTCCCTCGTGACCAAAGTAACAACCAGATACAATATACCAAATGAATACTAACATGCAAGCATTCTCATTTAATATATATAATTACATGAAGCTGTAAATGGGGTTTATATTGGGAAAAAAGGGGGGTTCTTAAGAACAAGGGTACAATATATCGATTTAGAATTTAAAGAATTCAAGCATCTTATTGCAGTGTAGACCCTCAGACCACGGTCAATGCCATAAAAGGGATTCAATGTATAACAAGGGAATACAATGAGTTTAGATTAGTTTTATATTCTTCCTAAGAAAATAGTTGAATTAATATGGATATGTATGCATGTAGTGTAGATGTGGGTTTTTTCCCCTTCTATTACCTTGAAGCAAAAACGGGTCAACAGTAAGGATTTTAAAAATGCTGACCGTCTTAGTATCACAAATTTCCATGTTTAAACAAGGTTGTGTCCTGTTATGTAAATTCTGGCCAGGGCTATTGATTGTCATGCATATGATATTTTCAGGTGTCTTCCTATATCTGATGGGGATGTTTATCAATCTTCAAGCTGACCATATTCTCAGAAACTTAAGAAAACCAGGGGAGACTGGCTATAAAATTCCTAACGGTAAGGTAATAGGGGATTTTCGAGTTCTTCCATGTCCGTGTTTATTCTACATTTAGTCACTATTGGGACATATTTTTTTAGGGCACAGTCATTTTCCGAATTGAAGAAATTTTTTTATAGATGAGTGTTTATTGTTCATTTTACCGTAAAAGTAACCTACAATACGGAAGTTCCGAGTTCCCCAAGAGTTATTTCCCTTTGTCGAATTCTTCCGTAAATTATGACGTAAAATATGATGACAGTGGGTACATTCGCTAATTACTATCGTTGTATTATTTCTTAAAAGATGATATCCAGAGTTTCTGAGACCATCCTATCTCAGGGGAAAGGCAACTTTAGTGAGTTTATGAGTATTGGATAACAAAATGGCTCAAATATTGTTAAGGTGGGTCCTTAGTCCTGGATTTTGGGGGTTTAGGTAGCATTTTTTTGTTTGGAATCAATAAATTAACATTCAGAGTAATGAAAAAAGGCAAAATAGTGAAGGATTTCCATTTTAATTTTCATTACAGACACTACTGAAGTAATGTACCCCTATGTAGATTTTTATGAAAATCATTGGAAACAGTTATCTGTTGTTATTTTAAAATGAAAAAAAAATAAAAAAAATAATTTAAATTGCAATTATTTATCAGGAAACATGTCAATAACTAAAACACATGTCATTTTCAATCTGTTCATCAAGTTTTAGTACAATAAGTGCAAAATTATTGAATTAGCCTTATTCTCCAAAATGTTAAAAAACAAACAAATATGGACACAATTTCCTTATAGCATGGTTTACATATCATTTTTTCTGTTTATATTAGTAGATGTACTTATGTTATATTTATTTATGGGAAAAAATCCATACCTTTCCTTAATAATTTCAAATCTATAGCTTCCAGAGTATGTATACCCCCATAAAAAACCTAAGTTTGGCACCATACAGCTGAGCTATTCAAAACCACTCATGGATTAAAATTGTATGTAATTTCATGAAAAGGCACAGATAATAATTCCTTGTCACCTTGGTAAAATGTTTGTGAAAAATATAGGAAATCTATTGCATAATGGACTTGATAAATAATTTAATGAAAACAGAGTTATTGTCCTTGGATTCAACATTTTGAAACACATCATTGACTATTCTAATATAACTAAGACTTTTGAAATATTTTATGGCTAACAAGATTTTTTACAATAACTATTGAAAAAGACTCCAACAAAATTTATGTTCCAGTCATTAAATTATTGACTTTGCAAAATCTTATGACGTCACAGGAGTGTGGAACTACGTTAATTGCCATCTTTCTTTGATAAAAGCGTCACTCATATATCTCTCTCAACGCTCAATTTACAGAAAACTTGCAAAAGTTTCTAATATCCAACATTTATGTTTCGGACTAAATATTTAATCATATTATGAATATCTTTTGGTGCAATTGAATTGATGCGAACTGTAAACTGTTTCAAATCGCTGTTTTCCGATCCTAAATTTGGAACTATTTCGTATTATACGTATGAATATAGGACATTCACATAATAAAGATTTAATCTAAACATGGAATCGAAAGTAAGAAAGGCTGTAAAAATACGATAAAACTTGTAAAATAAGAGACAAAGAGCTAAATAGTAAATATCTACTTATTAAAGTTGTTTATGAAAAGAGCCTGACGTATCGCGTGTTGCCAGAAGTTTTAAAGGGAAAGGAAACGAGAATGACTGTTTATATCATGTGATTATATTGTCACGTGATTCCAAGCGCTGACAGGTGGAAGTGAAGCTTGCGTAACGCGCCCTCTGGTGAGAGAATGGCTACGTGCCTGTTTTCCCCTCTTCTGTAAATCCATATTACATCCCTCTGCCACAAACCATTAACACTGGTATAAAAAACCAGTAAGTAAAACAATTGAATGAATTCGTCTGGTTGTTAGCTAAACCGGAAGAAAGCACGCCTTAAAAAATCGCCAAACCACGTGACTTAGGTAGATTTCTTAAACGGAAAATATGTACGGAACGAAAGAACTTGAAAATCCCCTATTGTTTTGGTTTATGCTAAATGTATTCCAACGGTAACGGTAAAACAATAATTTTGGTTTACGTATGAAACTATCTAAACAGCTGTTACAGAATTCGTGATGAACGACAAAAAAGATATTTACTTTATTCTGTTGTACTTTTCTCATACAGATGCTGTAATATTTTTAATTTCAAATTTGCAAATAAGATTTCTACGGAAAGGCATGTTATACACTTTCCTCTATATTTCAATTGTGGCTGTGCATTAAATTTCCATTAAAGTTATTGAGTACGGTATTAAATGTTATCGCGCATATGTTGAAAATCGTACATTTTCATTGGATAAGAAGTATACCATATGATTCCATATGAGACTGGTTACTGATGGTATATTAAATCTATTTTCACCTTCCACGTAACCCATTAACGAGTCGATGACCTCCATCACGTGATCTGCTGACGGTTTGCGTTCTTTCACTAGCTGTTTTGCGCCCCGTTGGAGAGTTTTGCATTCATACTGGGACGTGATCAGCAGATTTTTGACGTATGTATTAAAGGTGTCAACGCCGTAGCAGTGAGAGTTCTTTATCGTGTTAAAATCTATCAGGTCGCGAGATGTTAAGGTCATTTCAGAAGAAAAAAACTTGCCACTTTGGCTTATCGAATGAGCAGTCACTGTCTATGAGATTGATCACTGTTCGTTATCTTCACCTTTATAGGAGTTATGAGATTGATCACTGTTCGTTATCTTCATCTTTATAGGAGTTATGAGATTGATCACTGTTGGTTATCTTCACCTTTATAGGAGTTATGAGATTGATCACTGTTCGTTATCTTCATCTTTATAGGAGTTATGAGATTGATCACTGTTGGTTATCTTCATCTTTATAGGAGTTATGAGATTGATCACTGTTCGTTATCTTCATCTTTATAGGAGTTTCGAGATTGATCACTGTTCGTTATCTTCACCTTTATAGGAGTTATGAGATTGATTACTGTTCGTTATCTTCACCTTTATAGGAGTTGCGAGATTGATCACTGTTCGTCATCTTCACCTTTATAGAAGTTATGAGATTGATCACTGTTCGTTATCTTCACCTCTCATCTTAGGTTTGACGCTGCACAGGGATCAAGAATCGAACCCGGGACCTCATGGTCGCAATGCAAGCGTGTAACCACTAGGCTATCACAATTGGTGTGACGGTTTACGAATCCTTGCTACAGGCGCCATTAATGACGTAACGATCACGTTTCAGAAAGTATATGTAGTCCATGAAATATATTCGTATAGGACAAAACATATTTTCATGGAACGCATTACCTCAGTTAGTGGCTGCATCTCGCTGAAATATTCTGGATTTGATTGACAAGGGCATCATGTCATAAATACTGTACAAACTAATATTGATACACTTCAGCTCGATGTCATTAACATACCAGCTAAACTAACTGTAACCATAGTAACTATCTTCTGTTTTGTTTATCGATTCTACGAAATTCACCTGTGTGTGCATGTATTCAAGACTAACTTAATCGCTGTAGATGGTTGCATCATTACGTGTACTAAAAGAAATATAAAAAAAAAAAAAAACTTTTTCCTATTAAGGTCGCTCACTACACCCTGAAATAGTTTCTCAAATCGGTACGAGTTGATTTAATCATAAAAGATATGATGATAAGGATTTATGACAAAAAGGCAGAAAATATGCAAATTTGGATAAAAACATCATTTTCAAAAATATGAACTCGAGATCTGCGGTTCACCAACCTATTGCAAATAATTTCACAAAACATTGATTTAAAATCGCCATCTTATGACGTAGTGTCATAAAGAGTATAAACTTTAGTGTAGTGAACTACCTTAAGAGACATCTTGAGCCATGTCCAATATATGTACTGTACGTAAGAAATGTAAAATCTCTTAAATTGTAGATGTTTTGAGTTTTGGGAGATTTTTGAATTACAACCAGTCCTTGTTACTCCCATAACAATGCACGTATTATGCTATAAGCGCTGTCGTCCGTCTGCCCGTCTGTCCCTTTAAATTTATCTTCGCAACTCCTCCTAAACCATTTGGAGAATTTTGATGAAACTTGGTACGAAGAAAGATCACAATGTGGAGATGTGTATATGACAAGGGGAATGTTGCACCATTATTTTTGAAGGAGTAAGGACCCTTGGACTTATTATGCACGCACCTTTTCTTCGCAACTCCTCTTAAACCCTTTGGAGGATTTCAATGAAACTTAGTACAAAGGAAGGCCACAATGTGTAGATGTGTATATTACAAGGGGAATGCTGTCCCACTATTTTTGAAGGAGTTACAGCCCTTGGACTGTAAACGAAAATGTATTTTATTGTTGTATTTTGTTATGCCTACAGATTCAAACATTTGGGGGCATACAGTTTATGGTCTGTCTGTTTATCTGTGGAAAAGAATTAAACCCTAGCCAAGTGTATGTGTATGAAGAAGTTATAACCCATGGGCTTATATTTGTCGTTGCTAATACCTTGATTTTGCAACTCATAGAACATTTTATATTGATCCAAATTATTATCCTTGGATATGGATTTATTTGTTCAAATTCCTGGGTCAATAATGTATGCAAGCTTATCATGTACCGTTTTAGCGGTGCCCTATTTTTATGCTTTTGCATGGATGACAGGTTTCAGTAGATTTTGAGGCGAGGCCTTACTTATGCGAAGTTCGATTTCACCGATGTTATATGTACTTTTATTACCTGCAAACGGAAGTTTAACTAAATTCAGTAGGGTATATCCGCAATACAAACTACTCTACGCTAACCTCCGAGAACTAATAGAGACAAAGATCTTCCGCTTTCCACTTTCATTTAAAGGATATCTCATTTATCCACCATCCAATTCAAGCCCTTCTGAATGCAAAAAAGTAAAGATAACAACAAAGTCACTGCAGACAAGTTTAATAAGATCTCATGCAAGACTCGCCACTATGGCCCAACTGACAAAAATCTCTAAATGAATACATGTACACGGAAATTATCTCTACATGTAATAAAACTCATTCACTCATGAGATCCAACACCACAGTTGGTGATAATGATTTACAGAAGACCTTTCGCCAAATACATGGGTTGGAATTGATTGAGGCAAATTGTTATCTTGACAGAAATATTTGGACTAGAAAAACTAGCATTTCCAAAACATCACTCAATGAAATCGCTGAAATCTGTTTGTAGAGCTTACAGATCTATTAAAGTATTCACCTTTTTTTCCTTTTCTCCCCCTTTCCCCCATAATACGATTCCGATTTGTAAACAATGATAGGATTATATATGAACTCCTACGAGACTGGACAGTATGCATGTACGAAACTTGCCTTGTATCAATCTGAATACGGTGTACTCTATTGGTACAAAAACCAATGTAAACAAACATGGCGGCGAAATTCGAGAAATCAATAAAGTTGGAATTGTAGAGGAAAAATACGTTAGTGGGAGATAAACGTTTCCAGTCTGGGACTAACGGACGTTAAACGCGTACATGTCCTCGTGACTAACGGACGTTAAACGCGTACATGTCCTCGTGACAAATCTTTACACTTATTGAACAGTTGTACTTTGTAGGTGGGATGTTTGAGTACGTTTCCGGTGCCAACTTTTTTGGAGAGATCCTGGAGTGGTTTGGATTCGCCGTGGCTAATGGAACTCTTCCCGCCATTTCTTTCTTTTTCTTCACTTTATGCAACATAGGACCACGTGCCTGTCATCATCACAAGTAAATGTTCTATTGTTCAATTATCACACCATTTCTTGTAACCACCGAGCAACACGTATTTTTGGCGGGTGTAAAATTTAGTGAAGGGAGAACTCGAGATCAAGATATCTGCAAGTCAATTATCAACAATTCTGAGGATTTCAAAGTCGGTTGGGTGGTTGCTTCGTGTATCATTGAAACTTTTTATTTATACTGAGACGTCACCAGCTGTAGGTAAAGTACGTGTGCGTAGTTTAGGGCCGTAGCAGTGAGGGTTCTTTAATGTGCCAACGCCTGCCGTGGCACGACCCCTTCATTTTAAGGTTATATTCGAAAGATTCCCACTTCTAAATGCCGAGCGTTTGGCAGAAGGAGCAATCACTACCTATATTTACGTCTTAGGATTGACATGGCCATGTCACGAGGGAGACTCGATCTCACAACCTCCCGTTCTACCATTGAGCTGCCGAGAGCAGTTTTTTTTTTTAAATTGACGATTTGATTAACATTTATTATATGAGTATGAAAGGGCTTTTAATTTGGTTACCGGTATTATTATTTCGGTTGTATGGAATCTATTTAACCATGAAAAACACCTGCCGTTAAAAGTTTAGAAACTAATAGTTGTAACAGAGATTTTTAAAAAACATAATACTAGGTATTCTCAAACCTATACTGAATGTTTTATGCTGGTATTATAATGGGAATGATGTATTATAGGTGGTACAAAGAAAAATTCGAAGACTACCCCAAACAAAGGAAAGCTTTGATTCCATTCATTCTGTGAAGTAACCAAACAACACTAGTCAGTAGTCAGTGCTGCCTACGTCAGGTGTACACCAGCTGTTTGTGGAGCAGTTCTCTACGATATTGGGCTGGAGCACCATCTAGTGTTGTATACACCCTGATTTTTCATTGATATAAAACTGTATGCTTTATTATTTCTTGACTTTTTTTATTCCGTTCCTAAAATGGTTAGAATAATACTTACAGCACATAATTATGAAACCAAACGGCATGTTGCAAACGCAGGTCACCCACTATTTCACAAGTTCATGACCCCTCATAAAGCAATGAAGAGGAAGGTAGGTCTGGATCACAGATCTTGAAGTATTTACATACAGCGAGCGTGAACATCCATTCCAATCCTACCTGGGGGAAGAGGGATTCCATAGATAAATAAAAAGGAACTTGTCCTTACTGAAAAGAGTGAGAACGTGATGACATCTTCCTCCTGGCGTCTCTACAATCTAAGGGAAATGATACAATCAAGAAAAACTTTTCATAGTACCACAACGTATGGGATACACAACAAATCCAGATTGGCTGAACACTCGAGAATTTTTCACTCATATGGAGACGCCACCATTACCGATGAAGGGCTGCAAACTTTTCGGTCTATGCTCGGCGCTTATGGCCTCTGAGCAGGGAGGGATCTTTATCGCGCCACACCTACTGTGACACGGGACATCGGTTTTTGCGGTCTCATCCGAAGGACCGCCCCATTTAGTCGCCTCCTACGACAAGCAAGGGGTACTGAGGACCTATTCTATTCCGGATTCTCACGGGATTTGGCCTTTCATGGATTCCTCGAGCGAGTTCCTTTAAATAAGTGTATAGATACGTTGTCCTATTTGATGTCAATTTGCTATAATAGTTTTAACTTGCACCAGAAAGAATTACTAGGTGAAATAGTAATTGGATTCGACCCCATTTTCCGTGGTCAACAAAAGCAATTCTACTGTACAAAAGTTAAAATTTTATGCATAAACGTCAAAGACGATAATTTCTTAATAGTTTTGATAGTTTCCTTTGTTTTTAGCTCACCTGAGCTGAAAGCTCAAGCGAACTTTTCTGATCGCCTGTTGTCCGTTTGTCTGTAAACTTTTTACATTTTCGACTTCTTCTCCAGAACCACTGGGCCAATTTCAACCAGACTTGGCCACAAGCATTCTTGGGTGAAGGGCTTTCAAGTTTGTTCAATTGAAGGGCCATGTCCCTTTCAAAGGGGTGATAATCACAAAAATGCAAAAGTAGGGTGGGTCATTTAAAAATCTTCTTCTCAAGAACCACTGGGCAAGAAAAACTGAAATTTACAGGAAAGCTTCCTGATATAGTGCAGATTCAAGTGTGTTCAAATCATGTCCCCCGGGGGTTGGATGGGGCCACAATGGGGGATCAAAGTTTTACATCCAAAAATATAGGAAAAATCTTCTTCTCACGAACCACTGAGCCAGAAAAGCTGAGATTCACATGAAAGCTTTCTGACATAGTGCAGATTTAAGTTTATTTAAATCATGCTCCCAGGGGTATGATGGGGCCACAATAGGGGATCAAAGTTTTACATACAAATATATAGGGAAAATCTTCTCAAAAGCTACTGGGCCAGGAAAGTGGAAATTTACATGAAAGCTTCCTGACTTAGTACAGATTCAAGTTTGTTAAAATCATGGTCACCTGGCGGTAAGATGCCTGAGGCGACAATAAGGGATCAATTTTTACATACAAATATATAGGGAATATCATTAAAAATCTTCTAATGAAAAATCACTTGACCAGAAAAGTTTACATCCACATGAAAGCTTCCTGACCTAGTCCAGATTCAATTTTGAAAAAATCATGCCCCCCCCCCCCCCCCCCCCCGGGAGTAGTTTGGGGTCACAATAGGGATCAAAGTTTTACATGCGAATATAAAGGGAACATCTTTAAATGTGAATCAGGTGAGCGATGTGGCCCATGGGCCTCTTGATTTTTTAAATGAGGAATGCCGAAAAAGTGACTGATTTTAAAACCCTATAACAAGAAGTTTTCATCATGGTTTGTAACCTTTCACTGCTTTTTTAATAATGATAAAGAAAGTGGACGGGTCTAAACACCAAGGACAGCATTCGGTTTAGGAATATTGATAGACCTCGCGCTTTCTTCCATTTACAAATTACGTGACATTCGATCATTGTAAATTGTATTAGAATCGTGATATTGTTTCTATTAAATGGAAGATAATGCATGGTTTTCACTGAATACATTTGTGATTTAAAAACAATTCACGTCAAGTATTCGTCGTGATACTGCTAATACCTAAACATGGTTAAAACTTTAGATTATGAAAAACACACTAAGTCATAGATACCGATGCTGACAAAATAAAATGGGTAATATCAGAACAGAGTTACTCGTGAGAGTTAGTTGACTGTTTCTCTTCACCCAGGTAAAACTGAATTTTACCTGTAACTGCATACTAGGGAACTGTTATTTTGGTATAATCCTTGACGAAATTCTGGTGACAATTTGCAAAACCGTTCCACATCTTTCGTACAAGTTGGTATTGGCCAATTGTTGATATGATAGTCGCAACGTTTTTCGACCCGATGCCCAATCCATGTTTGCGGCTTAGAAATTCCACCCCTCTCTGGAACAGGACACACTTTTACGGTCATAAGAATTGGCCAGTACTGGAGAGCCAAGACAGTCTTCCATGTAGTTCTCTCAAGACTAGATTCATTACTCGTGAGTAAGTGTTTGGTGATGACCCAACCCCATCCATTTGAAGAAGGCACTGCCGTATTTAGTAATAAAGGCGGTTTTCTCTTTTTGTCCAAATCTTTTACTTTTACTTGCAAGTAAGCTTAGCCTAAGGTCAAAACCATACATTCCCCGTTTGTGTGTCTAAGCATTCATCTACCAAGGGCAAACTTTCTTGGTAACAATATTAAGTGCTCGAGAATCTATACTCCAACGGAGTGTGCCATCTTTATTCCGTACCAGTACAGGTGTTTAAGCCCATTCAGAGGGTTCATTGATATCAACTCAAAGCAACTTATGAGATGTTTCTCATCATCAGCAAAGCATGCAGGTGTTCTTAAAAAACTATTTGATCAGTGTCAATGGAATGTTCAAAGACGGTGAGGGTTCTGAGAGGCAACGATAACGAACAGTGATCAATTTCATAACTCCCGTAAGGAATACCAAATAAAGAGCTAGGCAAGCACGGACCCCTGGACACACCAGAGGTGGGATCAGGTGTCTACTATGAGTAAGCATCCCCTGTCGACCGGTCACACCCGCCGTGAGCCCTATATCTTGATCAGGTAAACGGAGTAATCTGTACTCAAAACCAGTGTGTCAAGAACGGCCTAACAATCGGTATGAAACACGTCAGACAGCATTTGACCCAATGATAAGACATTTGCGTATGAGCACAAAACATTTCTGTTGATGACACGTATTCTTCAGATCTGCCCAATAATTCCACTTTATGTTAAGATATTTTACAGAAGATGTTACCGTATAATGGGGGGAGGGGGGTAGTGGTAGTCTAATTTTGGCATTATTAGCGGCGATTCTGGTAAGGCCGAAAAAATAATTTATGTTAAGGCTGCCTAAAGTTAATTCTACGTTTAACGTCACCCGTGTGCGTAGGTTTCGGCGAAATTGCCGTTTTGAAAAAACAAACAAATCCGGATTTGAAGTAGTCGTTCGGGTTTGGTTTTTCATTTAGCGACTTGATTCTACTTCCCGCGTAAGAAGGAAACGCATGCAGAGGTCCTTACGTGAAGAAAATGGAAGTACATGTATATGCCACTATTGAAGCAAAGAAAATACAAAGATGGTTTGAACCGAACTAATCTCAGCGAGATTCGTCGAAGCTGGACAGACGCCTCTTCTGAATGTCGGACCAGTGTCACACAAAGTGAAATCTTGCCTGAACTTCGGCCGCTTTTTGCGATTAAAATGGGTTAAACTGAATTCCTTGACCGCTTCAACTTTTCGCCTTCGACATCCTATTAACTCCCTATCACAATGAAACATGCATTTCTTACCTTTACATAGTGTAAATCCCATAGTAAATAAAGATGGTTATTTTCGAAGCCGTTGCATATAAAATTTACCTTCTGAAGAGTTCCGATATACTATTTCATGACAGTTTGTACTACGATTGGAAATACATAACTTACTGATTGATAATTACTTTGTACAAAGCATTTAAAGGGACATCCGACTGATTCACGATTTTACCCAAAATTTTGTTTTTCACTTTTAATGATCAAAATCTACTGTCTAATATGTTTGAAAAGATTTCATATGGAAATCAATGTTATACATCATCACAGAAGCTCATTTTAGAGAGTTTATTATTTGTTTTGTAAACAAAGATTGCGGTATGATATTATTTATGAAATTTTCAAAAGAAATGGATATCGATCTAAGTTTATTATATCTTTCACATTTCAAGCATTTTGGGGGTAAAATGTGTCATCTAATAGTAAAAATTTGTGACTATACAACATTAAGATGCATTATATCACAAAATCAATAGTTTACTTGTTTGTTTGTGTACATAAAAAGACTCGAGTCTTTGTTTACATAACATAGATTTAAGGCTAAAATATTGCTTTCATTCTTGCATTCAGAAGGTCAAAGTTTTGGCTGTCAACATTAAATGAGTTATATTTCTAATGTTTAATATCAAAAAGGAAAAAATATTTTTATCAAAAATCATGAACCAGTCCCTTTAATCATAAAAATTAAAAGCACTAAAAAGAAAACTGCAATATTTTAATCAATTTATTTGAAGACGTCCTAAACTATTGGAATCCTGCCTTGTATTTGTAGAAGTGAAGGTACAATCCTGATCTTTAGTTGTGGTACACCAAATTAGCATCTTTCAACACTGATTAATAGTACATAGAAAATTGTATAACAAAAAACAAACCAACACAAAACAAAGTAAAGCATATTTTAAACTTTAAGATGTGTCATTACAAAAATGTATGAAATATTGTCATAATAATTTTAATTGTAACTGTGGGTCACATGTGTCTAGCAACTATTTCCACAAAAGGAAGTTTTCCTTTAGTTTGTTATGTTTGTGGTGATGAAAATCCATTGGATGTACCACCTGATGTTATCGCAAGCCACTACTCCGCTCACCCAATCTGCATGATGTGTTCGCAGAGGGGATACAAGGAAAAAGTCTTTGCTGGGAAAACGCCAAAATTTACTTGGACTTGAAAATCAAATCCTACAATGTGTTTAATTTGACATATTACTTTTTTGGTCACTAAATTGGGTGATTTTAATTCACTTGGACTTGAATATAAAACCCAACAATATCTATTATTTGAAATTGTTGATTTTTGGGGTCACTGAATAGGTGATTTTCAATAAATACACATTTGTTTAAAAATTTTGTTTATTTTTTCCTCCCTCCCTCTTAGGTTTTGAAGTTTTGAGGTGACGTTAAACGTAGAATTAATTTTGAACAGCCTAATGAAATATTCACAGTGTCTTTAAAAAGAATTTGAGTTATCCTTCTTGACAAACCTTAGAAAATTAAATTGAGTTATCCCTCTTGACCCACATTTGATGAGCTGTTCTTTGACAATAACAACCGTTTTCACTGCATCAAACATTGTGTTCAGTTTTCTATTGTCATCGCTTCGATAATACTGATACTAAGATTTCTTAAGAAATAAAAAAAAAAAAAAACTATCTTCATAATTGCAAGAATCAAGACCAAAGTCACCAACACAAAATCCCGCTAGTTATCAACTAAGAATAGACAGTCATTCATATTGTACCGGTGTTGTAGCATAGACATTCCCCCCGGAAAGATGGGCCGGGTATAGAATTTCCCCCTAGGAAGAATTAACCCTGGCCCAATTTCCCCTCTAGTAAAAACCGCCCAAATATAGAATTTCCCCCCAAATGACAGTACCCCCCCCCCCTTCTTACATTTTAGCTATGTATCCGTTTCCAGTTCTATTACTAGAATTCTCTTGCTTATCTAGACCCAGGAATTCTTATTATTTTTTTTTAATTTTGAGCAGGGTCTTGTGTATCACAACCATCATCTTATGTTGTTGGGTTTTTTTTTTAAAGGGAATTATTCAAATCGTGTAATGGTATATCAAAATTAATTCATACATCTCATGTCTTTGCTGTTATCTACCAGTATCTAACATCTGAAATAGTGAAGTTGGGAAGAAGTTAATGTCTTCTTTATTTAAAATTTGGAATGAAATTACTTTTATTTATACAGTGCATCTAATTTACGTTTTAGATATTTTACTTGTATATCTTTTAGTCGACTTTTTACGAAAACCCCTAATGATATTGACCATCGTTATTTAAAGTCTTTTGGGAAGCAAATTGTATTTACTATATGCAATTCAAAGTTTTCAGCGTGTAAACCCAACTTCGACATCTCAAAAAAATTTCCTTTATTTTATGAATATCGTAATATTAAAGAGCGCATGTCTATTTCATTAAACTATAACAATTTAACAGCACATATTTGTTTCTTTCTGTAACTTTTTTTGATACACTGTAACATGTACCTGTTTATAGCAATTATAACAAACTTCATTGATTATTATCTTCAATTGCATGGGTTTGCTTCATTCTATATTTATTCAAAAGCTTCTACATGAGAAGAAAAAGATTCCGGTCGATGAAATACGGAAACAGGAGGGGGAAAATTCTATACCAGGGCGGTTTTTTCCGCCCAAGGGGGAATTCTGAAAGGGATACAAGACGAAGATGGTCTATTATGTCAGATACGGGACTGGCACGAGCCGCGTAGCGGCGAGTGATCAGTCCCGTATCTGACACAATAGACCATCGAGTCTTGTATCTTACTTAAAACATTGTTCTATCTAAAAACAAGTGCATTTAAACGCACACAAAAAACCCACGTACAAATAATCATTGGTATAGACAAATATTTTTACACCTTTCGTTTCTGATTTGTTTTTAATAATTTTGATATATTTGGAATTCATAAACTTTAATGGCACACAAGGTCAAATCTTGTCTTTAATTCACAAAAAAACTGTTAGCTCATCATTTCAATTGTCATAATACGGTACTCCTCAAAACAGGGTTTTGTTCTTCATGGAAAGCGATTCGAACACTTCTATTGTCTGAAGACTGTACTCAACAAAACAGGTTTTCTTTTTTGGGTGAATGAGGGGACGTAAAGGGTGTTCGGAAAGAATGTTTTAGAAAAAACAAAACATTGATTTCCTACGTTCCTTTCTGGGAACCCTAATAATATGATACTGACACGTAGGCTTATAACTGGTATAAAAACAGAAGCCGCATCCCTCTTTTAGCATTTAGTCCGGGTGCCTTGAAGAAATGGACTCAGATGATGTCTACCCTCTTACTCAAAATAAATTTCGCGATACTACTACGGATTTAGCAGACGAGAATTCTGATGCTATTTTGAATGATATTCTGGATTTAGAGGAAGAAAGAATGAAGAAACCAAATTTTAAATTGAACTTTGACCTTAAAAGTGACTTTTTTTCTGATATATCAGATGCAGATGTAATAGAGTGATCTTTGGGTTAATGAATAAATTTTGCTATAGATATATGCTTCAATGTATTTTACTTTAGAAAACCCTAGATCCACTCCTTTATTTCTCTAGCCCTTACATGTACATATATAGGTGAACACATTTAATAGTCATTACCTTAAGGCATATGTCAAAGGTCTTGTAGTGTTCTTGAACTTCATTGGTTGTGTTTTGTGAAGTTGCTTTTGGTTGGTTTTTATTGTTTTGGTCATTGGGTTTTACCGCCAAAATTGAGCATTCTTTGTCTAGTTTTGAGAGAGGACAGACTTCATATCGACAACATTGACTAAGACCTTCTATAAAGACTTTTCCTTCTTTTCTGGTAAGTAATTCATTACTAATTATCCTTATTGGTAAATGTCAATTAATATTTCCAGTCTATATATTTTTGCAGATTTAATGAGATTCCTTTTGCACTAAATATTAACTGAGAGAAAGGCTAGATCTACAAAGAATGATAGTTTTGTTTAAAGCTCTTTGATTTCATGAATCAATTGCTTATATTTAGAGTAAATTGGTGAATCTATCAAGTTACACTTTATTTTATAATCAGAATATTTGATTAACTTGTTCGGAGTGAGCAATTGAGTCTAACTTTAATAAATAGTATTTTTAGACTATTGTATGTAA
This sequence comes from Ostrea edulis, assembly GCF_947568905.1. NCBI lineage: Eukaryota > Metazoa > Mollusca > Bivalvia > Ostreida > Ostreidae > Ostrea > Ostrea edulis. The sequence continues at coordinate 66,999,966 of NC_079168.1, read as the reverse complement.
ATTACAGAGTCCATGTACATATCCACATAAATATATATACCCTGTACTTGTATGTGGAAGCCTCTTCCCATAGAATGGTAAATATATGATTTAAGTTTTAATGATAATGTATTCTTATGACTATGGGAGAAATCTGTTCATACCAGTATATGTAACTTTAAGAGTTGTCTCCCTTTATTGTGAATACATTTGTCTTGATGGAAATTACATTCATTAATCATATAAGTAATATTGTCAATTATTAATTAATGCACTCTGTGATATCATATTATTGTTATTTTACCTGTATTGCAGGGCTGAAAAAATATGTGCATGTGAGATATCCTTCACTGTGATATTAAATTCCCTGAACCCATACAGGAGTTGCTTATTATGAAACTACAAACCTGTTACACAGACAATGACCTCTTAGTTCAGGCCACACAGGAAAAAGAGAAAGTGGACAATTTCGAGCGATTTGCATTGCCTTTACAGGAACACGATGTACAAGACTTTGTTTTGAACTCCAAACCTGTCAATACCATTAACAAGACACGTTGGACAGAGAGCGTCTTTAATTCTTGGAAAAACGCGCGGAAATGGCACGGCGAACTTCTGACTATGTCAAATGAACATTTGAATTTGGCATTGAAATTCTTTATTCTTGGAGTACGAAATAAGGCAGGAAAAGAGTACTATCCGAATACAGTGTATGAAATAATCATATCACTGCAGCATCATTTGAGAGCAAATAAAAGATTCGTCAGGTCATCTGCGGTTCGCAACTACAAACGCACCTCCGATGAACATGTACAGAGTGTTAGTGATTTAATTCAGAAACCGTCCACAGTGTCCCCGCCGGAGCCGAAAAAAGTGAAGCTCAATGAAAGTGTTTCCTTTGGATCGAGAAAAGAAATAAACATCACTGCCGGGGATGTAACAGTGAATTTGCGACTTTAATGTGCATGTGTTTAAATGAATGATTGTGACATGGATTTATAACTGTGGTGCCTTAACGATTTCATATCCGGATTATATCGGATTATTCATGAAACACTCATTTCGTATAATTTACTGGAATATTTCATGCCTTGAATATTGTATTTGATAAATAATAAATGTTTTCTCGAACAACAAAGAGTGGTCTTTGTTCCTGGTTTTTACTGTCAGTCCAGTATTTCTCATAATATTGGCCTGCTCTTAATAATACTGGACTGCTCTTAATAATACTGGACTATATTCAGTACAGTATGAAAAATAAAATATTGTCAAAACAATGAACTGACGTCACAACAATGTTTTAAATACTGATTTTGTACATAGGAGGAAATTATATGCAGGGGAGCTTTTTCCCCCTATGGGGGAAGATGTATCCCGGGCCCATTTTTTCGGGGGGAAAGTCTATGTTACAACAACGGCATCCTCCAGGACAATAACTAGCGAGTCCAGATTCCAGATAAAAAGCACCAACAACAAACTCTATAAATATCAGGTTGGTTGATTGTATCTTGTTTAACGTCCCTCGCGAGAATTTTTCACTCATTTGGAGATGTCACCATTGCCGGTGAAGGGACCTTTGAACGGATGGATCCTTATCGTGCCACACCTGCTGTGACACGGGGCCTCGGATTTTTCGGTCTCATCCGAAGAACCGCCCCATTTGGTCGCCTCGTACGACAAGCAAGTAGTACTGAGGACCCATTCTAACCCGGATCTCCGGGGATGGGGTACTGAGGACCTATTCTAACCCGGATCTCCGGGGATGGGGTACTGAGGACCTATTCTAAACCGGATCCCCGGGGATGGGGTACTGAGGACCTATTCTAACCCGGATCCCCGGGGGTGGGGTACTGAGGACCTATTCTAACCCGGATCCCCGGGGTGGGGTACTGAGGACCTATTCTAACCCGGATCTCCGGGGATGGGATACTGAGGACCTATTCTAACCCGGATCTCCGGGGATGGGGTACTGAGGACCTATTCTAACCCGGATCTCCGGGGGTGGGGTACTGAGGACCTATTCTAACCCGGATCCCCGGGGGTGGGGTACTGAGGACCTATTCTAACCCGGATCCCCGGGGGTGGGGTACTGATGACCTATTCTAACCCAGATCCCCGGGGGTGGGGTACTGAGGACCTATTCTAACCCAGATGGTTGTGCGAGCACTCGGAATTATCCACCTCTTTGCCGCAAGTCAGCACGTCCCTCGCTTTCTATGTGCTACGGCCATAGGTAGACTGATGGTTGTATTGGAAATATTTTAAATGATCAATTGTTTCTTTTATGATGAACTTAAGCTGATTTATGGCAAACCGATCTGCATCATCATCATCATCATCAAAACAACCGTGGCATATCCGCTTAATTGACTGCTTAAGTATATAGTCTTCAGGGAGACCTTCATAAGCTCAGAGTTCTACCTGAAACACTCGATCAGCCCTCTTCTCCACGCTTTATCCTGAACTACTGAATTCGGGTTAAAGGACACATCGTATGTTTCTAAACTTTTTAATTTTGTTAGTACAATAAATTCTTTCCATGTCTAAAACTACTTCAAATGTGTTTTCAGTTAAATATTATGTGTAAATTTCAAGTTTGAAAGCGACGAAATTCAAATCTTCCGATATGCATATCATTTACTTTCGATATTTTACGCGCCTTTATGTGTGACGTCATATGCGACGTTTGAAAAAGCTGTTTGCTATTTCATAAACGGATTAGAGTTTTAAAAGAGGTACTCTACATCGTCATTATGGTTGTCTTTTGAAACATGAATGAAAATATAGGTATCAGCAATATTTGTAAATTCATTTAAAATGTCTTTGCTTAGCTTAGTGGGTTAGCACATTGACGGCTGGACTGTAAATCGCGGGTTCGAGTTCAGCAGGGGTTTAATAAAAAATCCAGATTGCTTACTACTAAAACTGCATTTCTTTTAACTAAATAAAATAAATTTGAAAGTTTTCAATTTCTAAATATTATTGTACATATCCCCAATTTCATCCATATCAAATTTCTCTGGTGTAGCATTCGTCCTTAATCGACAAAAGTTGTAGATAACACATTATAGGGTGTTTTATGCCGCTTGTGGGTGCACTAGCTGTCAGAAGAACATATGTATGGTAGACCTTTTTTCAGTTTTTCGAAGAAAGGTGTGAGGAAAAAGACGTGGGTAATTTTTCATCGGTGCAA
>NC_079168.1:66454294-66641794 GCF_947568905.1 Ostrea edulis | reverse complement strand
CAGGCCACATCAGTCGTAAATTAATTTTTTATTTTTTCCGTGTGTGTGTGACTGAATATGTGTATTGTTTAATGTAGTTTAGTTTGTACATCCTCACCTGAGGAGGGGAGAAAACCATGATTATGTCATTTGATTTACAAAATTGTTGTACTTGCTGTTATATATATATGTATGTAATAAATCATGGTTGTTTACCCAAACTGGTATTCCGTTTTCTTGACAAACGAGTCAATGCCTACACCATTAAGGGAGTGGAATTAATAACTTGAATTCAACAATTGCCAAATATATGTAATAATCTTTACAGGGAAGTAACAATGCCCCTAGTATCCTGTTTAGACGTTCATACAAAAAAGTGACAATGTCTCTATTGCCCTGTTTAGACGTTCATACAAAAAAGTGACAATGTCTCTATTGCCCTGTTTAGACGTTCATACAAAAAAGTGACAATGTCTCTATTGCCCTGTTTAGACGTTCATACAAAAAAGTGACAATGTCTCTATTGCCCTGTTTAGACGTTCTTACAAAAAAGTGACAATGTCTCTATTGCCCTGTTTAGACGTTCATACAAAGAAGTGACAATGTCTCTATTGCCCTGTTTAGACGTTCATACAAAAAAGTGACAATGTCTCTATTGCCCTGTTTAGACGTTCTTACAAAAAAGTGACAATGTCTCTATTGCCCTGTTTAGACGTTCTTACAAAGAAGTGACAATGTCTCTATTGCCCTGTTTATAGTCTAGTCAATCTAGCAAATCACCTCAAAGTAATTGCAACAGAAACAAACTCGACGGAATTTAATAAACAAAAGCGTGATTAACAACATACAAAAAATCGGACAAAATTGGACAATGGGAAATATTTAAAATTTAGACTTAAATGTTGTAGTAAACCATCGATATTTTGTGATGTTTACGGCACGCCGTACACGTAAAGGGGAGTAACTTAACTGTGACAGTCATCGGAATAAAGTTATACACGACGATCTAAAGTGCATGTAATAAAAAACGCGATTAAACAGCTTAACAGTTGTATTAAAAAGGTGATTTTAAGACCTTCTATATACATACAATATTGCTCAACATCTCATATTCTTTGCCGACTTCCATTCCCGGGGAACTTTCGCGAATAAAGCTTCAAAATATTTTGTTTGACCCTCTACTGAATTAATTTTAATTATAAAACACAATATTTACTTTAGAAGTTATGAATAATCAATTATAAATGAAATCTTAAAGAATTAGTGTCAATTTACAAGGGGGAATTACGTTTGTTAAAAAAGAAAGTATGGAAAGCCATTCGGGTTAAAAGTTTCAGTTATTTTGTATCTTCATCATTTGAGCAAGCGTTTTGTATTAAAAACTTTTATAAAACTAAGTAAGTAAAGTATTTTTGCTTTTCTTTTTCAAATTCAGGTTTGGGGAGTCATTCATGGGTAATAATAATGATAATAAAACATTGATAATATAAATAATAAAAATCAATGTAAGTAAACACTTGCGCATAGTATCATGATTTGATGTAAAATCGAGTAGTTGCTCTTTCTAATTAGTCTTGGGCTCACGACCTGTGGAACCACATCTAGCAGCATGCGAACAGCGCGCTAGACCGCCTGGCCATCTATTCAAGACAAAACTTGTTTTCGATGACGATGGAATTCTCGCCACGCTGGCACACGATCATTGAGAATGGAAATGGGATACAGTTATTTATCGTAAATTTTAGAGGATCATACAAAATGCACATTGTGTTTGAAATGTCTATATATAAAGCACAGAAATAGCAACGAACTCTGGAATAAACATAACTGCCCTAAGGGACGAAATCAATGTCGGATGAAAATTTAAATTCAATTAGTTAGGGGGAGGGGAATAAAAAAACCCGCAAGTTTCTGTCATCCGACATCGATTACACTTTAGTGGAAAAAGGAAAAAGACAAGCGACTGTTGAATACCACATAATATCTAAAACATACATGTATTAATGAACATTTAATAGATTTAATGTACACTTTCATTTGTGAATAAACAGTAGAAAAGGTATACAGAGGTATACAGAGTGTTATTTATAATCGTACGTTTCTTTTCTTGTTATTCGATTAGTTTCAACATTTGTCATATTAAGTTTTAAAGGGGAGGGGGGGTTCTTGGTGAAAACTATGTGAACTTAGTTTTTTGTGAGACATTGAATTTTTTATCTTGCCCCTAACTGAAGAATATCGTTAAAACCAGACGTCTTTTTAGGAAACAAAGTTTGTCAATCCTTGCCCTTTCTACATGCATTCACAGGATGCGACACAACGTCAAAAATGTTCGGCATCGGAACAGGTCCTGTATAGTCAAAATGTAGACAAATCGTGAAAAAATTCTGTATATGATTAGTTTTTAAATGGAGGCAGGCTACTGACAAACAAGTTGATGGTGAAGGGGTTTCAACTGTTTCGTTTAAAGTCAGCATTTCGCGAATTATATGGTCGTTATAGCAATCTACTTTGCCAATACAACCTATCATTGGGTCAAATCTGTCTGACTTGTTTCATATAGATTGTTAGGCCGTTTTTGGCACAATGATATTGAATAAGGGTAACTCCGTTTGCCTTATTAAGATATAGAGCTCACGGCGGGTGTGACCGGTCAACAGGGTTGCTTACTCCCTATGGACCATAGGCACCTGATCCCACTTCTGGTATATCCAGGGGTCCGTGTTTGCCCATCTCTCTATTTTGTATTGCTTATAGGAGTTACGAGATGGATCACTGTTCGTTATCTTCACCTTCCTATATGAGGATTTCACAGAGAAAAAGATATATTCTGGTGTTGATGTCATATCGACTTTGTACGATGGAATACCATAGGGACACTTATAGGAGATTTGCTTTGTGAAGAATTGTCTAACACAATATCATTTTATAAGTTCAGTCACTGCCACTAACTACTAACTACAGCTGCAGAAAAGGAGCACTGCCAATGTCTCTATTGCCCTGTTTAGACGTTCTTACAAAGAAGTGACAATGTCTCTATTGCCCTGTTTAGACGTTCTTACAAAGAAGTGACAATGTCTCTATTGCCCTGTTTAGACGTTCTTACAAAGAAGTGACAATGTCTCTATTGCCCTGTTTAGACGTTCTTACAAAGAAGTGACAATGTCTCTATTGCCCTGTTTAGACGTTCTTACAAAGAAGTGACAATGTCTCTATTGCCCTGTTTAGACGTTCTTACAAAAAAGTGACAATGTCTCTATTGCCCTGTTTAGACGTTCTTACAAAGAAGTGACAATGTCTCTATTGCCCTGTTTAGACGTTCTTACAAAGAAGTGACTATGTCTCTATTGCCCTGTTTTGACGTTCTTACAAAGAAGTGACAATGTCTCTATTGCCCTGTTTAGACGTTCTTACAAAGAAGTGACAATGTCTCTATTGCCCTGTTTAAACGTTCTTACATTACCTGTCAAAACCAGTGAATCACCTCCACTTTTGATCAGATCCACCACTTGTTTATGTGTGGCCCCCTCAACATTTACATGGTTCCTATAATGTACACAACATATCATAAAGTATATGTGGTTCCCTCTACATGTGGTTTCTTTGACATTACATAATTACCATAACATACACAACATATCATAGAGTAAAGTATATGTGGTTCCCTCTACATTTGGTTTCTTTGACATTACACCTTCCTTTCATCACTGCATGAATATTACTCGACACCAATTTTGTTGAACTGTTCATGCTATTTTTGACTGGCACCTCCTATTGTTTTGTGAAGTAGTCATTTTCTTAACAACCAAGCATCCCTAGTATTTTTCTCTTTCAATCACTGTCGAACTGTCCTGCTTGAAATTTGCTGAGGTACAGATTCATTAAGCACTGTTAAATCTGACAAAGTCTGTCGCCAATCTGTTTTTACCAATCTCGCCAATACATGATCCCCCCCCCCCTTTCTCACACTGATCCTCTCCATCCTGATCTTTCTTTATATTCCACTGAAGTTCTTTCAGAATTCTGTTTGAACCCTTTCTGCACAGTATTAGGGCTTATTCCAATGAGGAATGAAATTTTATGGCTACTGAATCCACCGTAACTCATGTCTATTTGTTTTGTTTTCACGGCTGCCATTTTACATATTGTATGATGGTCTGGCACTGTACATAAAAATGCATTCACATGATACAAGACATGTATACTAATGGTGCAATTCTGCATATATTCAAAAAATGCACCCCATGTGCAAACAAGTGCATGTGATGGGGCTCAAGTGTGAAAATCTTAATTTGCACCTACTCTGACTACTTGCAAATTTTGCAATAGGACTAAAAATACTCACATTCAAATCTTGCTTATCCCCCATTCACATGCACCAAACTATACCTCTGCACAAAATTTGTGTAAATGTAAAATTTGCACACCGTGAGTAAGAAGACACATGTGAGTGGGGCTTCAGATATATGTTGCCATATGAAGAATAAGTATTTACATATTCATGGGTCAGATGTTAAAAACAGACATACTTATGAGATTTGATTTCCACTTCCATAAAATATGCATATCAGATAATACAAGAGAGAAAAAATTAATTTCTCATTGTTAACCTTAAGAAAAAGATTACCTAGGGCATCTAAAATGGCTCCAAAAGAAGTAGTAAGTTTAAAATATCATGAAAATTTAATTATACCCTGTTACTTTTTTCAGTTTATATGATTTATTCCCATAGATTTTAACATCTTTTCTTTCCATGATTTTGTTCTAAGTTGAAAACAAATGTCAATACTTTCAAATTTTCCAAAAAGTGATATTTTACTACGAAGTTGATTGCACTGAAAATTTAGTCCCCCTATAATTAAGTTCCCATCTTAGCATTAAATGTAACAGCTTTAGCTGTAATTAATTAAGAGTAATATGGCACCATAACCAAATGGTTCATAACTGAAGAAAATACATCCACATATGGTGCCCATCATCCAATTTGTCTGACTGATGACAAGAAACCACCCTGTTCAATTGTCAATAAAAATTTCAATACTTAGCGTATAAAACACTCAGGTATATACATAAAAGCCTAAATGCACATGTGAAAACAAAAGTTACCAGGTGCATTATTACTTTAGAGGAGTATTTAATGTAAATCTAGCTGCCTTCCAATCTAGACAGGAGTGTTTTAGACAGTAAAAATCATCCAGTCTTCCATCTCATTGATTTCCTCAGCCATGAATTGTAGATTACTGCATGACATGCACCCTTTGGGGACAACAAACTCAAGCTGTTTAGTAACAACATTGAAGAAAAACAGTGCGGGGGAAATGAATCATGAACATTACTTTTCGATTGAATAATAATCACAAGAAGAAAAGTTTGCAACGTTCTCCTTATTCTTCATTGCCAGGAAACTAACAACTGTATAAAAGAATGATAATAACTGTCTTCTTTAAATTAAATAAACTTGGTGATTGCCCTATTTCACAGAGAGAGATCATTCACTGTTGTAGAGTGGTATAATTCTAATCACCTGGGCTTAGATCAACAGTGGGGTGTTGCTCCATTAATCAATTTGATTTTCTTATATCAAGATGTTACTGAGGATCAATTTAATATGTAACACTTTATCCCAAGGAAATTTAGGGAGCATCAACTTCAAGTATACATTTTCTAGGGAGGGGAGAGCAACAAATGTATTTCCACATACTGCACGAGGTATCTTTTGTGAACTAGATCCATATTGGGAAAAAAACTCATCCCTTTTATTGAGTGTTTGTTTTGATCACCTCCACTTAACAGTTATGAAAATCAATCTTTGATACTGTATGGAAATTCCCAACAAAAGACTGCATCACTCTTACAACTCATATCTACAGATATAATATATCCATTGGCAAATTTATCATCGTATGCCCCAAGTACCTTTGCTAAATTGTGGATTAATCAAAAAGTTCTGTATGTATGTATATGATTTTTAAAAAAAGAAACTTTTTCATCAAAGTAAAATAAGAAATAAAACTAAAGATGTATCTAAGGAAAATGAATACTACTACTTCATGACCAAATTCCATTACAACAGTCAACATCTAATTGCAGTCCAAGTACTATGAAAGTAAACATCATCCCTTATGAAATTATGGCATTGGTTAATAGTCTCAGAGATCCAGAAATGTTAAAAAGAAACAAACAAACTGAGACATTGCATGGCCAATATTATATAACTATTCAACAAAGGTATGTATATGGATGGTATATTGAATTACATTTCATTTGACCTGAGGCTACATACCATCACATACAATTTCATCTCCACAACTTCTGTGAAACACTCCGAGAACATGGAACTTGTCACTTACATCGGTATTACATGTCATTTGATTTAAAATCATATTCATGTAACCCAATGAACTAAATTTGGATGATATTCAAGTTTAAAAGGCAACAATATTAGCACAATAATTTTAATAACTGAAACATTGTAAAATACGTTAAGTTTCTGTCTGTTACCGCTAAATAACTGGGTTATCATACCACATTGACTGGCGAGGAAACACTGGCCTACTTTTAAAGTTTTGAATTCAATTGTTGTCATTCAGGAAAGGTTGACTGCTGTGTGGGCAAATCTGAAATCTATCGTGACATTTCCAGCCAAAGAGAAATAGCTGCCATTGATCACACAAGGTTAGCAAAACATAGTAGAAGAGTTTGTTATTGTCACTTACACTTCCAGTATCCTGTCACCTTTCCGTATCCCTGCCCTCTGCGCCGCTCCCCCCTCCAACACTGCACTGACATGTTGAAGAGGCGCGTACAACACACCATTTATTGACTTCAGTACACCCCCTTCGCTTACTTGGCCCCTCACATTGAAGCCGAACCCTGTCTCTGATTTGGTAATCGTGACCTCTCGAGGTCTCCCTGGGTCGTCATCTCGAATATCGGGTGAAGAGGGTGGGCTGCTCTCTTCGCTATCTGCCATTTTATGTCATGTGACCAAACTAGAAAATTTGCATAGTCTATTTCAATAAAGTTTGAAGTATTCCGATCCCGATGTAAAAGTGTTAAATTATACTTGATACACGTATTACTTTTGAATGGTGTTTCTTTTAATGCATGATTTCACTTTTATTTATTTAGATTTAGCTGGTCACAAGGTTTCACTCAGTATGGAATTAGAGAACGAAATATTTATCGAGCGACTTTTAAAATAACTAAATATTTTGTCGCTCTACAGATCTATGTGTAACGTGTATACGTACATATAGACTTGTCCATAACATATAAAACTCCAGATTCAGGTAGAAATATCCTGCCCTGACTCCTATTTGTGAGAGTCTATGAACACAGTGCTTGATGGTCCGTGGATAGAAAGAGATATCTTCAATTCAACATATCGATATGCAACCTTGAGTTTGTTCTGGTGTGATCAAGGCTACTGACAAACAAGTTGATGTTACAGGGATTTCAACAGTCTCGTTTAAAGTAAGCATTTCACAATTTCTATGGTTGTTATAATGATCTAGTTTGCCAAAACAACCTGCGGTTGGGTCAAATACTGTCTGACGTGTTTCATATCAATTGATGGGGCGTTCTTGGCACACTGATTTTGACTACGGATTATTTCGTTTACCTGATCAAGACATACGACTCACGGCGGGTGTGACCCGTCGACAGGGAATGCTTACTCCTCCCTGACACCTGATCCCACCTCTGGTATGTCCAAGGGTCCGTATTTGTCCAACTCTCTATTTTGTATTGCTTATAGGAGTTACGATATCGTTATCTTCACCTTTTCATACACAATTGAATTAATGATCTCTTGAATTGAATTGTTACTCTTTTTAAAAGAATTGATGCGTGCATTGATTCCTTATACAAAATCGTTGTAAATGATTAAATATATCTTCAATTGAATTAAAGAAATCATTAAATCAATTATAGCGAGCTCTACATTAAATTTCGCGAGCAATAATTCCACCACATTAATGCGCACAATTCATTGATGAGAACGATGAATTATTGGTCTCATCAGTTGAATTAATGCGTGCATTGAATCAATTAATTATTGCTCTCATCATGCAACTGAATTAATGCGTGCATTGAATCAATTATTGCTCTCACCATGCAACTGAATTAATGCGTGCATTGAATCAATTATTGCTCTCACCATGCAACTGAATTAATGCGTACATTGAATCAATTATTGCTCTCACCATGCAACTGAATTAATGAGTGCATTGAATCAATTATTGCTCTCACCAGTTGAATTAATACGTGCATTAAATCTATCATTGCTCTCAGCAATTGAATTGATGTGCGCATTAATTCAATTATTGTGCGTATATTCAATTATTGAGAGCAATAATTGCTCTGATGCGCGTGTCAATTAATTCAATTATTGCTCGCAGTAATGGAATTGATATCTTTAAAAAATAAGTATTTGATTTATGATAATTTGGTGCTCCATATATGCATGTGTTTTTATGTGGGTTATGGAGCCACAGTACACTTTCCTCTTCTTTTTCATGGATATGACCTCACAGGAAGAGCGCTTTTATTACGTCAAAACCTACTGGTCGCAAGACCGTCCGTTTTGGTGACCCTGGATAACTGTGAGCTGATCGCACGTGCTTCTTCCCGCGCAGTCTGGTTAAAACCACCCCTCCTCCTTACACTCGTACGTAAGTTCCATGGTAGGAGGGTTACTATCTTAGTAACATTTTGAAAATCTTCCTTTCCATCTTGACACTTCTTTTTGATACTTAATAAGAGGTTCCATTTATAATGAGTATGGAAATAAATGGATTTTTATTTGAGTGAAAAAAAGTTATTAGATATCTAAATTAGATTCAAAGTAATGCTACGATCTTAAATCTAACATCGACGATGATTTATCATTCAACACTACTAACTTTCATTCATATGTCGAGTTGATATATCTTAGTGAACTCGAAATAAAAGACAACATATCGTCTTCCATAAGTGTTTCATATTTGGACATTATATTGAACATAGACGTTCACGGCAAACTTACAACAAACAGGATGACTTCATGCAATCTCAACTGATTCGATACGCGAAAACATGTTCTGCATATGATCAGTTTTTAAATCGAGGCAGGCTTCTAACAAAAAAGTTGATTTTACAGTCTTGTGTAAAGTTAACATTTCGCAAACACTATGGTCGTTATAAAGACGCTGCCTAACGTGTTTCATACAAATTGTTAGGCCGTTCTTTACGTACACTGGTTTTGACTACGGATTACAATACAATACTAAGACTTATATAGCGCCCTAATCAATTAAACATCTCTAAAGCGCTTTACATAAAAAGCATACAATTCAAAGTAAAAACAACAATGCCCACATAAAAAAACGATGGTACATGCATATGGTTGTAATACACTTTAAAACAGTTTGTAAATAACCTAGAATTGTCTTTTAGCCAGATATTAAAAGCAATATTTTCTTTAAAAAATTAGTCTTTACGTGTCGCTTAAAAATGTCCAGAGATTTGGCTTGGCGTAGTCCGAGTGGTAAGGCGTTCCACAGTTTTGGCGCGGAGTAGTCAAAACGCCTGTTTCCGCGAATCTGTGTTCTTATTTGTGGAACATTTAGAAGCATCCCATTTCCTTGGAGGGTAATAATCTCACTAAGGTACATGTAGGTTAGTTCGGTTTTATGGACTGCTTTGTATGTGTGTACAAGCACTTTGTATTTTATGCGGTACTGAACCGGGAGCCAGTGCAGGTTATACAGTACAGGTGTAATATAATCATGCTTTTTAATGCGAGGTATTATCCTTACTGCTGTAGTGAGTACACGTTGGAGTTTGTTTGTGGTCCTGTTTGGTTTGATTACTCCGTTTACCTGGCCAAGATATAGGGTTCCCGGCGGGTGCGACCGGTCAAAAGGGGTGCGTTTTCCTCCTAGGCACAAGCTCTCACCTTTTGGTGTTTCCAGGTGCCCATGTTTGCCCGACTCTCAATTTTGTATTCTTTATGATATTGATCATTTTACATTGTCTTTACTTTTTCGTAATTTTCGCTAACCAAGGGAGACGATACAATGTGCTTCTGTTGATGAGACCTTTCGCAATCAGGGATAACGATGCGAGCCCCATTACCGACAAAAATTCGTATTGTCACACTATGAACGAATGTGTCGATGTTGATTTATGGAGATAGAACAGATGTTTAAGGTTTCTCAAAGGGTTTATTCTTCAATGGTATAAGCCATATTTGGAGTGGGCGAAGGGTGTCCAACATCTTTATGAATAGAATAGAAACGGGGGATATATCATATAAGTCAAGTTAATTCATTAAAACAGATTTGAAACCAATATAATTTTAATGTACAGAGTGTGAACAATCTATACATAACCTTCCTTTGTCCATTTAAAATAGGCGACTGTATACTTCTAGGGAAGCATTGCGACAGTTAAACTCTTCCTTGTGCCTGGAAACGTATTTTTGTCCGTTTCACACACGTATTCTGAGAACGTAAAAGCTTGATCCGTTATGAATATCATGTCAAAAATAGTCACTTTCTTCTGTGGGAGAAGATGATATTCAAATCTATAAAAATTATCTTCTTTCTTTTTACTGCTGTCCGAGACGCCCTCTCCCGGTATATACGTTGCTAGTTCACGTAGTCTGGGCCTCCCCTTCCTCTTCTTGACCTTCCAATAAATCTTAACGTCAGGTGATGCCATGACGTCACATCGTAATTTTATCTCAATGCCTCTTTTTCTGTAGATTGTAGAGGAGGACTCATCCGTTCCGTGTGATTTTGCGTCATATACAAACATCTGCGACGGAACTACAAAGATTGATAACATACAGAATGAAAATTAATTATGCGTTTTGAAATTCTGTTAGGCTAACGTTTAAAATATTGATATTTACATTCGCTGTGTGTTTTCTGCTTAATTTGTATTCAATTCATCGCTCATCACTTGCAACAATCTTTCACTAGTTAATTGAAGATATCTTCAATTATTTGAAGATATCATCAATTCATTTGATGCGCGCAACAATTTAATTAAAGATCTCTTCAAATAATTAATTATATCTTCAATTCTGAATTATTTCGCGCATTAATTGAATTGATGATAGCATTAATTCTTCAGCTGAATTGATGTGCGCTATAATTTATTTAATGATCTCTTCAAATGAATTAATGATATCAACAATTGAATTAATGCGCGCTACAATTCAATTGAAGAGAGCAATAATTGATATAATGCGCACATTAAATCAATTGATGAGAGCAATAATTGAATTGATGCGTGCATTAATTCATTTGATGAGAGCAATAATTGATTTAATGCGCGCATTAATTCAATTATTGCTCTCTTCAATTGAATGAATAATATCTTTAATTCATTTAAAGAGCAATAATTCTTTTAGAGAGAGAATCTATATAATTAAAGATATCTTCAATTCAACATATCCACAATTGAATTAATGATCTCTTTAATTGAATTCTTGCTCTCTTTAAAAGAATTGATGCGCGCATTAATTCCTTATACAAAATCATTGTAAATAATTAAAGTTAACTTGAATTGAATTAAAGAGATCATAAAATTATCTATACCGAGCTCTAATTTAATTATTGCGTGCAATATTTCTACGAAATTAATGCTCTCATCAATTGAATTGAAGAGAGCAATAATTGAATTAATGCGCGCATCAATTCTATCATTGCTCTCATTAATTCAATTGATGCGCGCATTAATTAAATTGATGAGAGCAATAATTGAACTGAAGCGCTCATTAATTCAATTAAAGACAGCAATAATTGAATTGATGATATCTTCAAATAATTGAAGATATCTTCATTTATTTGAGTTTATGTTAATTTGGTGCTCCATATATTTTAAGCGTTTAGTGTTTGTCTTTGGTTTGTTTTAAACAGGAAATCGAAGGTCGCCAACACTGCCGGGAAAATGCATAAACCGCTAACATTAGGGTTCGTATGATCTCCCTTCTGTAACCTTAACGCGGGGGTTTGTTCATCTCCCTTTTGTGAAAATTCTCCATGGAAGAGAGAGCCAGGGGGAATGTATCACCCGTAGCCCCTCTCTACACCCCCCCCCCCCCCCCCCCCATCTCATACATGAAGCAGGAAACTTGAAAAGTAAAATTAAATAATAAATATCCTTTTAAAATCCCAAAAGAACAAAACATTGGTGTCTTACATTCCACTTCAATATTAAAGGTCATGTTGATAGGACTCTGAGAGAATCTGTTTTCGGCAAGACAGACAAATTTCGTGACACAAAGCCGTGTGATGTTGCGGACTTGTAGAAGAGAACCCTTGATGTGGATAGCTGTAAACAAAAAGTGAAATCAATTAGAAACCATACTTCTCATATTGTACCGCGATGCTTTCTAATTACTGCAGGGTTGTCTCTCCTGGACGTCGATATTGTGGCGATTACTTACAATTCGTTTCTCCTCGTTTGTTTCTATTCGTTCCTCGTATATACTGAGATGAAATTACGTCAGTATGATGTTTTCCTCCTAAGTCGGCACGGTATTGTTCTGGATACTTACGATTTGTTCTCATGTATGGCAAATGTTTGCTGTTCATAACGGATACGTACAATGTACCGATATTTTTTCATATACATGTATATACCGAATATTATATCCGGTATTCACAACTTACTTTTTTAATGTCTATATTGTACCAGAACAATGTACTTGCGGTGCATCTCTCATGGCAGTATTGTATTTATACCTGATATTTATGGTTTATTTCTCCTATTCCGATATCGTGTACCTGCTACTTAGGGCTTATTTATCCTTTACACCTGATACTTACACCTGATACTTACGGATAATTTCGTCTATTCCTGTAGTGAATACCTGATACTTACGAATGATATTTTCTATTCCTATAGGAAATAACCCTATAATCCTGTGGGGATCCTTTGGGTGAGTACGCAAAAACGGAGGCCCCGTGTCACAGCAAGTGTAACACGATAAAGATCCCTTCCTGCTCAAAAGCCGTAAGAATACAGGCCTGAATTTTACAGCCCTTCACTAGATGGCTATGGTGACGTTTCCATATGAGTGAAAGATTTTCGAGGGGAGGCTAAACAATATAAAACCAACCAACCAATCCTATTTCTATACTGTATACCTGATGGTTTTTCCTATTCCTTTACTGAATACTTTATACTTACGATTAATTTTTCTATTCCTACATTGTGCATTTTATATCTGATACCTACAGTTTGCATTTGACGTATTCCTTTAATTACTTACGGTTTATTTGTTCGCCCTCCTGAGTGAACCAGTTGATAGAGGGCTTTGGAGAACCCTTAATATCGCACCGCATGTCGACTATGTCGCCCTCCACGACTGCAAGGTTTGTCGTCCAAGGAGTGTTGGGTGGTATTTCCGGTGGACCTGTGCAAGATGAAACTATGAACTTTTAATGTAGGCATATATAAAAACAGATTCTAATGAATAAATTCTAACAATAGTCGTAATTTCAACGTGACGCAAGATGAAACTATGAACTTATAATGTAGGCATATATAAAAACAGATTCTAATGAATAAATTCTAACAAAAGTCGTAATTTCAACGTGACTATTTCAGCAATAGTCGTAATTTCAACGTGACTATTTTAACAATAGTCGTAATTTCATCGTGACTATTTTAACAATAGCCGTAATTTTAACGTGACTAAAAATAGTCATAATTTCATCGTGACTATTTCAACATTAGTCGTAATTTCATCGTGACTATTTCAGCAATATTCGTAATATCATTGTGACTATTTTAATAATAGTCGTAATTTCATCATGACTATGTTAACAGTAGTCGTAATTTTAACGTGACTATTTCAACAATAGTCGTAATTTCAACGTGACTATTTTAACAATAGTTGTAATTTCAACGTGACTATTTCAACATTAGTCGTAATTTCATCGTGACTATTTCAGCAATATCCGTAACATCATTGTGACTATTTTAATAATAGTCGTAATTTCATCATGACTATGTTAACAGTAGTCGTAATTTTAACGTGACTATTTCAGCAATAGTCATAATATCATCGTGACTATTTTAACAATAGTCGTAATATCATCGTGACTATTTTAACAATAGTTGTAATTTCATCGTGACTAATTTAGCAATAGTTGTAAATTCAAGAAGCACCAAAGTCACTATGACTAATCTGATAGTAACCACTAGCATGGTGTGGAATTTGTCGACAGTTTTACTTTAAGAGGTTCAATATAGCTTTACGGAAATTTGAAGAGAGCAGAGATATATGACGTACCATTGACGAATAGTGTGTATTCTCTAATGGTGATTTCTGTACCCCTAACAATCTGACAACATATGTAGACCCCCTCGTGTCTCTCCAGGATTGTTGTGATGACCAGATTCCAGTCATTGTAGCTTCTGTCCAGTGAGTAGTATTTATCGCTAGTATGGCGAGTTTCCATAAAGAACAGCATTTCATCGTGCGGTTTTTTCTTCCACATAACCATTTCAGATGTCTGTTTGAACAATACAAGTGTTTTACATGATAATGTTAGTGACGATACATAGTATCACAACGGTAGATCCAGAACAAATATGGGGATGTGTTCTTTAGTTGAAACTCTCTCCGTTGGCATAAAATACCATTTTCTGGGAGATTTTCTAACTAAAAGATTGAAATCCTCATGTCCCTTTGATCTGCTGTTGTGCACGTAACATGTTAAATGTATCAAGACGATTCTAGGATATTTCAAGCAAGCTTACTGCGGCGAATTCCCGGTCTTGTGTGATTTAATATGCACATTCAGTTAGGATGAAAAATTGGTATATACACGTAACTTGCATCTGTAATCGCAATGAAATTCAGGTGTGTTTTAGAAGGAAGAGTATACACATTCTAAAACTGACGCGACTTTTGACATATACTAATGAAGTACATTTATGAATATGTATAAACTAATTAATTTTCGCGGGGTTTAGTTTTAGCGGTTATCGTGGCATGAGCATACGCATGAATTTAAATCTACCACGAACAATAAAAACTGACCTACAGTGAAGAGTACCAGAGTTTCGACCATGGAATCAACGAACACAGTAACATTCATTTTTCTGAAGCCACAAAAATCTACCACTGAAATAAATAGTTTTACAGTTACTGTATATGTTATTGAAGTAAACTAGTACCTGTTGTTTGTCCGACTGGCAATAGAGGCTTACTGTATGTGTTATTGAAGTAAACTAGTACCTGTACTGTATATGTTATTGAAGTAAACTAGTACCTGTTGTTTGTCCGACTGGCAGTAGAGGCTTACTGTTGTCATAGGGTCTTTGTAGAACGTTTCTGTAATAATAAATTCACTAAAGATGGTTAGATAAACTAGACCAGCAGCAACCAGAGCTATATAAAGCGGGACGTCTCCTTCGCAACGTGAGTATTTTTCAAAATATGCTTTCCAGTGACCTTGCGCTTTGACCTTTAATTGAAAATCATGCTGAGACAATGAATTGATGCCCGTATACACGGGATACAACTATACTACCGTGGACTTCAGGTCTGAATCATTTACCTGGTTCCAGATTTCATCTTCACACATTTTAAAAAGGGGATATCTAGGTGTCCCTGAGGAGAAGTGCAATGTACTGAGTGTAGTGATGGCATGTGAACGAACGATAATGAAACACTGAGAATGGCAATGACCCACAATGGCATTCATCCAGGTAAGCTAAAAATCGACTGACATGTAAAAAGAATGCCGATTTAATAACCTAAACCATGTACATGTCTAATTGCATGCTCACTGTAATCTCAGCGAGGTTCGTCGAGGATAATTTCCACGAATCTCACTGAGATTAGGTCACTGTAATGTCACCACCTACCTGAGTATGCCCGAATATACCAGTCTGTCCAGAAAAGCATGACGAATGCCCATCTTCCACAAAACGAATTCATAACTGTTAAAAACAAATTGAATAATCTTGTGTTTACAACAAAAGTTTTACTTCTATTGATTTCTTGATTAGATATCTTTTAAGAAAAAGTATAGACCTAAAAAAAAATATCAATTGTTGTGAAGAGGAAACTTCAGAAATATTGTGCTACAACGTATGCGAGAAGTGATTGTAGGTTTTCAAAAATTCTAAAGAACCTTTGGTAATAATCGCAAAACTTTTCAACATCTACAACATCAAAACGTGCGAATTTTCAACACTTTACACCAATGTTCCTAACGACAAATTAAAGACTGGTTTGTTTGGCATTACAAACAGCTGCTTCTTCAATAAAAATGGAACAAAGAAATATTCATATTTTGTCAGACTTGAGATCAGTCATTCAAACATTACGTTATCAAACACCACTCTGACTCTACCCATAATCATTCTGAAGTTAATATGAAGTTGTTGGGGTTCCTCATTTATAATATCTACCTAGCCTTTGGCGATCAGATTTTCTAATAGTTTGTTGGAATTCCCCTAGGCACCAATTGTGTTCCTTTAGTAACTGACCTGTTCTTGTATTCTTGTAAGGCAGACTTTATTCAAAATCTTCTACATGAGAATAAAAAATGAATCATTTTAAAAATAGGATCTTTATACATTATTTTTATCCATTGCATGAAACTTGCACCAAAATTAAACTTCTCCAGTGTTTTAAACAAAAAATTCCACTCCACCGAGTCAAAAGCTTTCTCAAAATCACAGAATAACAAAATTTGTGGGTCATTTGAGTTTTCACAATATTCATATATATCAAGGATAGTCCTTGCACTAAATCCAATAAATCTGCCTTTAATATAAGCAGTTTGGTCTTCATTGATTAGATTATCAACTACTTTTTGTAGCCTTCTAGCTAACACGAATGCTAAAATTTTGTAATCTGAATTTGTTAAGCTAATCGGTCGATAATTTTTTATCTTATCTCTTTCTCCCTTTTTATGCAGTAATGATAAAAGTGAGAGCCTTTGTGTAAAGGGCATATTACCAGTTTCAAAAGTGTATTCAAGAGTTGCATAAAAAATGTCTTTAATTTCATTCCAAAAGGTTTTATAGAATTCATTAGGAATTCCATCCATCCCGGGTGATTTATTATCTTTAAGATTCATTACTGCTTCTTTACATTCTTGAAGAGTAAACATTTCATCGCAAAATAATCTTCCGTTTTCATCTAATTTTTGTTCAATATTTACTTCATTTAAATAATTTTGTATTTCATTATCATCAATGTGCTTTGATTCATATAGTTTGTCATAAAATGAACATATTTCATTTAAAATATCATTATCATTATAAACACTTTTTGTTTGTTCTGTTACCTTTCTAATCACATTGTCTGATTGATGGTAATTTTCTAATCTGAGAAAATAGGACCTATTTCTTTCTCCCTCTTCTATCCATTTTACTCTAGATCTGATCTGTGCCCCCCTTGATTTTTTGTCATACAGATGAGTTAGTTCATTTTCAAGGGTCCTTTTTTCTTTCATATTAATTTCATTTGCAGGTTTATCTTCTATATCCTGTATTTGTTTTTCTAGATCCATAACAGACTTTTTGTAACTTTTTGACAGTGATTTTGAATATGAAATACTTAAGCTACGAATTTCTTGTTTAAGTTGTTCCCAAAGATCATGTACACTTATAGTATTCAAATTTGCTATTTTAACATTATATTTATGAATTAAATCATTAATAATCATTTTATATTTCTTATCGTTCAAAAGACTCGTATCAAGTTTCCAATAACCTTGACCTCTTTCATTTTCATTTACAGTAACAGAGTTTAATAGCTTTGTGATCACTTAACCATCAGAATGAGTTCCTGGCACTTGTTGTACACGTATTTTGTGAACTTTAGCTAACATGATTTGACTTAAAAAGATATAATCAATACGACTTACGGGTTTGTTGCTTGAAATACACCACGTAAATCCAGGTTTTAACCCCTGAATTTTTTTCCAAGTATCATTAAGATTGAATTTATTTAAAATTTCTATCAAAATGTTTGTGCTTTTATCTGCAGCCGTAGTTTTATTTTTCCTATCCGTTTTATCAAAAACACAATTAAAATCGCCTCCTAGAATTATATTTTCTTCATGTAAGGTATATTTTGAAATATAAGCTTTTAGCTTTTTGAAAAAAGACACTCTTTCCGTTTCTGAATTTGGACTATAAATATTGACAATTGTGTATGCATTATTTTGAAAATGTATATTAAGTAGTAAAATTCTACCATCTTGAGTTTTGTGTACATTTTCTACATCAATATCTACATTGTTAAATAAAACTGAAACACCCCGTGCATGGGGTGAATTCGAAAAAGCATGAAAACATTTGCCGAACCAACGGCTGTTATACTTCGATTGATTCTTCTCAACAAAATGCGTTTCTTGAATTAAAGCTATATGAACATTAGTGTCTCTTAACCAATCGAAATTTTTTTGTCTTTTTTCATAGCTATTCATCCCTCTAGCATTGAGGGAAATAATGGATAAATCATTCATTACGCTAAAGTTCTAATCTGATTCTCCAGAATTGAGGATTTCATTTTGTGACCGATTTCTACGACTGTGTCGCATTTTGCTGGCATCGGGTGCATTTTTTGTTTTCTTGACCTTTTTGGAAAGCTTGGTAATGATATCACCTAGCATGTTTTCACCAGGCCAATCAGATTTGTCAGTGTGCGTCGTACCAGTTTTGTTAAGCCCCGATCCCCAGAAATCGTCGTAGGTGGATTCCACGAACAAGGCTTTTGGGGGTGCACTTTTCAAAGCATCGTAAAATTCTTGAACTTGAGCTAGCTTAGCTTCCACGATTTCCTTCATGGTGTTGTATTGAGAATCAATGAAATGTTGAGAAGCCAAAATGTTGTTACCGATTTGTTTGGCATCTAAGGCAGTGGGTGCAGCTTGGATAGCCGTCGCGCGTGGAATGTCACCTGAACGCACTGCCTTTACGTACTGATATGCATGCTCCGATGATTTGTGTTCAACACCGAATACTTTGATATCGTTAAGGTGAAAATTTGAAAGGATGTCATCTTTTCCACTAAATGGAATAATATTAGGATCCGCCTCTGTATAGAGCTCACACTTTTCATCTCCTGGATTATGCCCTGGTTTTTTACAGGCTTTGCAACACTGAACGCTATCACACTGATTTGTAAAGTGTTCATTGCTCCAACATTTCGTACATCTAGGAGAACGCTTGAGAGAGGGTTGGCCCTTATGAAATAACAAACACTGAATCCCGGCGCACACGCAGGATCGGGGTAGAAACCCCCCTCTTTAAAGGGTTTAACATACACGAATCTATTTCCATTGAAAATCTCTGTCATTCTGAGGGTACTGGGATTTCTTATTTTTTCGTATTTTATTTCACTGCATAGAGAAACTTTGAACTGATCAAGCATGTTTCTTACGGCAGAGTCGTCGACGGACAAAGGAACGCCTTTGATTGTAATTTTAAGTACCTGCTCATTTGGATTGCCGGTACCTGTTGAAAACGGATTGTTTGCATATACCTGTACGTTCCTACTTCTAAGATCAAATCCTTCGGTGACCAGTTTAGATCTACTACTTAAAGAATCCACATAGATCCGCCACAGGTCTCTGTCTAATTGAATGCATTTTACATCATCGATTTATTTTGACAATTGTACTGCAATCTCAAAGTCAGAAATTTTATTATTTCTATCATTTTATATTTCACTATTCTTCAAGAACACTGGTTTCAACATCTGAGCTGGCACTGCCATTGCCATAGTTTGTAATAACATAAATATACACAAATGTGAGTATCTACTCACTTGAGTCACTAGGTAGAAATCTGCTTCAAAAAGTTTTCTGCTACTAGAAAAATTGCAAAAAGCAAAAAGTCATGATGAAATTACGACTAATGTTGAAAAATAATGGATGGATTTCTAAAACGTGTAAAATGAATAGAGGAATCAGACAAGGTTGTCCATTGTCTGCCCTGCTTTTTATTTTTGTAGCAGAAGTCCTTGCCTGTAATATTAGATCAAATAAAGATATAAATGGGTTTAAGATCAAAGAAATGAAACAAGAAATAAAAATAGTTCAGCATGCTGACGACTGTACGATTCCTATTAAGAATGAAAAATCATTACAAATAGCGTTAAACACAATTGATATTTTTTGTAAACATTCAGGATTAAAACTAAATAAAGATAAAACAGAATGTTTATTATTAGGAAAGCTTAAAGGAACAAAAAAAGAAATTCTTAATCTGAAAGTAAATGAAAATTCAATTAAAGCATTAGGTATCCACATTGGTCATAGTAAAGAAGATTGTTTTGAAAAAAACTGGATACGGTATCGAAGAGATATAGAAAAATTATTAGATTCATGGAGAACCAGAAAACTTACAATATTTGGAAAATGCTGCATAATAAACTCTTTGGCAATATCAAAATTAGTATATGCAGCAACTTTATTACCAACTCCTGGTGATGAATTTATCAAAGAAATAAATAAAATAATTTTTAATTTCATTTGTTGACTTAAAATCCAAATTCAAAGCGCTTAAAGCATCATGGATCCCAAAAATAATATCGTGTAACCATAAATTAAAAGACTTTTTCCAGAGTTTCTGTCAAAGGAATCAATATGTTATTTACTATCTATTAAAGACAAACGACTCATTTTTGAGTGAAAGTGGAATGTTGCATAAATACATACCCTATTTTTATAGAGAAATTATTACATATTTCAATGAAGCTAAGGGCAAATCGACAACATTACAATTTTCCCAAAATATTTGGAAAAATAAAAGATTTACTTATAAAAATGAGACACTTTGTTTTACAAATTGAATGAAAAGTGGTGTTTTAAAAGTAGATGATCTGTTTAATGAAATTGGATTCAAGGATATTACTGATTTTTCAAATCTTACAAACAAACATAACTGGTTGTGTGAATATAAAATACTAAGAAATGTTTTTAATAAAATAAGTCATAAGACAAAATACCATATAGAAAAAGAAAACGTGTTTTTATTTAAAAATGGAAAAATTGAATCTATAATTGGCAAATCTTGTAAATTCTTTTACGACATTTTTGTTGATAAGTTTCAAAGATCATATATGGAAAGTATGTGGGAAAAGACTTTTATGTTGGAAAAGTCAGAATGGACTAATATTTATAGAAATAATGTATTTAAAGTTGTTGATAAAAATGTTGCTGAATTTAACTACAAACTTTTGCACAATCTTTTATGCAACAATTATCTACTTAGCAAATGGAAAAAAGATGTTCATAGAAACTGTACATTTTGTGCTGATGTCATTGAAAACAATGCACATTTAATTTTTGAATGTCAAAATGTAAGACAGATATGGAATACTGTTGAAATGGTGCTTGAAATTGACATTCGATGGAAACATATTGTTCTCGGCTTTTTTCATGAAGATAATCCTAAAGTGCATACATTTAACTTTGTGATTTCATATATTGCTTTCAGAATTTACAAAAGTAAAATGATGTTAAGACTTGAAAACAAAACTGAAAGTGTGAATAATCTGTTGATACAGGTTAAATTAGACTGTTATAGAACATACTTAACATTAAGAAAATCAAAGTACGATTTCCTAGATCACAAATTATTTGAGAGACCTTCTTTGTTACTTTAATGCTTTATATTATAACACATGTATTGCAATAATCTGTATGTACTATGTATCTGATATTCAGTTTCCAACAATAGCATTCCACCAGTACTTGAGGGTGACCTGTTCCTCAGTACTTGTTGTTAGGGGAGTGGTGAACTGTTTGTGATTGTGTCTCCCCTGCAACAATATGGATCAATCATTGCTTTATATGTATTAAGTGTAGATTAGATTTTGCATACTGATATAATTTTGACACCTAAATATACTTTGCTTTTTTTTTAGTTGAAAAATATTGCTATCTAGCATGTAAATCTTTAAGTGTAAAAGAAAACCAATATTATCAACTATACTGTTTGATATCATGTAGATATATTTCTTAAATATGCATACATGTATAGTTAACACATATATGTACAGTGTATATATATATATATATATATATATATATATATATATATATATATATATATCCAATCCATGGAGCCCTGGCACCCTAGGTGAGGATTATTCGGGGATCTCTGCGGAGACATTACCCCCAAATATCAAATGTATGTTAGCTAGAAATAAAAGATATTGAAAGGGGGAAAAAAAATTTTAAAAAATAAATCATTTGCTGTGGCCTTCAACTTGACATTGAGATACACCGGCGACGTTTTATCTTTTAACAATACTCACAGTTTTTAAATCGAGACAGGCTACTGGAAAAACAAGCTCATGTTACATGGTTTTCAGCAGTCTCGTTTAAAGTCAGCATTTCGCAAATTCTATGGTTATTATATCGATTTAGTTTGCCAATACAACTAGTCAATGGGTCTTGTCTGACGTGTTTCATACCAATTGTTAGGCCATTCTTTACACACTGAGTTTGACTACGAATTAATCCGTGTACCTGATCAAGATCTAGGGTTCGCGGCGGGTGTAACTGTTCGGCTACTCCTCCTAGGTACCTCATCCCACCTGGTGTATTCAGGGGTTCGTGTTTACCCAACTCTTAATTTTATATTCCTTATAGGATTTATGAGGTACTTGACTACGGATAACTCCGTTTACCTGATCAAGATATAGGGCTCACGGCGGGTGTGACTAGTCAACAGGGGACACTCCTCCCAGGCACCTAATCCCTTCTCTGATGTGTCCAGGGGTCCGTGTTTACACAAGGCTCCATTATGTATTGCTTATAGGAGTTATGAGATTGATCACTGTTTGTTATCTTTACCTTTCATTAATCACTTTTCGTTATCTTCATTTTTTCGTTCATTGATACGTCGATCTGATATATCCCAGTTATCTCGAAATAAAAGACACTTCAACTTTGTTATGCATTATTTTCAATGTATACAACAGTAAACAGTACAAAAGCGCATGCATATCTCAACGATGTTTGACATGTTCTTGCGATGCCGATATGAAGAGGCTGGAGGTGTATCATCTCATATACTTTCAAAAACTGAGAAACACTTCTTGTATTTACATTCTAATCATTTTAATAGTGGTCAGCCTACATACATTCTTTCACCAGAGGGCGCGTTAGGCAAGCTTCACATAGAGGAGCGCACGGAACTCTGGGTGGAGAATGAGCCTACATAGAGATTAGATCGCAGGGGCGGATCCAGGAATTGCGGTTACGGGGGGGGGGGGCGCCACTTTATGAGGCAGTGGGTCCAGCCCTGGTGGGGGTACAGGGGGCGAAGCCCCCGGAAGCTCCTGGATTTTACAGATTTTACGGGGCTTGAAATATTTCTCCTATTTAGTCATTTGTACTATTTTCTATCATTTTAATAAGGTGAAATTAATAAAATGACCCAAATTTTAAGGGTTTTTTGGAAAAAATTAAGTTCTCCCAATAAAGTAATTCAAGAAATCAAAAGATTTTGTCATTTATTTCTCCGGGAGTGGAAGAAATTATTGCTTCTTTTATGGTTTAGTACATTTCCCGAAACAAGATACCGCGATTTACCTTAAAGAGGTATAGCGCATTTGCTGACGAAACGGCCGACTCAGAAATCTAAATGGAAAGCACCGGTTTCCAATAATAGACTGCTGTGTTATATTTAAATATAGGGTCAAAGTTTTTGATGTTTCGTTAACCAAGATAAATAACTGCCGCAGTTTAGCATTACTGACATTTATATGAGTCATTCTTTAATCAATAAACCATTTTCCTATTTGGAATGATGAACAGTACAATATTTTCATAGGTGCATTCATATTACACAGCAACCCTTTTACATATGGCATTACTTAACTCACTGTTCTGACATGACTGCAGCACCTTTAATAGATTTCATCAGTTCATTTGCCTTTGGTTGATAATTTGAGTGTTTAGCTTTGCCTAAATATCATATGACAGTTGCTACACGAGTTTTTATATTTACTTTTGAGAAGTCAAACCGTATAACAGTTCCTTTCCTCCCTTGATCTATTTTTACTTAGTACATGTTGTGCATTTGTGCCCTTTTTCTTGTAGTATTTGTTAAGCTTTTCGTCAGCCATATTACGGTTTGAAAATCCTGTGCACACAGGAACATGTTATAGTGTAAACAAACGGAACTACAGTGATCTCGGAATAAATTCCCTTACTTAAGTCGTAACTTGCAAATATTGGAAGTTATGGTGAAAATGATTAATATTTGTTATGATATATGTATCACATTTATAACACCCCCTCCCTCAAGTAAACGACCCAAAAAATAAAAAGCAAAAAAATAAAAAAAAATATCGGGAAAATATTGGACGTTAACTCGGAATGTATGGTTTAAGTGGAAGATTACCGAGCACCTAAACCACTAGGCCGCCCAGGCATGTAAGTTTAAAAGTTTAACGTTTGACAGGCTGCTATATCTCAAGGTAAATTTTGAGAACAATAATTTAAAAATATTTTGTCCATTTTCAACAAAACGCCACCTTAAACCAAATTTCCTCAAATGGACTTATGTACAGTCATACTCAAGTAAAATAATTTCAGTGTTTTATTTCTGGTTTAGGGTGGCCTTTTGCAACAGTTTGCAATTTTTTATGCCCATTACGTTACATCTACTATATACTCTATTTAATCACGGTGATGTTTATGCTTATCAAATAAAGATACTATCAACATATAGATATCTTTATTGAGTAATTTGGGTAAACACAAGTATAAATTGACATTGTATACCAGAATATTTGTAAAAAATGATATTCAAGAATAAAGTATTTATGTAGGCGAAATTGCATACCAAGTGCGCTATACTCCTTTGAAAATTTTAAGGGGGGGGGGGGCGGCGGCTGCGCCCCCTATAAATCCGCCACTGGATCGTGTATTCATGCGCATACGCAGGGACTAGCCTATTTCAAATGTTGAAAGTTTATGAGATATTAACATACAGTTTCAGTTGTTTATGAACACACTATAAGGAAGGTCGTATAAAAAGTGAAATAATGAAAAGTGATCCAATTCATAACTCCCATAAAGAATACAAAATCGGGGTAAACATGGACCCATGGTATAATCAATAGTGGGATCAGGTGGCGAGGAGGAGTAAGCATCCCCTGTTGACCGGTCACACCCGCCGTGAGTCTTATATCTTGATCAGGCCAACGGAGTTAGCCATAGTCAACATCAGAACGGCTCAATAACATTGGTATGACACACGTCAGACAGCATTTGACTTATATGACAGATTGTATCTACAAGCTAGACCAATATTGTGTCTATAGAATGCCTACTTTAAATGTTGAAACCCTTGTAACATTAACTTACACAGAACATGCTCTCGTGTATCGAATCAATTGAGAGACATCAACACCATAATTATGCAAGTGATCATGGAATATTGCTACATAAATATGGGAAGTTGGCGATGGAGAAACTGAAATCATCCCGTTTGTCATAAAGTTGAGGTGTTAGTTTGCCAGTAATATCTATTTCCTATAAAATATCTAAGTATGAAGGTGGACGACTCCGTGGTGTCCTTTAGTTCGAGTTCACAGGGATATATCGAATCGATATATGGATGAAAATCATTGTTGTTAATATATAATACGTCGTCAATATATCTAAATGTAGAACTGAAGGACACAGCAAGAGATCTTTTCTTCTCACGTAGAAATGTTCAAATAAATTCTGCTTCATGATACTATAAAAACATATCAGCTAACAAAGGAACACAATTCGTGCCCATGGGAATTCCAACAGACTGTTGGAAGACCTGATCACCAAAGGCTACGAAGATAATGTCAATGAAGAACTTTAGCATAATCTTTATTTCAACTTCAGAGTACTTGTTCGTGGAATAAGAGTGGTGTTTAACAAAGTAATTTTTTGGATGACTGATTACTAGATATGAATATTTCCGTTTTCCATTTTTGTTGAAGAAGCAACTGTCTATGATGTCAAAAAGTATAGTCTTTAATTTATCATGAGGAATGGTCGTGTATAGTGCTGAAAAGTCATACGTTTTGATGTTGTTGATTTGAGAGAAGTTTTGCGATTTCAAATCTACTAAAAGTTCTTTAGAAATTGTTAGAACCCACAGTTGATTTACACCACTTCTGGTATATGTAGTGGCACAGCACGTTTGAAGTTTCTCCTTCACAGCTGTTAATATTTTCAGGAAGAGTAGAGATAGGGGCTTGGTAGAACATTTACTAGATCCAGTAATGTATCTCTGTAAGAGGTTTTATGAAGTTTAGGAATCCAGTATAGGTACGGTATCTCATATTCATTCGACCCATTGACTGGGATATTAAATGTGTCTACATGTAAAACTGAAGCATGGTTTTGAAGAGTTTCATCTTTTGAAAGGGCAGTTGGCGTATAATTACGATTGCAAAGGGTGGAATAAACGCCAAGTTCGTTCAAAATACAGCTGTACTATTGAGCCTTACAAACAAAGACAATGTTATTACAAGCTTTTTTCAGCTGGAACCAAAACATATTCCTCGTGTAATCTATCTAGTTCTTTTATCACTTCTGATTTACTAAACACAGAATGATAGTGGGTATGTACTTTTAATTTGTTGTGTCTAATGCGAGATTTTAGTATTTCTCTTATACTTTTAATCCATTCTGACAATGTATTAAAAGAATCATAGATTTCAGTCTGTATTCTGGTGTTGAAAATCCACGTATAGACTAGTTTTGGCTTCTTCATATAACGTATTTTTAAAAAACTCTCAATGGAACAAAGTAAAGGTTTGTGCGAATATGATGTGGACCTAATTGTCTGTTGGCGTAAGCTTTGAACCGAAAGTGACATCATGTATACTTGGTCTTTTATATATACGATGTCACTGACTGCTTTTCCTTCTTTGAGTATTTGGAAAGAGTCCAAACACATTTACGTTATTTCCTTGTGGACTAGTCAAATTTCCTACATAATGTACTTTATCATTGCATCCATATGGAAATGCAGTACCTAAGGTCATGATCCAGTGATCTTCTTGTTATCTACGAAAAGGGGTACTTAGGGTCATTTGGGCTGATATGATATGGATTCTAGCGTGTAATGTTGTACATTTAGTGTTTATTGTTATATATCCAATGTATCTATACTTCTTTTATGGTGTATACCAATGTACATGTAATATATAATGCCGTGCATGTAATATATGTTGTTGCATATGTAAATATATATTGCTGTACACGTAATATATAATGCTGTACACGTAATATATAATGTTGCACACGCAATATATACTGTTGTACACGTAATATATAATGCTGTACACGTAATATATAATGTTGTACACGTAATATATACGGTTGTTCACGTAATATATACTGTTGTACACGTAATATATGTTGTACACGTAATATATAATGCTGTACACGTAATATATAATGCTGTACACGTAATATATAATGCTGTACATGTAGTATATAATGATGTACACGTAATATATAATGTTGCACACGCAATATATACTGTTGTACACGTAATATATGTTGTACACGTAATATATAATGCTGTACACGTAATATATAATGCTGTACACGTAATATATAATGTTGTACACGTAATATATACTGTTGTACATGTAATTAAACTCTTGTACACATGATATGTTATACGTGTAATGTTGTACATGTAATAAATAATGTTGTATATGTAATGTAATGTACTGTTGTATTCGTAATATATACTGTTGTACATATAATATATACTGTTGTACACGTGATACATAATGCTGTATGTATAATATATAATGTTGTACATGTAGTATATACTGCTGTAATTTAATTTGTATTCCTCACTATATGTAATGTATAACGATGTAAATATCAATTAACTAGCTTAGAATTTCCTTATAGTATCGAGATGTGTTTTGTTACTTTTGAATAAATAAAACAAAGGTCATGAACCATACACATAAGGGTACCATGTTAAGAAGAACTAAAACGGTGGGTTTTTATAAAACAGGGTGGAACTAGTAATTTCAGGGGCACTCAAATCAAATGTTCTGAATTTTAACACCCCTGAGCAGTACATATGTACTTCACACTTACTTGTTAGTTTTCTTGACATTTAGTCCCTGTCTCCCCAAATCAAAGGTTAGCTATGACAAGTCTCATCTAGTAGAATATATGAACTAAGTCAAAACAAAGCTATGTTCCTAATACCACAACCTTTCCATCGTTCGCGTGTGTTTTAACAGTCTTTTCCCTGGTGCGTATTTGTCTGTTTCCGGGAGGAAAACACTCCTTTAGACGTTCGGAAGTGATCAAAAATATCCTCTATGGCAAGATTAGACAGTTCAATAACAAAAAGAAATACTAACAGAGCATTTCATACAAACAGCATCTTGTAAACTTTCTATCCCTGTATGATAAAACAATTGACACGCAACATATCTGAAAGTGCGGAGGCAAGTATGCGTTCCGCTCTCGATAGAAACCGCTCTCAGTCGTAATTGTAACCCTACACTACGATTGTCCCGGTCGCCAAAGCGCAACAGTTAACATGAAGGAAAAGTGGAGGATATGTACAAGCATTATCATTATTGTAGATTTATATATAGCGCTTTATCTAATCAACACAATTAGCCTAAAGCGCCTTACATGTAAAACAAAGAACAACTAGTAAGACTTGTTTTAGTACACTTAGACTGATGTCTTCCCTTCCGTTTTCTATAGTTGGTGTTTTTAAAAAATATTTTAGGGATCATTTTTAAAGTGGAAAATTAAGAGTTACTGTACATAACAGTCGCCTTTATGTATATGTGCCTCAACCAAGGAATAGTGTTAATAAATTAAACTTAACACTTAACAGTGCCCAAAATAAAAACAATACATTTTGAAATTGAAATCTTTCAAATTTACTTTATTTAGTCAAAAATGCAGTTTTGGTAGCAAGTAATCTGGGGAAAAATTGAAAACCCCTGCTGGACTTGAACTCACGATCTACAGATTTGCAGTCAACACGCCTTTTTTCTCTTTTATTGTGAAAGTGATGTTTTTAACATATTAAACTTTGAAGAAATATCCATGACAGTATTGCATAGTGGTACCAAAAATGTGAATGTATTTTTGTCAATCACTATAGCAATGTGTAGATTTTGCATTTATAGAAGAAAACAGATTTTTTGCAAAGTGAAAAGAAAATTGATATTGAAAGGCTTTGTAGGTATACATTGAGACATTACATCATATAATCATTATCAATTGACTAGAAAAGAAAATGAACATGTTTAAAAAGTTATGTTTTAAAAAAAAAATCATTTTTTAACACAGAAATCCTGTGGTAGTAAAGGAAACGGAGGAAATGTTATTGTTCATATTTTAAATATAAAGTATTATAAATGTGATTGTAATCTGTGATATGTCCTGGGTATAATTGTTAATAAGATGATAGATTAACAAACCATCCAACTCTTTATACATCTGATAAATAAATGTAAATTACACCCTCGCATTCTAGCATATAAAATGGACATTTGTTAGAATCAGACTTTCCAGTCCTAAAACGTTTGTCATATGTAATTGTGAACAATATTGTGAACAATTTTTTGAAATCCAGGTAACTTACTGAGCTACTCAGCTAGGTATTGAATCTAAAGAGAGTAGACAAATGTTGCTGATATTTATGATTTCATTCATCCTGCCATTAAGACGATGTAGCGTATAACCCTGTTTAAGATCCTACCAATCTCCGATACGGATTTTGTCTAGGCATTCAAATTCATGATTTTATTATCATGGAAATAGTGATAAATCTACGACTCAGTTCAATTTCAGCAAAGAAATTTTAAATGCTGCTAAATATATCGAGACAGTATTCTTTATTTATTTATAGATGAAGTGGTACAGTATACGATAGATGTTCATGGCATCAGACAATTAATACCCGTATATATAGATAGAGAACCACGGAGTCTATGTCGATAAAATAAATGTAGGAGATGGAATGAAGAAGTGTGTGCTTGCGTGTGCGCATGGGTGCGCGCGTGTGTTTGACACTGAGATTGTATACACACTACAAACCACATTTTATTTGATTGATTTGACACTTCATATGTAGGTTTGTCATTAACAGAGGAAGAACCTTATTGATTTCGGGATCAAAACGTCATAGGTCAAGGCCACTGTGGGAACTCATAGAAAATGCTTGTGGACGCTCTGAAGACCACATTTTTGTTCTATTTATTTGATACTTCACAAGTGGCTTTGTTATTAAGCGAGGAAGAACCCTATTAACATTAGAGTCACTAAGTCAAAGATCAAGGTCACCACGGGATTTCACAGAAAAAAAACTCTCATCAACTGATTGCCTACATTGCGAGAGGATACCTATCTTTTCGGAGCTCTCGTTTTAATTTTATTTTTCTACAAGACAAGGCATTGCATTTATTAGAAAACAAGAGTACCGCAAACAGAACAACATACGCCCATTAGACCTTCAGTGCAATATCTGTATCGATGGTGGAAAAAAATTCAGAAAACTATTTGACCTAGTTTTAGCCCACCAATCCAGTTAGATTGCAAACTGAACTTATATTCCTCCGACAGGCAACTTGTGACTAAATTTCAGGGCAATGTTTGTATCCGTAACGAAAACACGTTTTTACTACTTAGTGAAACTACGACCTTAACCTTTGACCTTGAGAAAAGATAAACAACTTCCGCTTGACATAAGGTGTATGTGTACTAGGTTTGACGGTCCTAGTCCCAGTGGTTCCGTCTGTATCCTGCCTACAAGGTTTTCCTACTATAAAGTGATACTACGACTTTGAAGAACAAAGGGCGTCCTCCACATGAGGCGTATGTGTACCAAGTCTGACGGTCCTAGCCCCAATAGTTCGGTATGTATCCTGCCTACAACGTTTTTTCACTAATTAAGTAATACTACGACATAGATCTTTGATCTTGAGAAATACTATTAATAATCACCATGGTAATCGAATCAAATCAAATGTACCAAGTTGTAAGATCCTGGAACATACAGTTCATTTTGTATTTCTTTCCAAGTAGGTCCGGACAGCAAAACGGAGGACACCACTCTAATTAAAATTAGATTCTTGTGTAGCGATGTACATGAGAGGATCGAAGGATCTAATTTTAATTAGATTGGGACGAGACCATACCTTAAAACGTCCCGTCTCTGACGGGCGTATAACAGTACAAAGTCAGATAATGTTATCTTGGGACAGATTTTACAGAAAATGTACCTATTTCTTCTTAACGATAGTAATGTGCAGATAACTCTTTCAAAGCTTGATGATTTGTTTATCTTTATTTGACAGCAAGATGATGCCTGGGGCATCGTAAAGCGAGAAATTCTGTTATGATTTTGTTTCACTTACGAAGGTCTTCGGATAGCCTTACTATGTGTCGGGAGAGGTGTTCTAGGACGTATTTTATAGGAAAATCTCATAACTGTACCTGCAAGATGTACAACGTGAATAAAACGTTACACACCGAATGCACAATAATCTCTTCGTTTGTAGTTAACTTTAACAATATATTGAAAGCAAGTGTTGAGATATAAGTGTGTTTAGGGGAGAGGTCAGGAAAGATGATAGCTTCTTAATTGAAAATATCAATTTCCAACATTTATTGAAAATATATTAATGCGACAGTCACGTGTAACAATCTTTGTAGAAACAGTATTTTTAACTTTAAAAACGACAATCCAGCATTTTTTATTATTAGGTTCAATAGGGTCAGGAAGATGATAGTTTAGTCAAGGAGCGACCGCAACGTCAATAGCCACTTGATTAAAAATATCAATTTACAACAATTATTGAAAATATATTAATGCGACAGTCACGTGTAACAAACTTAGAAAACGTCAACGAGGCCAACATTTTTTATTGTTGGGTTCACACAATAATAATGAAGTTCCTCGAGAGGAGAACATTAAAATAACCTTTCTCATTCTGCAATATAGCTATGACCTATCTCTCACGAAAAAGAGGAGGGGGAAAGGTCCAAAAATTTAAAAAAAAAAAATCTTGTGATGAAAGATTCTGTTAGGAGTGTTATAAACCTAAAAATTAAAAATAGTTGGCCTTGGTCTGATTAAGATATAAAATTTGTTAATAAATATCATCATCGCTGGAGGCAGGTAAAAGCACTTCGCTGGCTCTGGAGCAGACACATTTACAGAGCGGGGGGAAAATCAATCTACACTGAGAGAAAAATGGAATCAAAGCTTTATGATAAAGTAAGAAATTTGCTGTATGGTATGATCAAGGATGACATAAATGCTCAAAGATGCCTGAAATTTTCTGATCTCTATGGAACTTGGGGTGCTGTATATTCTTCCTACGTGAGTCCAGCGGCTTTTGTGATCCCGTCTTTAGTGACCATTGTCATGTTAATTGGTTTCAAACTCGGTAAACTATTTGGAACGACACAGAAATTTATCATCAGCATCATGTTTTTTAATTTG
The DNA here is from genome assembly GCF_947568905.1 of Ostrea edulis. Lineage (NCBI taxonomy): Eukaryota > Metazoa > Mollusca > Bivalvia > Ostreida > Ostreidae > Ostrea > Ostrea edulis. The sequence continues at coordinate 66,609,322 of NC_079168.1, read as the reverse complement.
TGTTTCGTTTCTGTGTCTTCCTTCAGAGACGGACTCTTGGCTGCATTTGACATGAACTATGGCTTCATCGAGTACGATGTCTGTGCTTTGATTCTGTGGTCCTACCAGATACAAAGGGTACTTCACGGAACTTCCGTGTGGTTAAAAACCCTGATGATTTCGCATCAAGTTATTCTTGTCGCGTTTCCGTTGAAAATCAGACGAATAAATTTCAAAAGAATCTGGTTTGGTTGCGCTGTGTTACATCTGATCATGGTGGTTTTACATCAGGTGGATTATGGAATACCGAGCTATGAAATGGTTCCCATTATTCAGGAATACAGACCGGGACGTCCACTGAAACGAATCAACCACGCATTGTCCCTGCCGATACATTATTTTTTCTTGTCCTATTTTCAAATATTGCCATTTATGATACAAATTGGTCAACTTTTAGTTTTGCAGTATCTTTATAGAAAGAGTATTAGAAAATTTGCTAAATTGACATTGAATATAAGACCTAACACGGCGAAAAAAATCAAGTTCTTCATTCTCATCAAAGTCAACATTTTCCTGGGGATTTCCTTCATCCTTCAGGAACTGCCCTCCATTGTGCTGCCATTTTTGGGGCATAGCGATCCACAGATTGTCCGTTCTAGTTATGATTCCTCTCAAAGCATGTTCATTTTGATAATGTCGATAACCTTTATGATAGGGAAACCCATAGATCTCCTGATTTATGCTAGTTTAAGTACAGTATTTAGAACGCAAATTAAGAAGATTTTTCAAAGGTTTGCATGTTGAAGTAATGTGTATGGAATCCGGATAGGGCCACGTAGTTCTGACACTATCGCACCATCGACCCGAACCGCGATGACGATGGCGCGATAATGCGATAGCGTTGGTACGATGGCGATGATGCGATACCGCTATAAAGCATCGCTACATCGTCATCGTGCCATCGCGTCAGCGGTATCGCATCATCGCCATCGCTCCATCGAACTATCGTTATCGCCCCAAACCGCGATGCTGCGATAGTGAACTACGTGGCCCTATCCGGATTCCATATAAATATGTTATTTTCCCGGCACTTCAATTTTAAGAAATTTACACCACAAAATTTTTATGAATGGAAAAAAGATTAGCTATTTTTCACCACAAAATATGAAGAGAAAATGGTTATGTCGTGAGTAATACTTTGGTGAAGTACATTGTACTCTGCATACCAATTTTAGAAAAAAACTTACGATATCTGACATTTGGAACCATGCTTCCTTTGACCCATCCCATTTTAATTTGCAAAACAAAACAAATAAAACATATTTCCTGTAAATTCGTGGATGGCATGTCTATTGTATCGATCTTAAATTCTCCTATATTTACCCATTAACTTTACGCACAGTGAAAGGCGTAAACTGTCCCAACTTACATTATTGTTTCAGTCGAAGTTACTTTCAATTCCTTTTAATTTAAATGTTAAAAAAAAACAAAAACAAAAAAAAAACAAAAAACAAAACAACAACAAAAAAACCGCATTCGATGTAATTTGATAAATAATTAATTCATAAAGAAAATATGAATCTTATAACTTGGAACAATATTGCCGTAGCAACAAACTGAAACCAGGGGAGCCAAACGTACTGTGACGTCATTCCCAGGATGAATTTATATGCTTAGAATTACAATTCAACAACTCTCTTAATTCTTTTCAATGGGAACTTAAAGTTTGTTCATGGTTAACATTACTTACAACATGCTGGGAATCGTTCCGTGAATTCGAGGACTCGAGATTACATCATTTTATCTTTGATGTGTTGCACCATTTTACCATAATGCATGTAAGACACCCCGAACTCAGTCTAATCACGTGACGTACAGGTTTACAAGCATTGTCCGATACCCATCACGTGATAGAGAGATGAACGAAGCGTAACCAAGCGTGGTTTACAAGTCATATACACTTCGCGAGAGAACACGGAGACGAATTTACCAACAAATATACAGTAAGATGCAATATACATTATATTCAGTGTCATTTCTGACGAATTGTGCCACAACATGTGAAAGAAGTGGTGAAAATCAAATGTGGATTCTCAAGATTTCCAAAGAACTTTTAATAATTTGAAACCACAAAACTTGTCCAAAATTGATAGTATTGAAATATGTATGAGTTTTCAACATCTATATAAATCTAAAAGTAGGATGTTTGGCATAACTTCTGCTTCTTCAATAAATACACGAAAATGACCTGTCATTCTTTATTTTTTGAAAGACCACTTTGATTCTACGTATAAACACTCTGAATTTGATAAAAACCAAAACTTAGATAATCCTCTACATTAGATTATATACAATCGCGTACGTCACACAATTCTAAAACCAAAACTTAGATAATCCTCTACATTAAATTATATACAATCGCGTACGTCACACAATTCTAAAACCAAAACTTAGATAATCCTCTACATTAAATTATATACAATCGCGTACGTCACACAATTCTAAAACCAAAACTTAGATAATCCTCTACATTAGATTATATACAATCGCGTACATCACACAATTCTAAAACCAAAACTTAGATAATCCTCTACATTAGATTATATACAATCTCGTACGTCACACAATTCTAAAACCAAAACTTAGATAATCCTCTACATTAGATTATATACAATCGCGTACGTCACACAATTCTAAAACCAAAACTTAGATAATCCTCTACATTAGATTATATACAATCGCGTACGTCACACAATTCTAAGTGACTTTCTAAATACAGTGTATTCATAAGAGTGATAAAGGATAGAAAAAGCATGATAATATCATAATGTATATCAGGGGCGGATCCAGGAATTGTGGTTACGGGGGCGCCACTTTACGAGGCAGTGGGTCCAGGGCGAAGCCCTGGTGGGGGTCCAAGGGGCGAAACCCCCGCAAGCTCCTGGATTTTACAGATTTTATGGGGCTTGAAATATTTCTTCTATTAAGTCATTTGTACTATTTTCTATCATTTTGATAAGGTGAAATTAATAAAATGATCCAAATTTTAAGGGGTTTTTGGAAAAAATTAAGTTTTCCCAATGAAGTAATTCAAGAAATCAAAGGATTTGTCATTTATTTGAGTGGAAGAAATTATTGCTTCTTTTATCGTTTAGTACATTTTCCGAAACAAGATACAGCGATTTACCTTAAATTTGAAAATTTTAGGGGGAGGGGGGGGGCGCCGGCTGCACCCCCTCTAAATCCGCCACTGTATATCGCTTACATTGTTACGGTTACATATTAATTTGAAGCAAAATTAAAACGACCAGTATGATCACGTATGTATAACTATTTCTGAACAATAACAAAAAGCTTCATAATTTCCTCTAAAGAAAGGGAGTCATTACTCCACAATAATCAATGAACATTGATAAGATTGATAGTTGTTCGCAATTTAAAATAAATCATCCATCATTAAAAATCTTACTTGTAATAAAAGAAGAAATGATAAGGATCCTTTTAAAGACGACATTCACGGTTTGGACTAGGAATAATATTGCATCTATATACATCATATGTAAGTCATCATTCAAAGTACAGTCAATTTCGTATGAATTGGATTAGAAAGTAAAAGATTCCACAGAGTCTCCCACATCTGCTTCGTACTTAGATATTTTATTGGACATATATTTTAACGACAAACTAACAACTAAACTTGATGACAAACGGGATGATTCAGCTTCCCTTTCGTCAACTTCCCATTTTTATGTACCAATATTCCATTATCACATGCGTATGGTGTTTGTCTCTCAACTGATTCGATACGCAAGAGCTTGTTCTGCGTACAGTCATTTTTTAAAACCGAGACAGGCTACTGAGAAACAAGTTGATGGTGCAGGGGTTTCAACAGTCTCGCTTAAAGTAACCATTTCAAAATTTTTAAGGTCGTTATAACGATCTAATTTGCCAATACAATATGCCATTGGGTCAAATGTTGCTGTCTAACGTGTTTCATACCGTTCTGATGTGTTTCATTTCGATTGTTTGGCTGGTTTTTGTTTTTTACATGCATACTGATTTTGACTACGGATTACTCCGTTTACCTGATCATGATATAGAGCTCACTGCAGGGGCCCGTGTTTTCCCGAGTTTTAATTTTGTATTCCTTATAGCAATTATGAAATTGACCACTGTTCGTTATCTTCACCTTTTCATTAGGAAGTCGGCATCTCGCAGCAAAGTAATGGGGTGTTTTCTTTATATTTCGAAGTATGAGTTGTTGGTTTTTTTTAAAACTATTAATTTATGTTGTTTCTCTTGCCACACTATACTCATCAAATTCCATATGTGAACAGCTTGTGGTATGAATGATTTCTGATCTGCAAAAAGGTACTAGTATATTGTAATCTGAAAAGTTACGTGTGTTATAACTAAAATAGCATTTTTTAATAGTTGGGACTATATATTTCAGGTGAACTGGAACTAAATTGTTGTGAATCTTGCACATGGTTACAAGATTAGTCATATCACGTTTTTTTTTGTTTCTAAGTACAAAGAATTTCTTGGAGCTATTATTGGGAGACTAATAATAACTAACATGTACAATAATCCTTAACATTAGTCAAGTGCACTTGCTCTATTGTTTCAGCATCTTGCACGGTCTAATCAGACCAGATTTAAACTGCATATTCTAGTTTTGGTCTTATAAAAGCTACATATAATTTAGAAAGTATTTTCGGGATACAGATGACTTTAGGTTTTTGATACACGTAATTTCTATTTTCTGATAGGCTTTGTTTACAATTTCACCAATATATTTAGACCATCATAATTTCGAAGACAGAATGATTCCGAGATGATTGTGCTCATGAACAAATTTTGGTAGATTCTTGTCAAGAAAATAAGTCACGAAGTCGGTTAACATTTTTAAACTAAAAAAAGAAACAGGATTAGTTTTACTAGGATTAAACTTCAGTAACCGTTTCTTTGACCATTCATTCAAAATATTTAAGCCATGATTCAGAGTTCTATTTATAAGATGAATATCGTGTAAATTTCGTTGTAAGGAATCATCATCTGTATGTAATCAACAAATACCGTAGATAACATATTTTCAGAAATGACGTTGACGTATATTAAAATTAAAAGTGGGCCAAGTACAGAGCCCTGGGGAACATCTGCATTAGTATGCTTAAAGGGCCATTGACTCGGTTGAGCTGAAAATTTTATTTTTCCATTTATATTGTTTAACGTATTTCTGATAATTGTCAACCAAAATTTGAATATCAGTTTTTGTGTTACAAGTGAGATACAGCACTCACAATTCTTTGTTATGTAAACACGGCTCGTGTCATGTTTTTGTTTAACCCCCCCCCCCCCAATACTTATCACTTACTTAGTTTGTGTATCAGTTGAATTCGGGTGATCAAATAGCGTATGAGAGACTTACTGAGTACATTCACTTACGCAGTGATGCATATTTGTCCCACTCCCGCATATAAACAAATTGTTTCACGTCTCACTATGTACGAGAGTTTTCCAAAGGGAAATAACTCGGACGTATATCTCGAAACCAACGTATTAATCTTCACCAGTTATTTATGATGCCCTTATTGTACAACAATGATTTCGTCAATTGTTTTGCATGATTTTACTTCACCAAAATATTTTATACACCAATTTTGCTTGAAATGGTGTGCCATACATCAAATTGATGTATGTACAATGAATTTATGAGACACCTGATCTTCCTCTTGAGCAAAACAGTCTAACATGTTGATGGCATATTTGGACAATTTCAAGTTAAGTGGTAAAACTACATAGTTTTTCATCTGTGAAGAGAAAAGACCTTAGTAAATTTCAATCACATTTTAAAAATCATAATGAAAATGAGCTGAACATTGTAAATAGAACAAATTTATCTGTGAATCTGTAAGTAGCACGGACACATAAGATATCTGAATTTGGGATATCACATATTCGAATAGGTAATGTAATTTAATGGAGTATGTGATATATCAATATAAATGGTCGAAAGCAGCGCCTCACAGTTGGAGAGTGAGCTAGAGCAAGAACATGATGATGGAGAAACAGTCTAGTCGCTTGATTGACCATGAAAGCCATTAGTTAGAATAATCTAACTGTGTCTCGGGACAGGCCCTCACTGTTAAATCGGGTCCGTAGGACATTATAATTTTAACAATAGAACATTCTATCTAGCAAGCCATGAGCTATGCGTTAGCATTTAATGATGCGTATATGCTTACGCATAGTTCATGGCTTGGTCAATCAAGTGAATTTTATTGCCTTTATTGATAAAATTTCAAACTCCTGTGGTCTACTGTCTAGTCCTGAAAGTGAAACATCCAGTAATAAGAGAAGAAAAGCAACTTACATTGTACAGTTGTAAGCCAGGTGGATTTTTAGCCAACAGGAGTCACACGAAATATCTGAATGGAAGAAAATTTAGCGTTCATTAATTCTGCATACTTAGGCTACCTTTAAATTATTGTGCCACATATTCTCTTCGAGATTCGAGATCGGTTAGTCAGGTTAAATAGGTGGTCGAACTTACCGCTGTGCCATCACTGTTTCCCGAACCCGATCGAAATTTCAGTGTTCGTTTGGAACTTCATTAGTTCGGTGTTTACTGTAGGTTATGAGATCTATCGTCGATATGGATTTATGTATACAGTAATGCATGATGTAATATTCCTACATTTATTCAATCTGCTACCCTTTCATGCTTGGAAGAGAAACAAATCTCTGTGAATGACAATTTATATTGTGTTATATGAATAAGAAAATTATGTTGCAAAAATATGCACATATTGTGTTTGTTTTTTTTTGTTTTTTTAATATTGTTCTCCATTAAATGTACAGTAAAGAAAAAAATGAAGATAACGAATATTGATAAATCTCATAAAATACGTAATTGAGATTTTATGGAGCGCCAATTTAACATAAACTCAAATAATTGAAGATATCTTCAATTATTTGAAGATATCATCAATTCAATTATTGCTCTCTTTAATTGAATTAATGCGCGCATTAAATCATTTTTACTCTCATCAAATGAATTAATGCGCACTTCAATTCAATTATTGCTCTCATCAATTGAATTAATGCGCGCATCAATTGAATTAATGAGACCAATAATTGATTTAATGCGCGCATTAATTCAATTAATGTTCTCTTCAATGTACTGACAATGTGAAAATACGAAATCTCATGTGATGGCTATCAACATGACATTTAGATACATTGACGAAGATTTATCAACAATGTTCCCTTTCGTTCATATATCGATTCAATATACCTCGATCAGTGAATCTAAATAAAAGACATTGCATAGCATTCATCACTGTTCGTTATCTTCGCCTTTCATGCTGGATGCTTTACTGAATATATAAACGTTAACGGCAAACTAACAATCCAACTTTATGACAATCAAGATAAATTCAACTTATTCATTGTCAACTTTCCTTGTATCATTGCTGTGGTGTTTTTCCTTTGATGATCACTGTGTTTTTATTTTTCATACACCATGACTTGTTGTGCTCTAACAACCATACTCTATCAAGATAGAGCATGTCAGGATGAATCGACAATCTCAATGACATTTGACCTTACATTGGAGGAGAAACAATATAAACAAACTAGTCAATTTTATTATCAATAAAACAAACTCAAATAAACGTATTGGATATTCCAAGCTGTCTTCTTGTTTTCTTACTTCCAACACAAATCGTTGCATCCAGTAATTCATCTCGGTCAAAAGTGGGACATTGTCCCGTGCGGCACTCCACTTGTTGAACGTTTCAATTGCCCATTTAGTATTTTTACGAGTGTTAAGATTTTTGTGAGTCTATCAAACGCTGAATTTCATCATCGGACACCGGTTCAAATCGTTCATTTTCCATCACGACCTCAGGACTGGAGAAATTTGGCGCACTCAAATCAGTCTCCATCATGTCCAAAACATCTCCTATATCGAAATCCATGAGGTTCATTTTTTAGTCCCGGTAGATCGAGCGTCATACTTTGCAACGAATCTTCAACATGCATCTAATTTTCTATATACTGATTCTGCAGACTGTGAGAGCAAAAAATCCCAGCGTTTTATTCGACCGTATCGGATAAACATGTGATTTCGATAATGAGTTTTGATTGGTCTAAATTTTGGTCACGCAGTTCCTTGTTAGAGTACAGTTATATAATTAAGGATGATGCAATAATTTCTGAGTGCAATGATACAAAACATTTAGAGTAACCTTGAACTCGTGCATCTTCAGATACTCTAAATATTACATATTTTTGTAGCAATGTACCATTATCACTTGCAAATATATGGCGTATCCATGTCTCAACTGATTCGATACGTGAGAGCATGTTCTGCATTTGGTCAATTTTTAAACAGAGGCAGGTTACCGACAAATAAGTTAATGTTTACAAGACTTTCAACATTCTCATTTAAAGTCAGCATTGTAAAAAAACTAGGACAAGAATTGATGACCTCTTTGCAAATGCAATGTTATTAGGTGGAGTGAATTCTGATGTATTCCATACCAATATTGTTAAAGATCGTTCTTTACATACTGATTTTGACTACGGATTACTCCGTTTAGCTGATCAAGATATAAGAGGGTTCAAGGCGGGTGTGATCTATCAACAGGGGGGCTTACTCCTCCTAGGCCCCTGATTTCATTTTTGCCTCTGGTATTTCCAGGGTTTGTGCATGGCCAAATCTAATGGAGCGCCAAATCAACATAAACTCAAATAATTGAAGATATCTTCAATTATTTGAAGATACCATCAATTCATTTAATGCGCGCAACAATTCAATTAAAGATCTCTTCAAATAATTAATGGTATCTTCAATTCTGAATTATTAATTGAATTGATAAAAGCATTAATTCTTCAGCTGAATTGATGCGCGCTTTAAATTTAATTTAATTGAATTAATGATCTCTTCAAATGAATTAATGATATCAACAATTGAATTGATGCGCGCTACAATTCAATTGAGGAGAGCAATAATTGATATAATGCGCGCATTAAATCAATTGATGAGAGCAATAATTGAATTGATGCGCGCATTAATTCATTTGATGAGAACAATACTTGATTTAATGCGCGCATTAATTCAATTATTGCTCTCTTCAGTTGAATTAATGATATCTTTAATTCATTTGAAGAGAGCAATAGTTCCTTTAGAGAGAGCAATTATATAATTAAAGATATCTTCAATTCAACATATCCACAACTGAATAGCGTGCATTAATTCCTTATACAAAACATTGCAAATAATAAAAGATATCTTCAATTGAATTAAGGAGATCATCAAATTATTTATACCGAGCTCTAAATCAATTATTCCGAGCAATATTTCTACGAAATTGATGCTCTCATCAATTGAATTGAAGAGAGCAATAATTGAATTAATGCGCGCATCAAACCCATTATTGCTCTCATTAATTCAATTGATCCGCGCATTATATAATTGAATTGAAGAGAGCATTAATTGAATTAATACTCGCATTAAATCAATTATTGCTCTCATTAATTAAATTGATGAGCGCATTAATTCATTTGATGAGAGCAAAAATGATTTAATGCGCGCATTAATTCAATTAAAGAGGGCAATAGCTCCATAAAATCTCAATTACATATTTTATGAGATTTATCAATGTTCGTTATCTTCATTTTTTTAAATTCATGCTCTTCATTTTACTGTGCGTTTCATGGAGAACAATATTTAAAAAAGCAAAACAAACAAACAAACAAACACAATATGTGCATATTTTTGGCAACATAATTTTCTTATTCATATAACACAATATAAATTGTCATTCACAGAGATTTGTTTCTCTTCCAAGCATGAAAGGGTAGCAGATTGAATAAATGTAGGAATATTACATCATGCATTACTGTATACATAAATCCATATCGACGATAGATCTCATAACCTACAGTAAACACCGAACTAATGAAGTTCCAAACGAACACTGAAATTTCGATCGGGTTCGGGAAACAGTGATGGCACAGCGGTAAGTTCGACCACCTGTTTAACCTGACTAACCGATCTCGAATCTCGAAGAGAATATGTGGCACAATAATTTAAAGGTAGCCTAAGTATGCAGAATTAATGAACGCTAAATTTTCTTCCATTCAGATATTTCGTGTGACTCCTGTTGGCTAAAAATCCACCTGGCTTACAACTGTACAATGTAAGTTGCTTTTCTTCTCTTATTACTGGTTGTTTCACTTTCAGGACTAGACAGTAGACCACAGGAGTTTGAAATTTTATCAATAAAGGCAATAAAATTCACTTGATTGACCAAGCCATGAACTATGTGTAAGCATATACGCATCATTAAATGCTAACGCATAGCTCATGGCTTGCTAGTTTCTGTGGAAACGAGGGGGTTATTTATATTCGGTCTTTCTATCCCCACCGAATATAAATAAGCCCCTCGTTTCCACAAAAACTAATGGCTTGCTAGATAGAATGTTCTATTGTTAAAATTATAATGTCCTACGGACCCGATTTAACAGTGAGGGCCTGTCCCGAGACACAGTTAGATTATTCTAACTAATGGCTTTCATGGTCAATCAAGTGACTAGACTGTTTCTCCATCATCATGTTCTTGCTCTAGCTCACTCTCCAAAGTTCTGTGAGGTGCTGCTTTTGACCATTTACATTGATACATCATATACTCCATTAAATTATATTACCTATTTGAATATGTGATATCCCAAATTCAATTCAGCATATATCCCTTATGTCCATGCTACTTACAGATTCACAGATAAATTTGTTCTATTTACAAAGTGTTCGGCTCATTTGCATTATGATTTTTAAAATGTGATTGAAACTTACTAAGGTCTTTTCTCTTCACAGATGAAAAACTATGTAGTTTTACCACTTAACTTGAAATTGTCCAAATATGCCATCAACATGTTAGACTGTTTTGCCCAAAAGGAAGATCAGGTGTCTCATAAATTCTAATGTACATATCATCAATTTGATGTATGGCACACCATTTCAAGCAAAATTGGTATATAAAACATTTTAGTGAAGTAAAATTATGCAAAACAATTAACAAAATCATTGTTGTATTATAAGGGCATCATAAATAACTGGTGAAGATTAATACGTTGGCTTCGAGATACGTCCGAGTTATTTCCCTTTGGAGAACTCTCGTACATAGCGAGACGTGAAACAATTTGTTTATATGCGGGAGTGGGACAAATATGCATCATTGCGTAAGTGAATGTACTCAGTTAGTCTCTCATACACTGTTTGATCACCCGAATTCAATTGATACACAAACTAAGTAAGTGATAAGTATTTAGGGGGTAATTGAATACATAGAATTCTTGTCATAATCATTTTATGTTATTTTGTTCGTCAAAAGTACCATATCTAAGATATTGCATGCAAATATGACATTGTTTTTATGCTTCCACATCAGTAAAACATTTCTTTCGATAGTATTTTGTATTTCGCACATTTACATATTTAGAGAAGCCGCTTTTAATGCATTTCATCATCTTCCTCGTTGACTGTAGGCATTCAAAGTTTCACTAATTGCACCTCCTATACAGAAGAGTTTGTATCTCAAAACTGGCGTATTAATATGGTTTTAATAGCATACTGATATGGTTTCCTCTGAGAAGAAACTATTGAAATAAGATAACAAAATTTTATTATACTAAATTTTATTATACAAAATTTAGTATGTTATAAAAATAAAAATTTGTAAAATATATTGTAACTAAGGTATGTTTTGACTATTGCTTAATTCTTGGTACGGAAAGATGGCAAAATAACCTTTAATCTTTCGACAGATATCTCAAGAGTTTTTAAGATACTCAGATTATGCTACAGTGTACCTATAGAATGATGCAAGAAAAACTTAGGAAGTTTAACACTAGTAGCTTTCCATACTTTATTTAATGACTATCAAACCTCATGACATAAATGCAGATGACATATGTTAACTAGTTTGGAAAAATTCTAAATAGATTTTCGTACCCATTAGCTGTTTTCATGAAAACATGTATACCCCTACAATGGGTGAAACATGTATACCCCTACAACGGGGTGATTTTAAGAATAGTGAGGCACAAACTGAAATGTTTTGTAAATTTTCAAGTATTACTGTAAGTTGAAATCCTCTTCCCTTGGTAATTTTAGGTTGTATGTACTTTGAAGTTTACATCTGAAATAAGACAGACAGAACGTGACCAGTGTCTATAGATCTATAACGTAACGCTACATCAGACGACGAATCCTGACATCAGATAGTAGGTCGACGATTCCGTCATTCTGTTATATACAAATCGTGACATATAAACTGCAACTGGAAAAAACTAAAGCAGTGTAAAAGCACCAGTAAAAATTAACCCAGCTGCAAGAAAAATGATCATAAAGAGGTATAAACATGTCTAAATACTGTAGACATTTTTAATTCCGTGCATCCATAATTTTGCGGGCTATTATTCCACGGGTATGAAAGTTGGCTGAGTTGCATATGGCTTTAATACATGAATTAAGTCCGCTGGTGTGAAATTGTGCAGATTTTTTGTGACCAGACTTAGCAGTAATAAGTACTATGCATAAAAAGGAGCTCTATAGTTAGGGTTAGGGTGGCTGTTAGGGTTAGAGTTAGAGTTAGAGCTAGGGTTAGTGTTACAGTTAGGGTTAGGGTTACAATTAGGGTTAGGGTTACAGTTAGGGTTACAACTAGTGTATTTTCAGTACATGTACTACAGTTGTTGGTAGCTGCTTAAAGAGAAACTAATATTATATTTTATAGAAAACCGGATCGAACTAGTTTGCATTATGCAACAAACATGTATTCATTGTATGATGAAAGCAATGTCAATTTCAAAAGAAATATAAGAGAAAAGATTCAGTGAATGTAAATATATATAAATGCAGTGTCCTTGGCACATTTCCAAGTTTGGCTCACATTGTGCTATTAGCTGCAATAATGTAGCCCTATCCATTTTTTAAAAAAAATATTGGAAAAGGCTACATTATTGCAGCTAATTGTGCTATATATTATGAATATTGGAAACATTGATTAAGGAAAGGGAGATAACTCTTAATCTTTACATTATCATACCTTTCTACATAGAGCAGCTTCACTATAGCTAAGGGTTTACGATCCGCTTCTCTGCAATTCTTGGCTGTAGAGTTGGCAATACGATTGTAGAGAAGCAGAATGGATCGTAAACCCTTGGCTAGCGGAGATGTACAGAGAATGACAATCTTTGGAATATCATTTGAACATGTATACTGATTTAGAAGTGATATTGATTGAATAGGTGTATACCTGGAAAAATTGAGTCATTTAAGATTTTTAGTAAAGGTTTCTCATTGGCCTAGGTTTCAAAGATTTTTTATATTATGTTCAGCTTAAAAAAGAGAAATGTACCTTAATCTTGATAAGCTGACAGATAATTGTAAATAGAAAAAAACTGTTATTGCAATATCTATATACTCGGGATGCATTATATTTCTGTGTGCAGACAAAACAAATATATTTAGTCGAATAATAGACCCATTCAAACAGAACGAGCAGACTCCATTATTTGTGATCAGTATGTACATGTGTTGTTTGGTATTTAAACGTTTAGAATATCATATTATTAAAAGTTAAAGCATGCATTACCATGCACAGCCTGCAAGGTGTTTCTTTACTCTTTCCTTGTTTTGGTTACAGGTAAGTCATGTGGTTTGAAAGTGATGACATTCTGTAATATGATTGATGATTGATTGATGTTTTCCGCCACACTCAACAATTTTTCAATTATCTGGTGGCACCTAGTTTTAATTGGTGGAAGAGAGAACCCAGATACAATGTACCAGGGAAGAGACCACCGACCTTCCAAAAGTAAACTGGGAAACTTTCTCACCTGCGCGAGCGGGATTAGAGGGGACAGAGGTGAGAGGCCGTGTGATTTTTAGCACGATGCTCTAACCACTCTGCCACGGAGGCCCCCATTCTGTAATACCATCTCCATTTGAGCTTGCATGAGAGGATAATGATAGCATGAATTTACATGAAGTTTTCCCTGTGACATATATACATGGTGAGACACATATTTGCTTCCCATGATTCACTAATGAACAGTAATAATGCTAGACTTACTCAAGTCTCTATGTTAAAAGGACAGATTTACGATTTCCCTGCAAATTTTGTTTCACACTTTAAATAATCAAAATTAATCTACTTTCTACTGTTCTACCAAATAATTAATACAGTTATATATCATGAGAGAAGTGCATTATAGAGAGTTTATCATTTGTTTTAAAAACAAAGATTGAGGTATGTTATTGATTAATTTCAAAATACATGGATATTGATCAAGGTTTAATGTATATCACATTTCAAGTATACTTTAGGTAAAATGTGTCATTTAAATGTTTTATGACTGTACAAAATTAAGGTGTTTTTAAATTACAAAATTGAATTTGTAAGCATGCACGTAAACACAGAGTTAACGCTAAAGTATTGCTCTTATCCTTGCATTCAGAAGGTCCAGATTTTGGTTGTTAACATTAAATGAGTTATATTTTTAATATTTAACATCAGAAATGAAGACATTTTTTTTTTTAAAAAAGAATGAATCCCTGTAAGGTATTGTTTTGGTTTTTTTTAAATTATTTTATCAAAATTAAATTATTGAATTAACAAAATATTTTAAAAATTGTTTTTTTTTTTTTTTAGGTCACCTTAGTCACTCAGGTGACCTATTGCTATTGGTCTGTGTCTGTAATGTGTGAACAATTCAACATTTTTAACTTCTTGATAACTACCATTCCAATTCTTTTCAAGTTTAGTATGAAGCATCTTTGGGACGAGGGCGGCAAAAATTGAAAATTTCAGGACTCCTGCACCCTCAGGACCTTTGGAATGGGGCAAAAACTGCAAAAAGTTACCAATCTTCCTCGATCTAGATTGTAAGAAAACTAAATGCATTGTCATGTAGAGCAGGAAGGCATCTACCAAAATTGTAAATTTCATGATTCCTGGAGTAAAGGGCCCTACTCCTAGCGAGTGCCAAATTTGATATGTTTATAGTGTTCGTGTAAAACATTTAAATATCATCTTCATTAATAATATTGATACTATATTGAATCTTAATGAATATTTAGGTGGAGCAGTTAACCCTTTGCCAAAATAGGAACTTACATAATCCCAGGGGTAGGGGCTTTCGCACCAGGGTGGAACCAAAATGGTCATACTGATTAAATGTTTGCATTAATTTTTTTAGCAACTAAAGAATTTGCTTTTGATAACTACCATTCCAATTCTTTTTAGATTTGTTATTAAGCATCTTTGGAACAAGGCGGATTTAAATTATAAATTTTAGGACTTTTACACTCCTGTGGGTTAGGGGCAAAAACTACCATAAATTGACCAATTTTCAAAAATCTTTTTCTCTACAATCACAGATATGTAAGAAAAACTGAATGCATGGCCAAGTAGAGCATGCAGGACAACCTCTACCAAAATTGTAAATTTTATGATCCTCGATCAGGATAAAGGTTCTGACTTCAGGGCAGGGCCAAATTTGGATTATTAAAATTTCTCTGTGTAAAACATTTGAATAGCATCTTCATTAAAGCTATTGATACTAAATTGAAACTAAATCATGGATATTTAGAAGAAGCAGGTAGCCCTTTAATACCAAAATTGTAAATTTCATGATCCTCAGGGTAGAGGTTCTCATTTCAGGGCAGCTATGGCCAGATTTGGCATATAGTGTTTCTATGTAAAACATTTGAATAGCATCTTCTTAAATGCTATTGATATTAATTAAATTGAAACTTTTAAAGTCATAGATATTTAAAAGAAGCAGGTAGCCCTTTACCAAAATTGTAAATTTTGTGATCCCAAGGGTAGGTGTTTTGGTACCAGGATGAGACCAAAATGATCATATATACAGTCCCTGAAACGTTCTACTTTAAATTAACATTTTTCTGTTTGCTCACCGTGCACTCTCCATGTGTTCACTGCGCTCTCCGTGTGTTCACTGTGTGCTATTCGTTTACAGTTTTGCGCTCTCCGTGTGTTCACTGTGTGCTATTCGTTTACAGTTTTGCGCTCTCCGTGTGTTCACTGTGTGCTATTCGTTTACAGTTTTGCGCTCTCCGTGTGTTCACTGTGTGCTATTCGTTTACAGTTTTGCGCTCTCCGTGTGTTCACTGTGTGCTATTCGTTTACAGTTTTGCGCTCTCCGTGTGTTCACTGTGCTGCTTTGACTGATAAGGCCTGTGGGCCTCATGTTTCCAAATATGTGCTGACTGCTCTCTGTGGTACATGGATTGTTCTAAATCAAAGACTGTATGTTCTGACACTATAAAAAGGTATGATTGGTTGATTGTACATGTATATTGTTTAAGTTAACATCCCGCTTGAGAATTTTTCACTCATGGAGACGTGACGCCAGTGAAGGGCTGCAAAATTTAGGCCTATACTCGGCGCCTTTGAGCAAGGAGGGTTTTTTTTTATCGTGCTACACCTACTGTGACACGGGTCCTCAGTTTTTGCTGTCTCATCCAAAGGACCGCCCCGTATAGTCGCTAGCTCTTACGACATGTAAGGGGTACTGAGGACTTATTTTAACCTGCATGGATTCCCTCGTTCCAATGTGAATGAAAAGGTATGAAAGAGCAATTTAGAAAAAAGATACAGCAGTCAGCAAACAATTTTTGAAAAACTACTTAACACGGAGACTTGATGAAATTTATTACAATACTTCCTGTTTAGTTGAAACACATGCCAGATTTTCCTGCATCTACTTAAAAAAAAATTGTATATTAAACGTAGCAACAGGGACACTCATTTTGACAACATACTTTTTCTGTGAATATGTGCAAAGTCCATCATTTTTACATGCTAAATCTGTTATTTTTACAGGCAATCAAATTCATTGGCTGGTTTGCCGCCCCCCCCCCCCCCCCCCCTGCCCCCCCCCCCCCCTCCCAACTTATTTATGGTAGGGTTGAATGGTAATTGAAATTTAAGGTTGAACTGATGAATTGAATTCTGTACTGAAAGATTAATTCCCCCCCTTCTCTCTCTCCATCACTAATTTAGGACTTTGAGGTTTGAGTAGAAGAACCCTTTTTCTTTTTAGCTCACCTGAACCAAAGGTTCAAGTGAGCTTTTCTGATCACATTTTGTCCGTCGTCTGTCCGTTTGTAAACTTTTTACATTTTCGACTTCTTCTCCAGAACCACTGGGCCAATTTCAACCAAACTTGGCCAAAAGCATCCTTGGGTGAAGGGGTTTCAAGTTTGTTCTAATGAAGGGCCATGTCCTTTTCAAAGGGGAGATAATCACAAAAATGCAAAAATAGGGTGGGGTCATTTAAAAATCTTCTTCTCAAGAACCACTGGGCCAGAAGAGCTGAAATTTACCTGAAAGCTTCCTGACATAATGCAGATTCAAGTTTGTTCAAATCATGGGCCCCAGGGGTTGGATGGGGCCACAATAGGGGATCAAAGTTTTACATACAAATATATAGGAAAAATCTTCTTCTCAAGAACCACTGAGCCAGAAAAGCTGATTTTTACATGAAAACTTTCTGACATAGTGCAGATTCAAGTTTGTTCAAATCAAGGCCCCCGGGGGGCCACAACACAAGGGGGGGGGGGGGTGTGGGTTCAAAGTTTTACATACAAATATAGGGAAAATCTTTAAAAATCTTCTTCTCAAGAACCATTGGGCCAAAGAAGTTGACATTTACATGAAAGCTTTCTGACGTAGTGTAGATTCAAGTTTGCAAAAATCGTGGTCTCCAGGATAGTTGGGGCCATAATAGGGACTAAGGTTCTACATGCAAATATATATGGAATGTCTTCAGATATGGTCCAAGGTGACTCAGGTGAGCGATGTGGCCCATGGGCCTCTTGTTTTTCCCTATATCCCCCCCCCTAAAAGAAGAGGGGCATTTTGCTTTGTACCTGTTGGTAGACCACATGTTGTCTACTCAATATGTTAAAAACCTTTCACTTGATTGTAATGATATTTCATATGTGGATTGGTAATGAGTAGAAAAGGACCTCTATAAGTTTTGAGATCACATGGTCAAAGGTCAAGGGTCAATCCACTCTGGACATAGGAAGATACTTTCCGCTCAGTATGTATCTTGAGAACCCTTTCCCTAACAGACATCAAACATGGTACACTGGTACATCTTAAGGAGTACTAGTAAATGACCCTTATTGATTTTGAGGTCAAATATCAAGGGTCAATCCACTATGGCTATGGGAAGATATTGTCTGCTCAATATCTTGAATTGTTTTGGCACTGCTATCAATTAAATGATGCATACCCCCCTACATACACACACAACAGACCCACACTTTGAAAAGAAAAGGTATGTGCCTGTTGTGACCACATTTCACAGTTTTTTGGTATCTAACATAAGGTTTCCTATTTGTGAGAAACACTCCACAGCTTTTTGGTTTTTGACTTTGAGGTTTCCTCAAGGTGAGCTACTCCATGTCACTTACTGTTATCTCACAATTTGCTACTTCCTAAAAGTTCCATATTTTTAATGTGCCCCAGGTTAGAAGAGCTCTTTATTCATGTGTTATACATCTGTTAGAAGAGCCCTGTATTATTGTGTTATATGTGTGTTAGAAGAACCCTGTATCAGTGTGTTATATGTGTGTTAGAAGAGCCCTGTATTATTGTGTTATATGTGTGTTAGAAGAACCCTGTATTATTGTGTTATATGTGTGTTTGAAGAGCCCTGTATTCATGTGTTATACGTGTGTTAGAAGAACCCTGTATTAATTAATGTGTTATATGTGTGTTAGAAGATCCCTGTATTAATTAATGTGTTATATGTGTGTTAGAAGATCCCTGTATTCATGTGTTATATGTGTGTTAGAAGAACCCTGTTATACATGTGTTAGAAGAACCCTGTACTAATGTGTTATATGTGTGTTAGAAGAGCCCTGTTATACATGTGTTAGAAGAGCCCTGTATTCATGTGTTATATGTGTGTTTGAAGAGTCCTGTATTATCGCAATTCACCTTTGAATTAGAACGCTTTACCCGATATAGTATTGCGTTGTGTGATGACACAATTGAATGAGACGATTGAACAATTTGAATGACATGTTTGATGTAATACAACAAGAGTTTTCATTGGCCGATTACAGCCCGCCCACTTTCTCGAGCGGATTCAGTGTAGCTGGAGAACTGTACATAGCTCTCTGAAAAGATCCACCTCTTATAAAAACCTTCGATTTATGGGTCACAAAAAGCTGCGGACGGTTGAGGCCTGAAATCGGTGTATTCTTGTGTTGCTGTCTCATAAACTCAATATAAAACTAGTTCTAATTGTAACGGGGACCGTTACAGATGTTCCCCAAACCTCCCCCAATTAAAAAGTGATGTCCTTGTGAATCTATAGGAAAAAATCATTTTATTTTAGCCTTTAATTACATGTAGTACGTTCAATATGGTCATTTCAGTACCAAGAAATGAAAGAAAGCGTTGCACGTGCATACACGCGCATGCGTGTATGATTCCGATTTTTTGTTGATGTCGTTCAACAGGCATTTGTATCATATACCCACAGTATGAATTTCATAACGTTTCCACCAAATATAAGGAAGTTATAGCGATTTTAAAATCGTCCAATCAGAAATCAGCACACGTGCATGCACGTGCTGAGCAGTAATTCTAACCACAGCAATTTGTAAGGAGTACCAAGATACATCTAAACCCGTAATATGAATAGAATTTGATGAAAAACAAAAACGTTATCGTCCTTTAAAAATTGAACATTTAAAAAACGTTGCACGCGCATGCGCGTGTGGGTTGGCATTTTTTGTTACACCAACATATAGATACACATATTGTCTACATATGCTGTGAATATCATCTCATTCGCTTCATAAATAAGATAGTTACAAACGTTTTAGCATTATCCAATCAAAATGAAGCGCACGTGCATGCACGTGCAAATTGGTAATTTTGACCATGTAAATCAGTTAAGGGTCTCAATATCTACCTATGATATGAATTTCAAGCCATTTCAATGAACAACAAAAAAGTTAGACTGATTCCAAAGTTAGCGTACAAATTTTGTAATGCGCGTGCACGCGCATGCGTGCGCGTGCTGGCAAAATAACTATTATTTTTCATATGTACAAATGATATACTATCATCCTATTTAGGTTTTATATCGCTTCCTTCAATATTCTGATTTTCCATTTTTTGTACCAAAATTGCAATGCACGTGCGCGCGCGTGCATGCATGTGCAAACAAAATGACTATCACTATGCACATCTACAAACGCTATACTATCATCCTGGAAAGTTTCATATCGATCCCTTTTGTAGTTTCTGAGAACACTACCGGACAAAAAAGTACCGGAGAAAAAGAATAATAACTAGTACTTATTGTAACGGGGACCGTTACAGATGTTCCCCAAACATTCCCCCATTTATTAAGTGGTGACATTTATTTCAGTACAAGTTGTTTTGACCATTGCAAACTGTGTAGCATGTGAATATATAACTATCTTATAACGTTCAGTCCATTTCATGCTAGTTCAAATCAGTTATAAAGATCTGAGAGTTTTGTGCACGTGCACGTACGTGCGTGCACGTGCAGATAAATAGTTCGACCATCTCGATACATCAGAAGTCTTACCATATGAGTACAAGAGAAGTTTCACAACTGTTCAATGAAAAACGAGAAATTGACGGCAACTCAAAACTACAAAGACCGAAATCAATGCACGTGCATACACGTGCGCGTGAGTACCACACAGCAATTTTGTTGATGCTAATCAATAGACATTTGTACAATATACTTACTATATGAATTTCGTATCGATTGCTTCACTCATAAGAAGTCATTGAGATTTCAAAGTCGCCCAATCAGAATTAAGCGCACGTGCATGCGCGTGCAGGGAAGTGATTTTGAGACTATTAATAAATTGAGAGGCCCAAAACATACCTGCTACCTAATTTTCAAACCTATTCATTGCAATCTCAAAATGTTATAGACCAATACTTAAATTTAGACGTCAAAAATTACAATGCACGCGCATTCACGAGCATGCGATTTTGATAATGGAAATTTTGTTGACACCATTTCATAGACATTCATATCATAGATCCTCAGGGTAAATTTGAATTCATTTCAGTTGATCAAAACTATCCTCTATGGCAAGATTAGACAGTTCAATAACAAAAAGAAATACTAACAGAGCATTTCATACAAACAGCATTTTGTAAACTTTCTATCCCTGTATGATAAAACAATTGACACGCAACATATCTGAAAGTGCGGAGGCAAGTATGCGTTCCGCTCTCGATAGAAACCGCTTTCAGTCGTAATTGTAACCCTACACTACGATTGTCCCGGTCGCCAAAGCTCAACAGTTTACCAACGAAATTTAACATGAAGGAAAAGTGGAGGATATGTACAAGCATTATCATTATTGTAGATTTATATCTAGCGCTTTATCTAATCAACACAATTAGCCTAAAGCGCCTTACATGTAAAACAAAGAACTAGTAAGACTTGCTTTAGTACACTTAGACTGATGTCTTCCCTTCCGTTTTCTATAGTTGGTGTTTTTAAAAAATATTTTAGGGATCATTTTTACAGTCGAAAATTAAGAGTTACTGTACACAACAGTCGCCTTTATGTATATGTGCCTCAACCAAGGAATAGTGTTAATAAATTAAACTTAAGACTTAACAGTGCCCAAAATAAAAACAATACATTTTGAAATTGAAATCTTTCAAATTTACTTTATTTAGTCAAAAATGCAGTTTTGGTAGCAAGTAATCTGGGGGGAAAATTGAAAACCCCCGCTGGACTTGAACTCGTGATCTACAGATTTGCAGTCAATACGCCTTTTTTCTCTTTTATTGTGAAAGTGATGTTTTTAACATATTAAACTTTGAAGAAATATCCATGACAGTATTGCATAGTGGTACCAAAAATGTGAATGTATTTTTGTCAATCACTATATCAATGTGTAGATTTTGCATTTATAGAAGAAAACAGAGTTTTTGCAAAGTGAAAAGAAAATTGATATTGAAAGGCTTTGTAGGTATACATTGAGACATTACATCATATAATCATTATCAATTGACTAGAAAAGAAAATGAACATGTTTAAAAAGTTGGGTTTTTAAAAAAAAAAAAAAAAAATCATTTTTTAACACAGAAATCCTCTGGTAGTAAAGGAAACGGAGGAAATGTTATTGTTCATATTTTAAATGTAAAGTATTATAAATGTGATTGTAATCTGTGATATGTCCTGGGTATAATTGCTAATAAGATGATAGATTAACAAACCATCCAACTCTTTATACATCTGATAAATAAATGTAAATTACACCCTCGCATTCTAGCATATAAAATGGACATTTGTTAGAATCAGACTTTCCAGTCCTAAAACGTTTGTCATATATAATTGTGAACAATATTGTGAACAATTTTTTGAAATCCAGTTAACTTACTGAGCTACTCAGCTAGGTATTGAATCTAAAGAGAGTAGACAAATGTTGCTGATATTTATGATTTCATTCATCCTGCCATTAAGACGATGTAGCGTATAACCCTGTTTAATTAAGATCTTACCAATCTCCGATACGGATTTTGTCTAGGCATTCAAATTCATGATTTTATCATCATGGCAAATAGTGATAAATCTATGACTCAGTTCAATTTCAGCAAAGAAATTTTAAATGCTGCTAAATATATCGAGACAGTATTCTTTATTTATTTATAGATGAAGTGGTACAGTATACGATAGATGTTCATGGCATCAGACAATTAATACCCGTATATATAGATAGAGAACCACGGAGTCTATGTCGATAAAATAAATGTAGGAGATGGAATGAAGAAGTGTGTGCTTGCGTGCGCGCATGGGTGCGCGCGTGTGTTTGACACTGAGATTGTATACACACTACAAACCACATTTTATCTGATTGATTTGACACTTCATATGTAGGTTTGTCATTAACAAAGGAAGAACCTTATTGATTTCGGGATCAAAACGTCATAGGTCAAGGCCACTGTGGGAACTCATAGAAAATGCTTGTGGACGCTCTGAAGACCACATTTTTGTTCTATTTATTTGATACTTCACAGGTGGCTTTGTTATTAAGCGAGGAAGAACCCTATTAACATTAGAGTCACTAAGTCAAAGATCAAGGTCACCACGGGATTTCACAGAAAAAAAACTCTCATCAACTGATTGCCTACATTGCAAGAGGATACCTATCTTTTCGGAGCTCTCGTTTTAATTTTATTTTTCTACAAGACAAGGCATTGCATTTATTAGAAAACAAGAGTACCGCAAACAGAACAACATACGCCCAGTAGACCTTCAGTGTAATATCTGTATCGATGGTGAAAAAAAATTCAGAAAACTATTTGACCTAGTTTTAGCCCACCAATCCAGTTAGATTGCAAACTGAACTTATATTCCTCCGACAGGCAGCTTGTGACTAAATTTCAGGGCAATGTTTGTATCCGTAACGAAAACACGTTTTTACTACTTAGTGAAACTACGACCTTAACCTTTGACCTTGAGAAAAGATTATAAGACTCTCTTATGAGTAGCCATGAAATATAAGGTGATTCCACCCGAGGGTTGCAAAAAAGCTGTGAAACCCGAGGCTTTGCCGAGGGTTTTACAGCTATTTTGCAACCCCGAGGGTGGAATCACCTTAATATTTCATGGCAACTCATAAGAGAGTATTTTTCTCTCATATTTCTAGAGTTTTCCGTTTTCCTTGTGCCCAGCGACGCCATTTTGAGAATTTTCCAATTAATTAATTTTTTGCTGTACATTAAAAATAACACCAGAATCGAATTCTACGACCTTCATTTTGGCAACTACGTTGCCGACAAAAAATCGGCCGACGAGTGTATAAGTGAATTGTATTAGAGTTATTCCTCTTTGCATAAATCAATAATCAGGGTGATGCGTGACGTAACTCGACAGTCCATCAGCGCGAAACATTTTGACAGACCTAATCAGAATATGAAGCCACAACTGCACGGGTTTTTTCTTCTTAGAGGAGCATTGATATTGATATTAATTGAGCAGTTATTTAATGACGAGTGTGTGAAGAGAGATTCCAAGTGGTTTTTGTTGGTGAATATGGGCATAGCTAGACTTTCGTTTTCCACGCGTGCAAGGACTCGAGTCTCATGGACATTGGAGGCACTTATTTCACCTGAGACACGGACAGTAGACGTTGACAGAGTGAATGTGGAGGTAGGCCTAGAACTAATAGACCGTGTGGGCTGGGTTTCTGTGGACTGGCATAATGCACCGGATGACATATAGGTGTAGATCGACGAGGAATTTGTGACTGTTGTTGAGTGTGCAGTAATTGTTCAAGGAATATGTATATTTGTGTCCGGTCACATACACCTGGAGATTATCAGGGACATTACAATCTTCATTTTTTGTACAAGAGCTTTGCAGACGCTAGTGTTTGTCAATCGAGGCGAGGTAAGTTGCAAGCTAGTTGTGTATTGATTATGACGTCACGGGATATGTAAGATAAACGTCACGTGATATGAAAGATAGAAATATCTTACATACCTTTCTTTCATAGAATATCTGTATCTTACATACGTAGATATGAGAGAAAAACAACTTCCGCTTGACATAAGGTGTATGTGTACTAGGTTTGACGGTCCTAGTCCCAATGGTTCCGTCTGTATCCTGCCTACAAGGTTTTCCTACTATAAAGTGATACTACGACTTTGAAGAACAAAGGGCGTCCTCCACATGAGGCGTATGTGTACCAAGTCTGACGGTCCTAGCCCCAATAGTTCGGTATGTATCCTGCCTACAAGGTTTTTTCACTAATTAAGTAATACTACGACATAGATCTTTGATCTTGAGAAATACTATTAATAATCACCATGGTAATCGAATCAAATCAAATGTACCAAGTTGTAAGATCCTGGAACATACAGTTTATTTTGTATTTCTTTCCAAGTAGGTCCGGACAGCAAAACGGAGGACACCACTCTAATTAAAATTAGATTCTTGTGTAGCGATGTACATGAGAGGATCGAAGGATCTAATTTTAATCAGATTGGGACGAGACCATACCTTAAAACGTCCCGTCTCTGACGGGCGTATAACAGTACAAAGTCAGATAATGTTATCTTGGGACAGATTTTACAGAAAATGTACCTATTTCTTCTTAACGATAGTAATGTGCAGATAACTCTTTCAAAGCTTGATGATTTGTTTATCTTTATTTGACAGCAAGATGATGCCTGGGACATCGTAAAGCGAGAAATTCTGATGATGATTGTTTCACTTAGGAAGGTCTTCGGATAGCCTTACTATGTGTCGAGAGAGGTGTTCTAGGACGTATTTTATAGGAAAATCTCATAACTGTACCTGCA
Organism: Ostrea edulis; assembly: GCF_947568905.1. Classification (NCBI taxonomy): domain Eukaryota; kingdom Metazoa; phylum Mollusca; class Bivalvia; order Ostreida; family Ostreidae; genus Ostrea; species Ostrea edulis. Next base: position 66,583,907 of record NC_079168.1, on the reverse strand, counting down.
AGATGTACAACGTGAATAAAACGTTACACACCGAATGCACAATAATCTCTTCGTTTGTAGTTAACTTTAACAATATATTGAAAGCAAGTGTTGAGATATAAGTGTGTTTAGGCGAGAGGTCAGGAAAGATGATAGCTTCTTAATTGAAAATATCAATTTCCAACATTTATTGAAAATATATTAATGCGACAGTCACGTGTAACAATCTTTGTAGAAACAGTATTTTTAACTTTAAAAACGACAATCCAGCATTTTTTATTATTAGGTTCAATAGGGTCAGGAAGATGATAGTTTAGTCAAGGAGCGACCGCAACGTCAATAGCCACTTGATTAAAAATATCAATTTACAACAATTATTGAAAATATATTAATGCGACAGTCACGTGTAACAAACTTAGAAAACGTCAACGAGGCCAACATTTTTTATTATTGGGTTCACACAATAATAATGAAGTTCCTCGAGAGGAGAACATTAAAATAACCTTTCTCATTCTGCAATATAGCTATGACCTATCTCTCACGAAAAAGAGGAGGGGGAAAGGTCCAAAAATTTAAAAAAAAATAATCTTGTGATGAAAGATTCTGTTAGGAGTGTTATAAACCTAAAAATTAAAAATAGTTGGCCTTGGTCTGATTAAGATATAAAATTTGTTAATAAATATCATCATCGCTGGAAGCAGGTAAAAGCACTTCGCTGGCTCTGGAGCAGACACATTTACAGAGCGGGGGGAAAATCAATCTACACTGAGAGAAAAATGGAATCAAAGCTTTATGATAAAGTAAGAAATTTGCTGTATGGTATGATCAAGGATGACATAAATGCTCAAAGATGCCTGAAATTTTCTGATCTCTATGGAACTTGGGGTGCTGTATATTCTTCCTACGTGAGTCCAGCGGCTTTTGTGATCCCGTCTTTAGTGACCATTGTCATGTTAATTGGTTTCAAACTCGGTAAACTATTTGGAACGACACAGAAATTTATCATCAGCATCATGTTTTTTAATTTGTGTTTCGTTTCTGTGTCTTCCTTCAGAGACGGACTCTTGGCTGCATTTGACATGAACTATGGCTTCATCGAGTACGATGTCTGTGCTTTGATTCTGTGGTCCTACCAGATACAAAGGGTACTTCACGGAACTTCCGTGTGGTTAAAAACCCTGATGATTTCGCATCAAGTTATTCTTGTCGCGTTTCCGTTGAAAATCAGACGAATAAATTTCAAAAGAACCTGGTTTGGTTGCGCTGTGTTACATCTGATCATGGTGGTTTTACATCAGGTGGATTATGGAATACCGAGCTATGAAATGGTTCCCATTATTCAGGAATACAGACCGGGACGTCCACTGAAACGAATCACCGGCTGTTCTCCGCTGGACTCTAACCACGCATTGTCCCTGCCGATACATTATTTTTTCTTGTCCTATTTTCAAATATTGCCATTTATGATACAAATTGGTCAACTTTTAGTTTTGCAGTATCTTTATAGAAAGAGTATTAGAAAATTTGCTAAATTGACATTGAATATAAGACCTAACACGGCGAAAAAAATCAAGTTCTTCATTCTCATCAAAGTCAACATTTTCCTGGGGATTTCCTTCATCCTTCAGGAACTGCCCTCCATTGTGCTGCCATTTTTGGGGCATAGCGATCCACAGATTGTCCGTTCTAGTTATGATTCCTCTCAAAGCATGTTCATTTTGATAATGTCGATAACCTTTATGATAGGGAAACCCATAGATCTCCTGATTTATGCTAGTTTAAGTACAGTATTTAGAACGCAAAATAAGAAGATTTTTCAAAGGTTTGCATGTTGAAGTAATGTGTATGGAATCCGGATAGGGCCACGTAGTTCTGACACTATCGCACCATCGACCCGAACCGCGATGACGATGGCGCGATAATGCGATAGCGTTGGTACGATGGCGATGATGCGATACCGCTATAAAGCATCGCTACATCGTCATCGTGCCATCGCGTCAGCGGTATCGCATCATCGCCATCGCTCCATCGAACTATCGTTATCGCCCCAAACCGCGATGCTGCGATAGTGAACTACGTGGCCCTATCCGGATTCCATATAAATATGTTATTTTCCCGGCACTTCAATTTTAAGAAATTTACACCACAAAATTTTTATGAATGGAAAAAAGATTAGCTATTTTTCACCACAAAATATGAAGAGAAAATGGTTATGTCGTGAGTAATACTTTGGTGAAGTACATTGTACTCTGCATACCAATTTTAGAAAAAACTTACGATATCTGACATTTGGAACCATGCTTCCTTTGACCCATCCCCTTTTAATTTGCAAAACAAAACAAATAAAACATATTTCCTGTAAATTCGTGGATGGCATGTCTATTGTATCGATCTTAAATTCCCCTATATTTACCCATTAACTTTACGCACAGTGAAAGGCGTAAACTGTCCCAACTTACATTATTGTTTCAGTCGAAGTTACTTCCAATTCCTTTTAATTTAAATGTTAAAAAAAAAAAAAAAAAAAAAAAAAAAAAAAAAAAACAACAAAAAAAACCGCATTCGATGTAATTTGATAAATAATTAATTCATAAAGAAAATATGAATCTTATAACTTGGAGCAATATTGCCGTAGCAACAAACTGAAACCAGGGGAGCCAAACGTACTGTGACGTCATTCCCAGGATGAATTTATATGCTTAGAATTACAATTCAACAACTCTCTTAATTCTTTTCAATGGGAACTTAAAGTTTGTTCATGGTTAACATTACTTACAACATGCTGGGAATCGTTCCGTGAATTCGAGGACTCGAGATTACATCATTTTATCTTTGATGTGTTGCACCATTTTACCATAATGTATGTAAGACACCCCGAACTCAGTCTAATCACGTGACGTACAGGTTTACAAGCATTGTCCGATACCCATCACGTGATAGAGAGATGAACGAAGCGTAACCAAGCGTGGTTTACAAGTCATATACACTTCGCGAGAGAACACGGAGACGAATTTACCAACAAATATACAGTAAGATGCAATATACATTATATTCAGTGTCATTTCTGACGAATTGTGCCACAACATGTGAAAGAAGTGGTGAAAATCAAATGTGGATTCTCAAGATTTCCAAAGAACTTTTAATAATTTGAAACCACAAAACTTGTCCAAAATTGATAGTATTGAAATATGTATGAGTTTTCAACATCTATATAAATCTAAAAGTAGGATGTTTGGCATAACTTCTTCTTCTTCAATAAATACACGAAAATGACCTGTCATTCTTTATTTTTTGAAAGACCACTTTGATTCTACGTATAAACACTCTGAATTTGATAAAAACCAAAACTTAGATAATCCTCTACATTAGATTATATACAATCGCGTACGTCACACAATTCTAAAACCAAAACTTAGATAATCCTCTACATTAAATTATATACAATCGCGTACGTCACACAATTCTAAAACCAAAACTTAGATAATCCTCTACATTAGATTATATACAATCGCGTACGTCACACAATTCTAAAACCAAAACTTAGATAATCCTCTACATTAGATTATATACAATCGCGTACGTCACACAATTCTAAGTGACTTTCTAAATACAGTGTATTCATAAGAGTGATAAAGGATAGAAAAAGCATGATAATATCATAATGTATATCAGGGGCGGATCCAGGAATTGTGGTTACGGGGGCGCCACTTTACGAGGCAGTGGGTCCAGGGCGAAGCCCTGGTGGGGGTCCAAGGGGCGAAGCCCCCGCAAGCTCCTGGATTTTACAAATTTTATGGGGCTTGAAATATTTCTTCTATTAAGTCATTTGTACTATTTTCTATCATTTTGATAAGGTGAAATTAATAAAATGATCCAAATTTTAAGGGGTTTTTGGAAAAAATTAAGTTTTCCCAATGAAGTAATTCAAGAAATCAAAGGATTTGTCATTTATTTGAGTGGAAGAAATTATTGCTTCTTTTATCGTTTAGTACATTTTCCGAAACAAGATACAGCGATTTACCTTAAATTTGAAAATTTTAGGGGGAGGGGGGGGGGCGCCGGCTGCACCCCCTCTAAATCCGCCACTGTATATCGCTTACATTGTTACGGTTACATATTAATTTGAAGCAAAATTAAAACGACCAGTATGATCACGTATGTATAACTATTTCTGAACAATAACAAAAAGCTTCATAATTTCCTCTAAAGAAAGGGAGTCATTACTCCACAATAATCAATGAACATTGATAAGATTGATAGTTGTTCGCAATTTAAAATAAATCATCCATCATTAAAAATCTTACTTGTAATAAAAGAAGAAATGATAAGGATCCTTTTAAAGACGACATTCACGGTTTGGACTAGGAATAATATTGCATCTATATACATCATATGTAAGTCATCATTCAAAGTACAGTCAATTTCGTATGAATTGGATTAGAAAGTAAAAGATTCCACAGAGTCTCCCACATCTGCTTCGTACTTAGATATTTTATTGGACATAGATTTTAACGACAAACTAACAACTAAACTTGATGACAAACGGGATGATTCAGCTTCCCTTTCGTCAACTTCCCATTTTTATGTACCAATATTCCATTATCACATGCGTATGGTGTTTGTCTCTCAACTGATTCGATATGAAAGAGCTTGTTCTGCGTACAGTCATTTTTTAAAACCGAGACAGGCTACTGAGAAACAAGTTGATGGTGCAGGGGTTTCAACAGTCTCGCTTAAAGTAACCATTTCAAAATTTTTAAGGTCGTTATAACGATCTAATTTGCCAATACAATATGCCATTGGGTCAAATGTTGCTGTCTAACGTGTTTCATACCGTTCTGATGTGTTTCATTTCGATTGTTTGGCTGGTTTTTGTTTTTTACATGCATACTGATTTTGACTACGGATTACTCCGTTTACCTGATCATGATATAGAGCTCACTGCAGGGGCCCGTGTTTTCCCGAGTTTTAATTTTGTATTCCTTATAGCAATTATGAAATTGACCACTGTTCGTTATCTTCACCTTTTCATTAGGAAGTCGGCATCTCGCAGCAAAGTAATGGGGTGTTTTCTTTATATTTCGAAGTATGAGTTGTTGGTTTTTTTTAAAACTATTAATTTATGTTGTTTCTCTTGCCACACTATACTCATCAAATTCCATATGTGAACAGCTTGTGGTATGAATGATTTCTGATCTGCAAAAAGGTACTAGTATATTGTAATCTGAAAAGTTACGTGTGTTATAACTAAAATAGCATTTTTTAATAGTTGGGACTATATATTTCAGGTGAACTGGAACTAAATTGTTGTGAATCTTGCACACGGTTACAAGATTAGTCATATCACGTTTTTTTTGTTTCTAAGTACAAAGAATTTCTTGGAGCTATTATTGGGAGACTAATAATAACTAACATGTACAATAATCCTTAACATTAGTCAAGTGCACTTGCTCTATTGTTTCAGCATCTTGCACGGTCTAATCAGACCAGATTTAAACTGCATATTCTAGTTTTGATCTTATAAAAGCTACATATAATTTAGAAAGTATTTTCGGGATACAGATGACTTTAGCTTTTTGATACACGTAATTTCTATTTTCTGATAGGCTTTGTTTACAATTTCACCAATATATTTAGACCATCATAATTTCGAAGACAGAATGATTCCGAGATGATTGTGCTCATGAACAAATTTTGGTAGATTCTTGTCAAGAAAATAAGTCACGAAGTCGGTTAACATTTTTAAACTAAAAAAAGAAACAGGATTAGTTTTACTAGGATTAAACTTCAGTAACCGTTTCTTTGACCATTCATTCAAAATATTTAAGCCATGATTCAGAGTTCTATTTATAAGATGAATATCGTGTAAATTTCGTTGTAAGGAATCATCATCTGTATGTAATCAACAAATACCGTAGATAACATATTTTCAGAAATGACGTTGACGTATATTAAAATTAAAAGTGGGCCAAGTACAGAGCCCTGGGGAACATCTGCATTAGTATGCTTAAAGGGCCATTGACTCGGTTGAGCTGAAAATTTTATTTTTCCATTTATATTGTTTAACGTATTTCTGATAATTGTCAACCAAAATTTGAATATCAGTTTTTGTGTTACAAGTGAGATACAGCACTCACAATTCTTTGTTATGTAAACACGGCTCGTGTCATGTTTTTGTTTACCCCCCCCCCCCCCCCAATACTTATCACTTACTTAGTTTGTGTATCAGTTGAATTCGGGTGATCAAATAGCGTATGAGAGACTTACTGAGTACATTCACTTACGCAGTGATGCATATTTGTCCCACTCCCGCATATAAACAAATTGTTTCACGTCTCACTATGTACGAGAGTTTTCCAAAGGGAAATAACTCGGACGTATATCTCGAAACCAACGTATTAATCTTCACCAGTTATTTATGATGCCCTTATTGTACAACAATGATTTCGTCAATTGTTTTGCATGATTTTACTTCACCAAAATATTTTATACACCAATTTTGCTTGAAATGGTGTGCCATACATCAAATTGATGTATGTACAATGAATTTATGAGACACCTGATCTTCCTCTTGAGCAAAACAGTCTAACATGTTGATGGCATATTTGGACAATTTCAAGTTAAGTGGTAAAACTACATAGTTTTTCATCTGTGAAGAGAAAAGACCTTAGTAAATTTCAATCACATTTTAAAAATCATAATGAAAATGAGCTGAACATTGTAAATAGAACAAATTTATCTGTGAATCTGTAAGTAGCACGGACACATAAGATATCTGAATTTGGGATATCACATATTCGAATAGGTAATGTAATTTAATGGAGTATGTGATATATCAATATAAATGGTCGAAAGCAGCGCCTCACAGTTGGAGAGTGAGCTAGAGCAAGAACATGATGATGGAGAAACAGTCTAGTCACTTGATTGACCATGAAAGCCATTAGTTAGAATAATCTAACTGTGTCTCAGGACAGGCCCTCACTGTTAAATCGGGTCCGTAGGACATTATAATTTTAACAATAGAACATTCTATCTAGCAAGCCATGGGCTATGCGTTAGCATTTAATGATGCGTATATGCTTACGCATAGTTCATGGCTTGGTCAATCAAATGAATTTTATTGCCTTTATTGATAAAATTTCAAACTCCTGTGGTCTACTGTCTAGTCCTGAAAGTGAAACAACCAGTAATAAGAGAAGAAAAGCAACTTACATTGTACAGTTGTAAGCCAGGTGGATTTTTAGCCAACAGGAGTCACACGAAATATCTGAATGGAAGAAAATTTAGCGTTCATTAATTCTGCATACTTAGGCTACCTTTAAATTATTGTGCCACATATTCTCTTCGAGATTCGAGATCGGTTAGTCAGGTTAAATAGGTGGTCGAACTTACCGCTGTGCCATCACTGTTTCCCGAACCCGATCGAAATTTCAGTGTTCGTTTGGAACTTCATTAGTTCGGTGTTTACTGTAGGTTATGAGATCTATCGTCGATATGGATTTATGTATACAGTAATGCATGATGTAATATTCCTACATTTATTCAATCTGCTACCCTTTCATGCTTGGAAGAGAAACAAATCTCTGTGAATGACAATTTATATTGTGTTATGACGTCGCGCACGGTACTGGTGTTACTTTCATACGTGCATTAGAAAATGTTTCCGCTATGTTTACACAGTTGTATATTTTGTGGATTATTAAAGTCTTATACATCAATGGCAAGGAAAATATATAAATAATGATAATAGCTTATATAAAATATAATTTACACGCATTTCATTAGCAATAAATACACGCAGATGTCGTAATTTTTCGTTGTCCCGCGTTACATGAAATACGCATACGCTTTATCCACAGATTAATAAAATGATTGATTTTGTCCCAAATAACGTAAGAATTGGTGTATGATTGTGACGTCCTTATCTAAAAACCATAAACCAATTACTTTAAACATTTAGTTCATAGAATTGATATAGCGACCTTAAAAATGGCAAAGACAGTGCCTGTCAGTGGTGTCCCGTGTTTGTAGATAGACTGCAAATGCAAATCATCATGACCAGTAGCACGCCTAATACTAGGGGAAGTTGACTATCCTTGTTACATTTATAATGTACATGTATCGTAGAGCACAATGTATACCAGTATTATAAAATTCTGAGTATATCCATGAAGTAGATTGATTTTATCGGTGTCCAGTGAAATGTCCTTATTCTACAAATACCGCGCTTTTTAAACAATTCTACCATTTTATGTCTTATTTCTAAGCATTATTCCAACGCGAATATTTTAATGAATATAACTTACAGAAAGTACATAAAATTTACTATATAGAATATACAACATTTCATTTTATCCCGCGTCCATTTAGGAAAACGAAAAGATACTTAATGTCCAAATAAATGTCCCATGTGATTTTGTCGCGCAATGACGCGACGTCAATGTACACAACCTACGTCTAGCTAAAACGTAAAATGTTGCTTTTATTATTTTTGAATGATCTAAATTAAAATGATTTTTAAAAATAGTATACAAGGTATTTAAGCTATAGCATGTGTATCTCATAGATATGTTTTGCTCTAGATCTGGTACATATACTTTAATTGACTTTATCAAATGATAATTGTACAGACTACATTTTGTTGCATGTACTACTGTATGTCATCGTCGCAAACCACGGGTTATTGTTTCATTCTATTTCACAAACGTTTGTGAAATAGAATGAAACAATAACCCGTGGTTTGCGACGATGTACTGTATGTATGCATATAAAAATTCAGTATTGAACAGATACACTTACGGTGTGTAAAACGTTGCAATATTATACAAATCTTGATTTATATACGAAACTCTGTAATCATATTCGATAATCTTGTTATTCATATATGAGAAAATTTTAATTATATTCGATAATCTTAATATTTATATGCGAAAATTTTGATTTATATTCGATAATCTTGTTATTTATTTACATTTGGTAACTTTGTTATTTATATTCGATAATTATATAAATCTCGATTTATATTCCATAATATTTGATTCGTATTTGATAATGTTGATGTACACATGCTAGATGTACGCATGGATTTAGTCATTATTGATTGTAGGTGAAATGCATAATTTCAAAAATTGATAAAAGAATTAGCTTCATTGACCATGACCTGACCTCGGATGTCTTAAATTTAACTAGAGGAGCTACTCTGCTAAAATTAAACTTCTTTTTTTTTATATTTATTTATTATTTTAAACATACACACAGTATATATATACATACATTCTGCAAAGAAACTTGTACAAAATGTTTATAAGAACTATCAAAGGTATATGTATATATTATTTTCTGAGAGAGAGAGAGAGAGAGAGAGAGAGAGAGAGAGAGAGAGAGAGAGAGAGAGATGAATTCAGTCATTATTTAATATATTTTAAAAGGGTACATATATATTGAAATTTATAAAAAAGATAATTTTTAAACAAAAAAAAAAAAAACAACAACAACAACAGCAAACAAACACTCAATGAAATAATTGATTCCAGCGGTTCCAGCAGGTGTCAAACAAATCTTTTTCACCATTTTTATATGCAATATGTCTTTGAGTTTCATAAAATGTGTTCATTAGCGATATCGCAACATTTACATTCAGTGTCTTCCCTTTACACCTCATAGTATAGATATAATATTTCAGCCAAAGAACAAGATTATTTTGTATAGTTTTCTTTTCATCCAAAAATCCAAAAATAAAATTATTTTTTGTTATTGATATTTGAAGATTGGTCTTATGTTCAAAACAAACTTCAAATTCTCTTAAGAAATGCTGAACACTATCACATTCCCAAAACAAATGTTCAATTGTTTCTTCTTCTATCTGACAGAATGTACAATTCTTATCATCTCTAATTTTGATTTTGAATAAGTATGAGTTTGAAGCTAAAATTTTGTTCAGAATTCTGTATTGAAACCACTGCAGTTTACAATTACTTGTAACTTTAAAGGGCAGTCTGAAGATCATTTTCCATTCTGTGTCATTTAATTCAAATATTTCATTCCACTTTCTTTTACCAGTAGGTTCTGTGCAGTTTTGATTGAGAAGAGTATAAAATTGTCTTGATTTTTTGCATCGTAGAAGAGTGTATATACTCGACATAATCAAAGGGTTTGTTAATTTAATTAATTTTTTATCAAACTTGACTTTTTTCATCCATGCTTTAATAGCATTTATGACACTCATATATTCTAAAAAATTGATTTTTACTTTTGGATAAATGTTACAGAAAGATTCATAAGTCAGGAACAAACCCTCTTCATCAATAAGGTCATTAAGGTATTTAATATTATTGAGAAACATGGATTTATTAAGAAATGCTTTCCCACCCACAAGAAAGTTAGAATTGTAAAATATTGGAGTATCTACTGTTACTGTAAATGGATTTTGTTTAAGCTGTAGCTCAATCCAAGAATCAAATACATCAACCCAAAATTTGTTTTTCAGCGATGTCTTTATGTTTTTTATGTATTCTATTCCACATGTAGTAACTTTATTAAGATCTAAATTTGGTATAAAATTATGTAAACCCCTATCTGAAAAAAGGAGTTGTCTCATCCAAAACAATTTTAAAGAGGCTATAAAAGCCTTTACAGTGATCATTTTTAACCCACCATCCTCATATTGCTTTGCGATTACCTCTTTTTTAATTCTATGTTGAGAATGGCTCCACAAGAAAGAAAAGAATAGTTTATCTAATTCTTTACAATAGCTGTCATCAGGATTTGGAATTGCCATAAAAATATGATTTAATAGAGGCAAGACCAGAGTTTTGATAACAGTAATTTTTCCTATTGGTGTCAAATGTCTTTTCTCCCATTGATTTAAGATTGATTTTATTCTGCTTAGCTTTGGCTGATAATTTAGTTTTGACATGTTCTGTAATTCTACATCAAAATTAATTCCAAGTAGAGTAAACTTACAAGTCCCACAATTCAAGTGAAAGTCTTTAGAAAGGGTATCCTGACTATATTTTTTTGATCCAATCCATACTGTATTGGTTTTTGAAAAATTAACTTTTAGTCCTGACATTTCAGAGAAGTGTCGCAATACTTTTATTGTTTCTAGAAGAGATTCCTTGCTACCATCAAGTATAATTGATGTATCATCGGCTAGTTGTGAAATTTTCTTTTCATTGTTTTTTATAGTTATACCTTTAATACTTTTATTTTCTCTTATTTGTATAGCTAAAATTTCTGCGCAAAGAAGAAAAATATAAGGTGATAAAGGATCACCTTGTCTACATCCTCTTTGAATGTTGAAAGATGCCGAGAGAGTGCCACCTTGGTTAATAGTAGATATGATGTTATGATAGAATAATTTCACCCATTCATGAATATCAGGTCCAAACTTAAAATAAACTTAAACTTAAACTTAAAAGAGACACTACAGCTCATTTTGCGCAAAAATCATGAAATGACAATTTTCCTAGTGCTTTCTCAATTTTTGTTGCATTGTTGAAAGTATGAACTTTGCGAAAATAACACTTATCTAAAGTTAAAAATTATCGTTTTAACGTAAAAATTAATACTTTTTGATGGCCTATACAAAAAATATCGAGTCTCCTCCTTTCAGTCTTCAGACGCATGCGCATAGACAGTAAACAGTGCAGCATGTCGTCCAGTGAGAGAAAGTGTAGTTGACAGATCTAGAATTTTGACAGATTCTGTGAGAAAAGAGGTAAAAATAGAATGAGATAAAACTCATACGTGAAAAATAATTTACCTTGGTATCAGTTTGACCGTTGGAAAACAAAGAGCTCGGAGAAACCCATGTAACTCAGTGGCGGATCTAGGATTTCCGAAGGGGGTGTGAAAGTCAAAGATTAGCCACAGTAATCGGCCATTCTGGTGCAAAATTTGGATTTTCATTCACAATCTGTGGCGTAAAAAGGGAGGGGGGATCCTGCCCCCCCCTAAATCTGCCATTGAGACTAGCTGCGAAGACACTACTTTTAAAAGTAAGTGCTATTTTTATCTGAGCACGACACGTGTTAGTTGTAAAAATATCGGTCAATGGGAACATGGAAGGGTTTCTGTTGAAATAATGATTTATATAATTGCTTATTTTAAGGAGCAGGGAATACTCTTATACTTAAAAAGTGAGTGTGCACCCCCTTGAAGGGGAATTAAAATAATTTCCTACACAACACCTTTGCTGTCATTCAAAACCACGTGATGTAAATAAGCATTCAAAAGTCCGAGTCAGAACGAAGAAACCTTTGAATTCCGAACGATCTTCAAAGCGCAGTTGAGAGTAAATCGTTCAAAATTTTCAGTATCGATATGAATTTTATCATTTTATCAATACATGTTTTAAAAAACACTTTATTAAAATGTGGAAAATGAGCTGTAGTGTCTCTTTAAGGTCTTTTGTATAAAATTCCATGAGAGGGTATCGAAGGCTTTCTCAAAGTCAATAAGTAATAAAAGACCTGGGATTTCTTCTTCTTCAGTATACTGCATAATATCATAAATTAGTCGAGTATTTTCTCCTATATACCTATTAGAAATGAAGCCAGTTTGATCAGGATTGATAAGTTTATCCAAGTAAATCTTTAATCTATTTGCAATGGTACCAGAAGCTATTTTATATATAGTGTTCAGAAGTGTTTAAGATAGTGTCTTGGTTTGTCTCCTTTAGGTAAAAGTGTAATAATTCCATGTCTCTATGTTATTGACAGAGTGCCATTTTCATATGCATAGTTGATAGACCTTACAACAAATGTACCAAGGTATTTCCCAAAAAACCTTAAAAAACTCAGCTGAGAACCCATCAGAGCCTGGTGATTTATTTGCTTTCATTTTACTTAGTGTTGTAGAAGCCTCCTTCAATGTAATTTTACCTTCTAAAAGCATAAATTCCTCTCTGGATAACTTGGGAATATCCTCATACTTTAATTCCGAATTTAAGTCAACTATGATTATTTCCTGGTTAGGTATTGAATATAAATTGTCATAAAATTGCTTTGTTTCATCCAATATTTCAAAATTAAAATTAAACTTTAATAAATATACAGCACTACCAGCCGCGAGACATTTGGCCTGAATTGAATAGTTGACCTTGCCCTAATATGCTGAATAAACCCAGTAGCTATGTCGAAACTTGGGTGACTGCCCTGTAATCCCCCATAGGCTGCTTAGCTAGCTGGATTAACAAGAGTGATACAAATTCGAATATTTATTAATCGTAATCAGAAACAGGGTGCAAATTGACATATATGGCGGAAAGGGTCGCGTGCAATTTTTTGTGGGGAACTGGGGAGGCGGCCAGTTTGACTACCAACGTAGGGGCAACACAGGGGGCCCTATGTGGACATAGGTGCCTGGACCTGAACGGGTGGTCACGTTCTAAGGGGGAAGAGATCTCTGCGCATCTCAGCTGTCTCCTGCGTGCTACCTGGTTTAAAGAGCAAGTACAGAGCAAACTGTGGACCCTCCTACAGTTTCCAACATGCACCAGCCTGTAGCATACCCTAGGAGGTGGATGTGAGCACAGGAACCAGAACGGTGGATATATATAGCGTGTTAGATCTTATGTACCCCCCCCCCCCCTTCCAATGAATGAAAGATATATACATAAGTCACATATTAAATGAATTGAATGTCAAAATCTTGTTAGAGTATCAGTGACGTGTTGAACAACCTCACTGTTGTATTTAGGACCCAGGTGATCTCTGGCGGGTGTGAGCGATTGCCCCTGGAATATTTCGCCCACATGCGTTGGTACTCCAGAAGAGTAGAGGAAGCCTCTCTCTCTCTCTCTCTCTCTCTCTCTCTCTCTCTCGTAGAGTAAAATAAAAAAAATTCGCAAATGAATATCAAGATTTCTCACATATAAATCAAAATTTCCGTCCGCATATAGATATCAAGATTTCTCACATATAAATCAAAATTTCCGTCCGCATATAGATATCAAGATTTCTCACATATAAATCAAAATTTCCGTCCGCATATAGATATCAAGATTATCGAATACAAATCAAGATTTCCGCATATGAATAACAATATCATTAGATCAAAAGTTCAACATCTGACAAAAAAATCTAAAGTCACACGGTTTTCACGAGACCACCCCTTCAAAACTAAATATGATATATATTGAAACTAACCGATTCGCAAGTAAAACATACGAGTATAAATAACACTCTGTATACCTTTTCTACTGTTTATTCAGAAATGAAAGTGAACATTAAAACGTTAAAATGTAATATTATTTGGAAGTTTTTAACTCTCACTTCAACTCACCGTGGTTATTATTATTATTCATTTATAAACCGCAAAACTACATATACTTTCTATGCGCTGGTTGTTGTTTTTTTTTCCACTAGAGCGTGATCGATGTAGATCGATGACAGAAACGTACGGGAGTTTTTAACCCCCCCCCCCTCCCCCTTCCGTGTTTGGCATTAATAAAAAGTATTAAAGAGAGCAATGATTATTAAACATAGAGACTTGAACAAGTCTATATATATCCTAGAAAAAAGCAAAACTGATTTTTTTTACTGTGTTCAAATTTTTCAGAGGTCATATTCATAAGAATTGCAAGCCTTATTTCATGGGATGGTTACCTGTAAAATGCGAAACGAAATCGAAAGGAAACGAAATCTACCGAAGCAAAACGAAACCTACCGAAACGGGTACCCTTATTTCATACGACATGCCTGCTGTTGTAGGCACGGTGAAATAAATACAGTATGTATACTTTGGAGTATTTCTAAGAATTCATAATTTTTATGAATGTACACTATACACGTACAAAGATTTATTTTCAATTTTTAAACATTAAATCATGCATGTGCTTTAGTTATGATATTACAGCTTGGAGATAATGAATTTGTTTAAAATGTGACGTTGCTTTCGTGATTATATTTTGCCACAATTTATGACGTTATAAGTGTAACGTAAAGTGACACCAGTACCGTGCGCTTAGTGTATATGAATAAGAAAATTATGTTGCAAAAATATGCACATATTGTGTTTGTTTGTTTGTTTTTTTTAATATTGTTCTCCATTAAATGTACAGTAAAATGAAGAGCATGAATTTTTAAAGAAAAAAATGAAGATAACGAATATTGATAAATCTCATAAAATACGTAATTGAGATTTTATGGAGCGCCAAATTAACATAAACTCAAATAAATGAAGATATCTTCAATTATTTGAAGATATCATCAATTCAATTATTGCTCTCTTTAATTGAATTAATGCGCGCATTAAATCATTTTTGCTCTCATCAAATGAATTAATGCGCACTTCAATTCAATTATTGCTCTCATCAATTGAATTAATGCGCGCATCAATTGAATTAATGAGACCAATAATTGATTTAATGCGCGCATTAATTCAATTAATGTTCTCTTCAATGTACTGACAATGTGAAAATACGAAATCTCATGTGATGGCTATCAACATGACATTTAGATACATTGACGAAGATTTATCAACAATGTTCCCTTTCGTTCATATATCGATTCAATATACCTCGATCAGTGAATCTAAATAAAAGACATTGCATAGCATTCATCACTGTTCGTTATCTTCGCCTTTCATGCTGGATGCTTTACTGAATATATAAACGTTAACGGCAAACTAACAATCCAACTTTATGACAATCAAGATAAATTCAACTTATTCATTGTCAACTTTCCTTGTATCATTGCTGTGGTGTTTTTCCTTTGATGATCACTGTGTTTTTATTTTTCATACACCATGACTTGTTGTGCTCTAACAACCATACTCTATCAAGATAGAGCATGTCAGGATGAATCGACAATCTCAATGACATTTGACCTTACATTGGAGGAGAAACAATATAAACAAACTAGTCAATTTTATTATCAATAAAACAAACTCAAATAAACGTATTGGATATTCCAAGCTGTCTTCTTGTTTTCTTACTTCCAACACAAATCGTTGCATCCAGTAATTCATCTCGGTCAAAAGTGGGACATTGTCCCGTGCGGCACTCCACTTGTTGAACGTTTCAATTGCCCATTTAGTATTTTTACGAGTGTTAAGATTTTTGTGAGTCTATCAAACGCTGAATTTCATCATCGGACACCGGTTCAAATCGTTCATTTTCCATCACGACCTCAGGACTGGAGAAATTTGGCGCACTCAAATCAGTCTCCATCATGTCCAAAACATCTCCTATATCGAAATCCATGAGGTTCATTTTTTAGTCCCGGTAGATCGAGCGTCATACTTTGCAACGAATCTTCAACATGCATCTAATTTTCTATATACTGATTCTGCAGACTGTGAGAGCAAAAAATCCCAGCGTTTTATTCGACCGTATCGGATAAACATGTGATTTCGATAATGAGTTTTGATTGGTCTAAATTTTGGTCACGCAGTTCCTTGTTAGAGTACAGTTATATAATTAAGGATGATGCAATAATTTCTGAGTGCAATGATACAAAACATTTAGAGTAACCTTGAACTCGTGCATCTTCAGATACTCTAAATATTACATATTTTTGTAGCAATGTACCATTATCACTTGCAAATATATGGCGTATCCATGTCTCAACTGATTCGATACGTGAGAGCATGTTCTGCATTTGGTCAATTTTTAAACAGAGGCAGGTTACCGACAAATAAGTTAATGTTTACAAGACTTTCAACATTCTCATTTAAAGTCAGCATTGTACAAAATCTAGGACAAGAATTGATGACCTCTTTGCAAATGCAATGTTATTAGGTGGAGTGAATTCTGATGTATTCCATACCAATATTGTTAAAGATCGTTCTTTACATACTGATTTTGACTACGGATTACTCCGTTTAGCTGATCAAGATATAAGAGGGTTCAAGGCGGGTGTGATCTATCAACAGGGGGGCTTACTCCTCCTAGGCCCCTGATTTCATTTTTGCCTCTGGTATTTCCAGGGTTTGTGCATGGCCAAATCTAATGGAGCGCCAAATCAACATAAACTCAAATAATTGAAGATATCTTCAATTATTTGAAGATACCATCAATTCATTTAATGCGCGCAACAATTCAATTAAAGATCTCTTCAAATAATTAATGGTATCTTCAATTCTGAATTATTAATTGAATTGATAAAAGCATTAATTCTTCAGCTGAATTGATGTGCGCTTTAATTGAATTAATGATCTCTTCAAATGAATTAATGATATCAACAATTGAATTGATGCGCGCTACAATTCAATTGAGGAGAGCAATAATTGATATAATGCGCGCATTAAATCAATTGATGAGAGCAATAATTGAATTGATGTGCGCATTAATTCATTTGATGAGAACAATACTTGATTTAATGCGCGCATTAATTCAATTATTGCTCTCTTCAGTTGAATTAATGATATCTTTAATTCATTTGAAGAGAGCAATAGTTCCTTTAGAGAGAGCAATTATATAATTAAAGATATCTTCAATTCAACATATCCACAACTGAATAGCGTGCATTAATTCCTTATACAAAACATTGCAAATAATAAAAGATATCTTCAGTTGAATTAAGGAGATCATCAAATTATTTATACCGAGCTCTAAATCAATTATTCCGAGCAATATTTCTACGAAATTGATGCTCTCATCAATTGAATTGAAGAGAGCAATAATTGAATTAATGCGCGCATCAAACCCATTATTGCTCTCATTAATTCAATTGATCCGCGCATTATATAATTGAATTGAAGAGAGCATTAATTGAATTAATACTCGCATTAAATCAATTATTGCTCTCATTAATTAAATTGATGAGCGCATTAATTCATTTGATGAGAGCAAAAATGATTTAATGCGCGCATTAATTCAATTAAAGAGGGCAATAGCTCCATAAAATCTCAATTACATATTTTATGAGATTTATCAATGTTCGTTATCTTCATTTTTTTTTTAATTCATGCTCTTCATTTTACTGTGCGTTTCATGGAGAACAATATTTAAAAAAGCAAAACAAACAAACAAACAAACACAATATGTGCATATTTTTTGCAACATAATTTTCTTATTCATATAACACAATATAAATTGTCATTCACAGAGATTTGTTTCTCTTCCAAGCATGAAAGGGTAGCAGATTGAATAAATGTAGGAATATTACATCATGCATTACTGTATACATAAATCCATATCGACGATAGATCTCATAACCTACAGTAAACACCGAACTAATGAAGTTCCAAACGAACACTGAAATTTCGATCGGGTTCGGGAAACAGTGATGGCACAGCGGTAAGTTCGACCACCTGTTTAACCTGACTAACCGATCTCGAATCTCGAAGAGAATATGTGGCACAATAATTTAAAGGTAGCCTAAGTATGCAGAATTAATGAACGCTAAATTTTCTTCCATTCAGATATTTCGTGTGACTCCTGTTGGCTAAAAATCCACCTGGCTTAATTACAACTGTACAATGTAAGTTGCTTTTCTTCTCTTATTACTGGTTGTTTCACTTTCAGGACTAGACAGTAGACCACAGGAGTTTGAAATTTTATCAATATAGGCAATAAAATTCACTTGATTGACCAAGCCATGAACTATGCGTAAGCATATACGCATCATTAAATGCTAACGCATAGCTCATGGCTTGCTAGTTTCTGTGGAAACGAGGGGGTTATTTATATTCGGTCTTTCTATCCCCACCGAATATAAATAAGCCCCTCGTTTCCACAAAAACTAATGGCTTGCTAGATAGAATGTTCTATTGTTAAAATTATAATGTCCTACGGACCCGATTTAACAGTGAGGGCCTGTCCCAAGACACAGTTAGATTATTCTAACTAATGGCTTTCATGGTCAATCAAGTGACTAGACTGTTTCTCCATCATCATGTTCTTGCTCTAGCTCACTCTCCAAAGTTCTGTGAGGTGCTGCTTTTGACCATTTACATTGATACATCATATACTCCATTAAATTATATTACCTATTCGAATATGTGATATCCCAAATTCAATTCAGCATATATCCCTTATGTCCATGCTACTTACAGATTCACAGATAAATTTGTTCTATTTACAAAGTGTTCGGCTCATTTTCATTATGATTTTTAAAATGTGATTGAAACTTACTAAGGTCTTTTCTCTTCACAGATGAAAAACTATGTAGTTTTACCACTTAACTTGAAATTGTCCAAATATGCCAACAACATGTTAGACTGTTTTGCCCAAAAGGAAGATCAGGTGTCTCATAAATTCTAATGTACATATCATCAATTTGATGTATGGCACACCATTTCAAGCAAAATTGGTATATAAAACATTTTAGTGAAGTAAAATTATGCAAAACAATTAACAAAATCATTGTTGTATTATAAGGGCATCATAAATAACTGGTGAAGATTAATACGTTGGCTTCGAGATACGTCCGAGTTATTTCCCTTTGGAGAACTCTCGTACATAGCGAGACGTGAAACAATTTGTTTATATGCGGGAGTGGGACAAATATGCATCATTGCGTAAGTGAATGTACTCAGTCTCTCATACACTGTTTGATCACCCGAATTCAATTGATACACAAACTAAGTAAGTGATAAGTATTTAGGGGGTAATTGAATACATAGAATTCTTGTCATAATCATTTTATGTTATTTTGTTCGTCAAAAGTACCATATCTAAGATATTGCATGCAAATATGACATTGTTTTTATGCTTCCACATCAGTAAAACATTTCTTTCGATAGTATTTTGTATTTCGCACATTTACATATTTAGAGAAGCCGCTTTTAATGCATTTCATCATCTTCCTCGTTGACTGTAGGCATTCAAAGTTTCACTAATTGCACCTCCTATACAGAAGAGTTTGTATCTCAAAACTGGCGTATTAATATGGTTTTAATAGTATACTGATATGGTTTCCTCTGAGAAGAAACTATTGAAATAAGATAACAAAATTTTATTATACTAAATTTTATTATACAAAATTTAGTATGTTATAAAAATAAAAATTTGTAAAATATATTGTAACTAAGGTATGTTTTGACTATTGCTTAATTCTTGGTATGGAAAGATGGCAAAATAACCTTTAATCTTTCGACAGATATCTCAAGAGTTTTTAAGATACTCAGATTATGCTACAGTGTACCTATAGAATGATACAAGAAAAACTTAGGAAGTTTAACACTAGTAGCTTTCCATACTTTATTTAATGACTATCAAACCTCATGACATAAATGCAGATGACATATGTTAACTAGTTTGGAAAAATTCTAAATAGATTTTCGTACCCATTAGCTGTTTTCATGAAAACATGTATACCCCTACAATGGGTGAAACATGTATACCCCTACAACGGGGTGATTTTAAGAATAGTGAGGCACAAACTGAAATGTTTTGTAAATTTTCAAGTATTACTGTAGGTTGAAATCCTCTTCCCTTGGTAATTTTAGGTTGTATGTACTTTGAAGTTTACATCTGAAATAAGACAGACAGAACGTGACCAGTGTCTATAGATCGATAACGTAACGCTACATCAGACGACGAATCCTGACATCAGATAGTAGGTCGACGATTCCGTCATTCTGTTATATACAAATCGTGACATATAAACTGCAACTGGAAAAAACTAAAGCAGTGTAAAAGCACCAGTAAAAATTAACCCAGCTGCAAGAAAAATGATCATAAAGAGGTATAAACATGTCTAAATACTGTAGACATTTTTAATTCCATGCATCCATAATTTTGCGGGCTATTATTCCACGGGTATGAAAGTTGGCTGAGTTGCATATGGCTTTAATACATGAATTAAGTCCGCTGGTGTGAAATTGTGCAGATTTTTTGTGACCAGACTTAGCAGTAATAAGTACTATGCATAAAAAGGAGCTCTATAGTTAGGGTTAGGGTGGCTGTTAGGGTTAGAGTTAGAGTTAGAGCTAGGGTTAGTGTTACAGTTAGGGTTAGGGTTACAATTAGGGTTAGGGTTACAACTAGTGTATTTTCAGTACATGTACTACAGTTGTTGGTAGCTGCTTAAAGAGAAACTAATATTATATTTTATAGAAAACCGGATCGAACTAGTTTGCATTATGCAACAAACATGTATTCATTGTATGATGAAAGCAATGTCAATTTCAAAAGAAATATAAGAGAAAAGATTCAGTGAATGTAAATATATATAAATGCAGTGTCCTTGGCACATTTCCAAGTTTGGCTCACATTGTGCTATTAGCTGCAATAATGTAGCCCTATCCATTTTTTAAAAAAAATATTGGAAAAGGCTACATTATTGCAGCTAATTGTGCTATATATTATGAATATTGGAAACATTGATTAAGGAAAGGGAGATAACTCTTAATCTTTACATTATCATACCTTTCTACATAGAGCAGCTTCACTATAGCTAAGGGTTTACGATCCGCTTCTCTGCAATTCTTGGCTGTAGAGTTGGCAGTACGATTGTAGAGAAGCAGAATGGATCGTAAACCCTTGGCTAGCGGAGATGTACAGAGAATGACAATCTTTGGAATATCATTTGAACATGTATACTGATTTAGAAGTGATATTGATTGAATAGGTGTATACCTGGAAAAATTGAGTCATTTAAGATTTTTAGTAAAGGTTTCTCATTGGCCTAGGTTTCAAAGATTTTTTATATTATGTTCAGCTTAAAAAAGAGAAATGTACCTTAATCTTGATAAGCTGACAGATAATTGTAAATAGAAAAAAACTGTTATTGCAATATCTATATACTCGGGATGCATTATATTTCTGTGTGCAGACAAAACAAATATATTTAGTCGAATAATAGACCCATTCAAACAGAACGAGCAGACTCCATTATTTGTGATCAGTATGTACATGTGTTGTTTGGTATTTAAACGTTTAGAATATCATATTATTAAAAGTTAAAGCATGCATTACCATGCACAGCCTGCAAGGTGTTTCTTTACTCTTTCCTTGTTTTGGTTACAGGTAAGTCATGTGGTTTGAAAGTGATGACATTCTGTAATATGATTGATGATTGATTGATGTTTTCCGCCACACTCAACAATTTTTCAATTATCTGGTGGCACCTAGTTTTAATTGGTGGAAGAGAGAACCCAGATACAATGTACCAGGGAAGAGACCACCGACCTTCCAAAAGTAAACTGGGAAACTTTCTCACCTGCGCGAGCGGGATTAGAGGGGACAGAGGTGAGAGGCCGTGTGATTTTTAGCACGATGCTCTAACCACTCTGCCACGGAGGCCCCCATTCTGTAATACCATCTCCATTTGAGCTTGCATGAGAGGATAATGATAGCATGAATTTACATGAAGTTTTCCCTGTGACATATATACATGGTGAGACACATATTTGCTTCCCATGATTCACTAATGAACAGTAATAATGCTAGACTTACTCAAGTCTCTATGTTAAAAGGACAGATTTACGATTTCCCTGCAAATTTTGTTTCACACTTTAAATAATCAAAATTAATCTACTTTCTACTGTTCTACCAAATAATTAATACAGTTATATATCATGAGAGAAGTGCATTATAGAGAGTTTATCATTTGTTTTAAAAACAAAGATTGAGGTATGTTATTGATTAATTTCAAAATACATGGATATTGATCAAGGTTTAATGTATATCACATTTCAAGTATACTTTAGGTAAAATGTGTCATTTAAATGTTTTATGACTGTACAAAATTAAGGTGTTTTTAAATTACAAAATTGAATTTGTAAGCATGCACGTAAACACAGAGTTAACGCTAAAGTATTGCTCTTATCCTTGCATTCAGAAGGTCCAGATTTTGGTTGTTAACATTAAATGAGTTATATTTTTAATATTTAACATCAGAAATGAAGACATTTTTTTTTTTTAAAAAGAATGAATCCCTGTAAGGTATTGTTTTGGTTTTTTTTAAATTATTTTATCAAAATTAAATTATTGAATTAACAAAATATTTTAAAAATTGTTTTTTTTTTTTTTAGGTCACCTTAGTCACTCAGGTGACCTATTGCTATTGGTCTGTGTCTGTAATGTGTGAACAATTCAACATTTTTAACTTCTTGATAACTACCATTCCAATTCTTTTCAAGTTTAGTATGAAGCATCTTTGGGACGAGGGCGGCAAAAATTGAAAATTTCAGGACTCCTGCACCCTCAGGACCTTTGGAATGGGGCAAAAACTGCAAAAAGTTACCAATCTTCCTCGATCTAGATTGTAAGAAAACTAAATGCATTGTCGTGTAGAGCAGGAAGGCATCTACCAAAATTGTAAATTTCATGATTCCTGGAGTAAAGGGCCCTACTCCTAGCGAGTGCCAAATTTGATATGTTTATAGTGTTCGTGTAAAACATTTAAATATCATCTTCATTAATAATATTGATACTATATTGAATCTTAATGAATATTTAGGTGGAGCAGTTAACCCTTTGCCAAAATAGGAACTTACATAATCCCAGGGGTAGGGGCTTTCGCACCAGGGTGGAACCAAAATGGTCATACTGATTAAATGTTTGCATTAATTTTTTTAGCAACTAAAGAATTTGCTTTTGATAACTACCATTCCAATTCTTTTTAGATTTGTTATTAAGCATCTTTGGAACAAGGCGGATTTAAATTATAAATTTTAGGACTTTTACACTCCTGTGGGTTAGGGGCAAAAACTACCATAAATTGACCAATTTTCAAAAATCTTTTTCTCTACAATCACAGATATGTAAGAAAAACTGAATGCATGGCCAAGTAGAGCATGCAGGACAACCTCTACCAAAATTGTAAATTTTATGATCCTCGATCAGGATAAAGGTTCTGACTTCAGGGCAGGGCCAAATTTGGATTATTAAAATTTCTCTGTGTAAAACATTTGAATAGCATCTTCATTAAAGCTATTGATACTAAATTGAAACTAAATCATGGATATTTAGAAGAAGCAGGTAGCCCTTTAATACCAAAATTGTAAATTTCATGATCCTCAGGGTAGAGGTTCTCATTTCAGGGCAGCTATGGCCAGATTTGGCATATAGTGTTTCTATGTAAAACATTTGAATAGCATCTTCTTAAATGCTATTGATATTAATTAAATTGAAACTTTTAAAGTCATAGATATTTAAAAGAAGCAGGTAGCCCTTTACCAAAATTGTAAATTTTGTGATCCCAAGGGTAGGTGTTTTGGTACCAGGATGAGACCAAAATGATCATATATACAGTCCCTGAAACGTTCTACTTTAAATTAACATTTTTCTGTTTGCTCACCGTGCACTCTCCATGTGTTCACTGCGCTCTCCGTGTGTTCACTGTGTGCTATTCGTTTACAGTTTTGCGCTCTCCGTGTGTTCACTGTGTGCTATTCGTTTACAGTTTTGCGCTCTCCGTGTGTTCACTGTGTGCTATTCGTTTACAGTTTTGCGCTCTCCGTGTGTTCACTGTGTGCTATTCGTTTACAGTTTTGCGCTCTCCGTGTGTTCACTGTGTGCTATTCGTTTACAGTTTTGCGCTCTCCGTGTGTTCACTGTGCTGCTTTGACTGATAAGGCCTGTGGGCCTCATGTTTCCAAATATGTGCTGACTGCTCTCTGTGGTACATGGATTGTTCTAAATCAAAGACTGTATGTTCTGACACTATAAAAAGGTATGATTGGTTGATTGTACATGTATATTGTTTAAGTTAACATCCCGCTTGAGAATTTTTCACTCATGGAGACGTGACGCCAGTGAAGGGCTGCAAAATTTAGGCCTATACTCGGCGCCTTTGAGCAAGGAGGGTTTTTTTTTATCGTGCTACACCTACTGTGACACGGGTCCTCAGTTTTTGCTGTCTCATCCAAAGGACCGCCCCGTATAGTCGCTAGCTCTTACGACATGTAAGGGGTACTGAGGACTTATTTTAACCTGCATGGATTCCCTCGTTCCAATGTGAATGAAAAGGTATGAAAGAGCAATTTAGAAAAAAGATACAGCAGTCAGCAAACAATTTTTGAAAAACTACTTAACACGGAGACTTGATGAAATTTATTACAATACTTCCTGTTTAGTTGAAACACATGCCAGATTTTCCTGCATCTACTTAAAAAAAAATTGTATATTAAACGTAGCAACAGGGACACTCATTTTGACAACATACTTTTTCTGTGAATATGTGCAAAGTCCATCATTTTTACATGCTAAATCTGTTATTTTTACAGGCAATCAAATTCATTGGCTGGTTTGCCGCCCCCCCCCCCCCCCCCCCTGCCCCCCCCCTCCCAACTTATTTATGGTAGGGTTGAATGGTAATTGAAATTTAAGGTTGAACTGATGAATTGAATTCTGTACTGAAAGATTAATTCCCCCCCCCCTTCTCTCTCTCCATCACTAATTTAGGACTTTGAGGTTTGAGTAGAAGAACCCTTTTTCTTTTTAGCTCACCTGAACCAAAGGTTCAAGTGAGCTTTTCTGATCACATTTTGTCCGTCGTCTGTCCGTTTGTAAACTTTTTACATTTTCGACTTCTTCTCCAGAACCACTGGGCCAATTTCAACCAAACTTGGCCAAAAGCATCCTTGGGTGAAGGGGTTTCAAGTTTGTTCTAATGAAGGGCCATGTCCTTTTCAAAGGGGAGATAATCACAAAAATGCAAAAATAGGGTGGGGTCATTTAAAAATCTTCTTCTCAAGAACCACTGGGCCAGAAGAGCTGAAATTTACCTGAAAGCTTCCTGACATAATGCAGATTCAAGTTTGTTCAAATCATGGGCCCCAGGGGTTGGATGGGGCCACAATAGGGGATCAAAGTTTTACATACAAATATATAGGAAAAATCTTCTTCTCAAGAACCACTGAGCCAGAAAAGCTGATTTTTACATGAAAACTTTCTGACATAGTGCAGATTCAAGTTTGTTCAAATCAAGGCCCCCGGGGGGCCACAACACAAGGGGGGGGGGGGGGTGTGGGTTCAAAGTTTTACATACAAATATAGGGAAAATCTTTAAAAATCTTCTTCTCAAGAACCATTGGGCCAAAGAAGTTGACATTTACATGAAAGCTTTCTGACGTAGTGTAGATTCAAGTTTGCAAAAATCGTGGTCTCCAGGATAGTTGGGGCCATAATAGGGACTAAGGTTCTACATGCAAATATATATGGAATGTCTTCAGATATGGTCCAAGGTGACTCAGGTGAGCGATGTGGCCCATGGGCCTCTTGTTTTTCCCTATATCCCCCCCCCTAAAAGAAGAGGGGCATTTTGCTTTGTACCTGTTGGTAGACCACATGTTGTCTACTCAATATGTTAAAAACCTTTCACTTGATTGTAATGATATTTCATATGTGGATTGGTAATGAGTAGAAAAGGACCTCTATAAGTTTTGAGATCACATGGTCAAAGGTCAAGGGTCAATCCACTCTGGACATAGGAAGATACTTTCCGCTCAGTATGTATCTTGAGAACCCTTTCCCTAACAGACATCAAACATGGTACACTGGTACATCTTAAGGAGTACTAGTAAATGACCCTTATTGATTTTGAGGTCAAATATCAAGGGTCAATCCACTATGGCTATGGGAAGATATTGTCTGCTCAATATCTTGAATTGTTTTGGCACTGCTATCAATTAAATGATGCATACCCCCCTACATACACACACAACAGACCCACACTTTGAAAAGAAAAGGTATGTGCCTGTTGTGACCACATTTCACAGTTTTTTGGTATCTAACATAAGGTTTCCTATTTGTGAGAAACACTCCACAGCTTTTTGGTGTTTGACTTTGAGGTTTCCTCAAGGTGAGCTACTCCATGTCACTTACTGTTATCTCACAATTTGCTACTTCCTAAAAGTTCCATATTTTTAATGTGCCCCAGGTTAGAAGAGCTCTTTATTCATGTGTTATACATCTGTTAGAAGAGCCCTGTATTATTGTGTTATATGTGTGTTAGAAGAACCCTGTATCAGTGTGTTATATGTGTGTTAGAAGAGCCCTGTATTATTGTGTTATATGTGTGTTAGAAGAACCCTGTATCAATGTGTTATATGTGTGTTAGAAGAGCCCTGTATTATTGTGTTATATGTGTGTTTGAAGAGCCCTGTATTCATGTGTTATACGTGTGTTAGAAGAACCCTGTATTAATTAATGTGTTATATGTGTGTTAGAAGATCCCTGTATTAATTAATGTGTTATATGTGTGTTAGAAGATCCCTGTATTCATGTGTTATATGTGTGTTAGAAGAACCCTGTTATACATGTGTTAGAAGAACCCTGTACTAATGTGTTATATGTGTGTTAGAAGAGCCCTGTTATACATGTGTTAGAAGAGCCCTGTATTCATGTGTTATATGTGTGTTTGAAGAGTCCTGTATTATCGCAATTCACCTTTGAATTAGAACGCTTTACCCGATATAGTATTGCGTTGTGTGATGACACAATTGAATGAGACGATTGAACAATTTGAATGACATGTTTGATGTAATACAACAAGAGTTTTCATTGGCCGATTACAGCCCGCCCACTTTCTCGAGCGGATTCAGTGTAGCTGGAGAACTGTACATAGCTCTCTGAAAAGATCCACCTCTTATAAAAACCTTCGATTTATGGGTCACAAAAAGCTGCGGACGGTTGAGGCCTGAAATCGGTGTATTCTTGTGTTGCTGTCTCATAAACTCAATATAAAACTAGTTCTAATTGTAACGGGGACCGTTACAGATGTTCCCCAAACCTCCCCCAATTAAAAAGTGATGTCCTTGTGAATCTATAGGAAAAAATCATTTTATTTTAGCCTTTAATTACATGTAGTACGTTCAATATGGTCATTTCAGTACCAAGAAATGAAAGAAAGCGTTGCACGTGCATACACGCGCATGCGTGTATGATTCCGATTTTTTGTTGATGTCGTTCAACAGGCATTTGTATCATATACCCACAGTATGAATTTCATAACGTTTCCACCAAATATAAGGAAGTTATAGCGATTTTAAAATCGTCCAATCAGAAATCAGCACACGTGCATGCACGTGCTGAGCAGTAATTCTAACCACAGCAATTTGTAAGGAGTACCAAGATACATCTAAACCCCTAATATGAATAGAATTTGATGAAAAACAAAAACGTTATCGTCCTTTAAAAATTGAACATTTAAAAAACGTTGCACGCGCATGCGCGTGTGGGTTGGCATTTTTTGTTACACCAACATATAGATACACATATTGTCTACATATGCTGTGAATATCATCTCATTCGCTTCATAAATAAGATAGTTACAAACGTTTTAGCATTATCCAATCAAAATGAAGCGCACGTGCATGCACGTGCAAATTGGTAATTTTGACCATGTAAATCAGTTAAGGGTCTCAATATCTACCTATGATATGAATTTCAAGCCATTTCAATGAACAACAAAAAAGTTAGACTGATTCCAAAGTTAGCGTACAAATTTTGTAATGCGCGTGCACGCGCATGCGTGCGCGTGCTGGCAAAATAACTATTATTTTTCATATGTACAAATGATATACTATCATCCTATTTAGGTTTTATATCGCTTCCTTCAATATTCTGATTTTCCATTTTTTGTACCAAAATTGCAATGCACGTGCGCGCGCGTGCATGCATGTGCAAACAAAATGACTATCACTATGCACATCTACAAACGCTATACTATCATCCTGGAAAGTTTCATATCGATCCCTTTTGTAGTTTCTGAGAACACTACCGGACAAAAAAGTACCGGAGAAAAAGAATAATAACTAGTACTTATTGTAACGGGGACCGTTACAGATGTTCCCCAAACATTCCCCCATTTATTAAGTGGTGACATTTATTTCAGTACAAGTTGTTTTGACCATTGCAAACTGTGTAGCATGTGAATATATAACTATCTTATAACGTTCAGTCCATTTCATGCTAGTTCAAATCAGTTATAAAGATCTGAGAGTTTTGTGCACGTGCACGTACGTGCGTGCACGTGCAGATAAATAGTTCGACCATCTCGATACATCAGAAGTCTTACCATATGAGTACAAGAGAAGTTTCACAACTGTTCAATGAAAAACGAGAAATTGACGGCAACTCAAAACTACAAAGACCGAAATCAATGCACGTGCATACACGTGCGCGTGAGTACCACACAGCAATTTTGTTGATGCTAATCAATAGACATTTGAACAATATACTTACTATATGAATTTCGTATCGATTGCTTCACTCATAAGAAAGTCATTGAGATTTCAAAGTCGCCCAATCAGAATTAAGCGCACGTGCATGCGCGTGCAGGGAAGTGATTTTGAGACTATTAATAAATTGAGAGGCCCAAAACATACCTGCTACCTAATTTTCAAACCTATTCATTGCAATCTCAAAATGTTATAGACCAATACTTAAATTTAGACGTCAAAAATTACAATGCACGCGCATTCACGAGCATGCGATTTTGATAATGGAAATTTTGTTGACACCATTTCATAGACATTCATATCATAGGTCCTCAGGGTAAATTTGAATTCATTTCAGTTTTTAATTCAATAGTTATGACCATTTTAGTACCCGAAAAATGAAAGAAAAGCTATGCACGTGCATACACGGGCACGTGAGTATGACTCGGCATCAATGTTGATGTCATTCAATAGACATTTGATAGATATACTTACAGTATAAATTTCATATTGTTTCCATCATTTATAAGAAAGTTATGGCGATTTGAAAATCGTCCAATCAGAATTTAGCACACGTGCATGCACGTGCCTGATGGTAATTATGACTATACACTTTTGTTAAGAATATGAAGATACATATACAATACAAGTTTGAAAAGATTTTGACAAAAAACAAAAAAGTTATGGTCATTGAAAGAATTGAACCTTCAAAAGACAATGCACGTGTGTGCGCATGCGCGTTTGCAATTTTTATTATATCAATCTGTAGATATTTGACACGTCTACCTATCCTGTAAATATCATTAAATTTCCTTAATTGGTATCAATGTTATAAACGGTTTTGCATTATCCAATCAAATTGAAGCACACGTGCATGCACGTGCAAAATTGAAATTTTGACGATGCCAAACAGTTAAGGGTCCCATGTTATACCTACGATATAAATAGCAAACGATTTCATTGAAAAATAAAAAAGTTAGACTCATTCCAAAGTTTGTAAACAAAAAATCCAATGCACATGCATGCATTTTCATGCAAAATGACATTCGTTCCGCACATCTACATATGCTATACTATCATCCTAAAAAGGTTTCATATTGATCCCTTGAGCAGTTTCTGAGAACACTCGTGGACAAAAAAGTCCCAAGAAGAAAGAAAGAAAAATAATAATAACTAGACACGATCTCGTTGCGAGCAACGAGTAGGTCTTCCGTCCGATTTGTTGATGCACTCGGAGTTAAAAAAAAAAAAAGACAAATGAGTCCCAATTTAGTTTCCGACTTTAAGACACTTTAGATATAATCAATTTTTCATATCATAAGCTTCTGAAGCAAAGTTGCGGTGAAATTCGTTTGAAATTCGACTCTCCAGGCGAGCCATAAGGCCCTCGGGCCTATTTCTTGATGTCATTTGTTAGCCCTCTATAGACTCAACAACTTTAGTTCTATATGTCTTTACAAAATATTTACCTGTAAAAAGTTATTGAGATCGACCGATATCGACAAAAAATCGACTCTACAGGCGAGCCATTAGGACTATAGGCCTATTTCTTGATATCAATCGATAGATCTCGATAAACTGAACAACTTTTGTTCAATATGTCCTTACAAAATATTTACCAGTTACAAGTTTTTGAAATCGACTGATATCGACAAAAATCGACTCTACAGGCGAGCCATGAGGCCCACAGACCCATTTTTTGATATTGATCAATAGGTTATGACACATTGAACAACTTTTGTTCAATAATGCTTTTCAAAAAATATGTCGTTTTAAAGATATGAGGCGTCAAAGCTCGTTGAGATGAACATTTCCGCTTCTACAACTTATTATAAAATATGAATAGTTTCTGAGATATTCTCAAAAACATTTGGACCCTTCTGAACCCCTAATTTAAAGGGCCAGCCCGTTTTGCTTGATATCGTAAGAAAGGCCTTGTCATTTTAAACATTTTTTGCTCAACAAGTATTTAGAAATTCTTTACCGTTCTCGAGTTATCTCTACAAGAAATATTTAGGGGCCAAACTGTAGCTCCCTAACGGGGCCACATAGGGAAAAAACGAAATGTACATATTGTTTAGATTATCATTCTGAACAACTTTTGTTCAATAATGCTTTTCAAAATATTTGTCGTTTTCAAGATATGAGGCGTCAATTATTTATGATTTTGGCCCTTAAAATCCCTTATTACGTAACATATGACCTACTTTTTGATTTGATAAGAACAAGCTCGTTTAGATGAACATTTCCGCTTCAATGACTTATTACAAAATATTAATAGTTTCTGAGATATTCTCATAAACCTTTGGACCCTTCTGGGCCCCTAATTTAAAGGGTCAGCCCCTTTTGCTTGATATCGTAAGAAAGGTCATGACATTTCAAACATTTTTTGTTCAACAAGTATTTAGAAATTCTTGACCGTTCTCGAGTTATTTCTAGAAGTAATTTTTAGGGGCCAAACTGTAGCTCCCTAACGGGGCCACATAGGGTAAAAACGAAATATGCATATTGTTCAGATCATCATTCTGAACAACTTTTGTTCTTTATTGCTTTTCAAAATATTTGTCGTTTTCGAGATACAAGGGGTAAAAAATTTATGGTTTTGGCCCTTAAAATCCCTTATTACGTAACATATGACCTAAATTTTTATATGAATAGATTTGGATTGTTGAGATGAACATTTTTTGTTCTTTGACTTATACCAAAATATTAACGATTTTTGAGATATTTGATCTAGACTTTGAGCCCTTCTAGATCCCTAATTGAAGGGGCTAGCCCCTAAATCTTGATATTTTCGAAAAGATCTCGTAAATGTGCACAACTTTTGTTCTACATGTCTTAACAAAATATTTGCAAGAAAAATGATATTGGAGATCAAAGGTCAAAAATCGCCGAAATCGGCGAAAAATTTTGGCATCCATTTTTTCAGGTCCAGGCGAGCGTTTAGGCAAATCGCCTCCGGTAAAATCGAATCCCCCACAAATCTTCTAAAATGTTTACTCTATCTTGTGTAGAAATTTCAAGACTCTAGCTTCAAAACTAACGGAGGAGATGTGTGGACAACAAGGCCCTTCAAAAAGTCACTAAAAGAGAGATAACTCCTGACCGGAAGTGACGTCAAGCACGAAATTTTGCAAGCAAAGTCTCGTCACCAAAAGACATCTTTCCTGAAAATTTCGTGAAAATCGATCGAGAAATGGCTGAGAAAAACGCGTGTACTACCAAGGAAAATAATAATAATAATAATGAAGAAGAAGAACGCGAACAATAATAGTAAGGTCTTCCGCAGGAGACGGAAGACCTTAATAATAAGAAACCGAGTAAAACCAATATGTTCCCAAACTTTGTTTAGGGAACATAATAATAATAATAATAATAATAAGAAACAGAGTAAAAACAATATATTCCCAAACTTTGTTTGGGGAACATAAAAATCTAAACATATTTTCCTACTATATACTTGCGTCCAAACATACCTTCAAATATTCATTAA
Organism: Ostrea edulis; assembly: GCF_947568905.1. Classification (NCBI taxonomy): domain Eukaryota; kingdom Metazoa; phylum Mollusca; class Bivalvia; order Ostreida; family Ostreidae; genus Ostrea; species Ostrea edulis. The sequence goes on along the minus strand of NC_079168.1, from coordinate 66,551,377 downwards.
AGCCACACACCACCCAAAAACTCGCAGCTTCATGTTGACGTAGCCATGTTAGGTAGCCGGTCAATTCGAACTCTTGCTATTGGTATCTATTCATAAAATCGGTTGTAAGTTATGTATTCGCTCTTCATTTATTATCAACACGAATAATTAATAGAAATTAAAAAAATTTGTACCAGTTTTTGTAATTAGGTAAAATAAGCTCTAGATGAACCAAAATGCTACATAAGCCCATTAGATGGAGATCAGCCGGCGCGGCCGCTCATGACTAATGAAAGCCGCACTGCCGTGAGTTTAGATTTTTGAATAATTATCATTTAATAGGACTGGGGTGGTATATTATTTAAACAATTTAGCTAAAATATTTGTGGGGAATTAGTACACATCTAGACGCTATTGTGCCAATATGGAAATGAACCGGGATTCGAATTGACTGGCTACCTAACATGGCTATGTCTACGAACGAAATCATCAAAAGCTGTGATCGAGTTTTTGGGTCATATGGGACTTTAATAAATATTTGAAGGTATGTTTGGACACAAGTATAGTAGGAAAATATGTTAGGAATTTTTTTATATTAAATTTATGAGACAACAACACAAGAATACAACTTTTTCTCTTTCTTCCTTTGAAGTTTTTTTTCCATCTAGCATCTGGCCGTCATGTTTTCAAATGCTGACTACTCCTGTATAAGGGAATTTGGGCGGACTTATACATATGGACCAATGAGAGTTTCTGTTGCATTTCGCAGTTGTATTACAAACAGATTCAATTGTATCGTCACACAACGTAATACCAGTCTATGCGAAAGTTTTTTGGACCACACAGGACATTCGGTCCTGTGTAATCAATGAACACACTGGACCGAACCAAATTTTGTCAGACCGAAAAACCTAATGTAATGAAACATGTGAAAATGCAAAACCAAGGGAATCTTATTTATTATACTAGTAATACTACTATACTAGGGATCCCTCCCGTATAATACTTTAGACAGTCCATGTGGTTTTAATCACATTCATTTACGTTTTTGGATTTGTGTGCTATTTTTTACTTATAACAAACATTTAAATGACTCCGCATCAAAATAGTAAAGCTCAAAACCGAACTCTGAGACATCGGACATTCCGGTCTGGTGTTAAAAATGATGCATCGGACCTGAGGCACTGCACATCGGTCAGGTCCGACGGTCCGATGTCTTTCGCATAGACTGAATACTATATCAGCCAAAGCGTTCTAATTCAAAGGTGAATTGCGATAATGTGTTATATGTGTGTTAGAAGAGCCCTGTTATATATGTGTTAGAAGAACCCTGTACTAATGTGTTATATGTGTGTTAGAAGAGCCCTGTTATACATGTGTTAGAAGAACCCTGTATTAATGTGTTATATGTGTGTTAGAAGAGTCCTGTATTAATGTGTTATATGTGTGTTAGAAGAGCCCTGTATTCATGTGTTATATGTGTGTTAGAAGAGCCCTGTTATACATGTGTTAGAAGAACCCTGTACTAATGTGTTATATGTGTGTTAGAAGAGCCCTGTTATACATGTGTTAGAAGAACCCTGTATTAATGTGTTATATGTGTGTTAGAAGAGTCCTGTATTAATGTGTTATACATGTGTTAGAAGAACCCTGTATTAATGTGTTATATGTGTGTTAGAAGAGTCCTGTATTAATGTGTTATATGTGTGTTAGAAGAGTCCTGTATTCATGTGTTATATGTGTGTTAGAAGAGCTCTGTACTAATGTGTTATATGTGTGTTAGAAGAGCCCTGTTATACATGTGTTAGAAGAGCCCTGTATTAATGTGTTATATGTGTGTTAGAAGAACCCTGTATTCATGTGTTATACATGTGTTAGAAGAGTCCTGTATTAATGTCTTATATGTGTGTTAGAAGAGCCCTGTTATACATGTGTTAGAAGAGCCCTGTATTAATGTGTTATATGTGTGTTAGAAGAGCCCTGTATTAATGTGTTATATGTGTGTTAGAAGAACCCTGTATTAATTAATCTGTTATATGTGTGTTAGAAGAGCCCTGTATTAATGTGTTATATGTGTGTTAGAAGAGTCCTGTATTAATGTGTATTAGAAGAGTCCTGTATTCATGTGTTATATGTGTTAGAAGAGCCCTTTATTAATGTGTTATATGTGTATTAGAAGAGCCCTGTATTAATGTGTATTAGAAGAGCCCTGTATTAATGTGTTATATGTGTGTTAGAAGAGTCCTGTATTCATGTGTTATACATGTGTTAGAAGAGCCCTGTATTCATGTGTTATATGTGTGTTAGAAGAGCCCTGTATTAATGTGTTATACGTGTGTTAGAAGAGCCCTGTATTAATGTGTTATACGTGTGTTAGAAGAGTCCTGTATTAATGTGTTATATGTGTATTAGAAGAGCCCTGTATTAATGTGTATTAGAAGAGCCCTGTATTAATGTGTTATATGTGTGTTAGAAGAGTCCTGTATTAATGTGTTATATGTGTGTTAGAAGAGCCCTGTATTAATGTGTTATATGTGTGTTAGAAGAGTCCTGTATTAATGTGTATTAGAAGAGTCCTGTATTCATGTGTTATATGTGTTAGAAGAGCCCTTTATTAATGTATTATATGTGTGTTAGAAGAGCCCTGTATTAATGTGTGTTAGAAGAGCCCTTTATTAATGTATTATATGTGTGTTAGAAGAGCCCTGTATTAATGTGTGTTAGAAAAGCCCTGTATTAATGTGTTATACATGTGTTAGAAGAGCCCTGTATTAATGTGTTATATGTGTGTTAGAAGAGCCCTGTATTCATGTGTTATACGTGTGTTAGAAGAACCCTGTATTAATGTGTGTTAGAAAAGCCCTGTATTAATGTGTTATACATGTGTTAGAAGAGCCCTGTATTAATGTGTTATACATGTGTTAGAAAAGCCCTGTATTAATGTGTTATATGTGTGTTAGAAGAGTCCTGTATTAATGTGTTATACGTGTGTTAGAAGAACCCTGTATTAATGTGTGTTAGAAAAGCCCTGTATTAATGTGTTATACATGTGTTAGAAGAGCCCTGTATTCATGTGTTATATGTGTGTTAGAAGAGCCCTGTATTAATGTGTTATACGTGTGTTAGAAGAGCCCTGTATTCATGTGTTATATGTGTGTTAGAAGAGCCCTGTATTAATGTGTTATACGTGTGTTAGAAGAGCCCTGTATTAATGTGTTATACGTGTGTTAGAAGAGTCCTGTATTAATGTGTTATATGTGTATTAGAAGAGCCCTGTATTAATGTGTATTAGAAGAGCCCTGTATTAATGTGTTATATGTGTGTTAGAAGAGTCCTGTATTAATGTGTTATATGTGTGTTAGAATAGCCCTGTATTAATGTGTTATATGTGTGTTAGAAGAGCCCTGTATTAATGTGTGTTAGAAGAGTCCTGTATTAATGTGTTATATGTGTGTTAGAAGAACCCTGTATTAATGTGTTATATGTGTGTTAGAAGAGTCCTGTATTAATATGTTATATGTGTGTTAGAAGAGCCCTGTATTAATGTGTGTTAGAAGAGTCCTGTATTCATGTGTTATACGTGTGTTAGAAGAGTCCTGTATTCATGTGTTATACGTGTGTTAGAAGAGCCCTGTATTAATGTGTTATATGTGTGTTAGAAGAGTCCTGTATTAATATGTTATATGTGTGTTAGAAGAGCCCTGTATTAATGTGAGTTAGAAGAGTCCTGTATTCATGTGTTATACGTGTGTTAGAAGAGTCCTGTATTCATGTGTTATACATGTGTTAGAAGAGCCCTGTATTAATGTGTTATATGTGTGTTAGAAGAGTCCTGTATTAATGTGTTATATGTGTGTTAGAAGAGTCCTGTATTAATGTGTTATATGTGTGTTAGAAGAGCCCTGTATTAATGTGTGTTAGAAGAGTCCTGTATTAATGTGTTATATGTGTGTTAGAAGAGTCCTGTATTAATGTGTTATATGTGTATTAGAAAAGCCCTGTATTAATGTGTTATACATGTGTTAGAAGAGCCCTGTATTAATGTGTTATACGTGTGTTAGAAGAGCCCTGTATTAATGTGTTATATGTGTGTTAGAAGAGTCCTGTATTATTGTGTTATATGTGTATTAGAAGAGCCCTGTATTAATGTGTATTAGAAGAGTCCTGTATTCATGTGTTATATGTGTGTTAGAAGAGTCCTGTATTAATGTGTTATATGTGTGTTAGAAGAGCCCTGTATTAATGTGTGTTAGAAGAGTCCTGTATTAATGTGTTATACGTGTGTTAGAAGAGCCCTGTATTCATGTGTTATATGTGTGTTAGAAGAGCCCTGTATTAATGTGTTATATGTGTGTTAGAAGAGTCCTGTATTCATGTGTTATACGTGTGTTAGAAGAGCCCTGTATTAATGTGTTATATGTGTGTTAGAAGAGTCCTGTATTAATGTGTTATATGTGTGTTAGAAGAGTCCTGTATTAATGTGTTATATGTGTGTTAGAAGAGTCCTGTATTCATGTGTTATACGTGTGTTAGAAGAGTCCTGTATTAATGTGTTATATGTGTGTTAGAAGAGTCCTGTATTAATGTGTTATATGTGTGTTAGAAGAGTCCTGTATTAATGTGTTATACATGTGTTAGAAGAGTCCTGTATTAATGTGTTATATGTGTATTAGAAGAGCCCTGTATTAATGTGTTATACATGTGTTAGAAGAGCCCTGTATTAATGTGTTATACGTGTGTTAGAAGAGCCCTGTATTAATGTGTTATATGTGTGTTAGAAGAGTCCTGTATTAATGTGTTATATGTGTATTAGAAGAGCCCTGTATTAATGTGTATTAGAAGAGTCCTGTATTCATGTGTTATATGTGTGTTAGAAGGGCCCTGTATTAATGTGTTATATGTGTGTTAGAAGAGCCCTGTATTAATGTGTGTTAGAAGAGTCCTGTATTAATGTGTTATATGTGTGTTAGAAGAGTCCTGTATTCATGTGTTATACGTGTGTTAGAAGAGCCCTGTATTAATGTGTTATACGTGTGTTAGAAGAGTCCTGTATTAATGTGTTATATGTGTGTTAGAAGAGTCCTGTATTAATGTGTTATATGTGTGTTAGAAGAGTCCTGTATTAATGTGTTATATGTGTATTAGAAGAGCCCTGTATCAATGTGTGTTAGAAGAGTCCTGTATTAATGTGTTATATGTGTGTTAGAAGAGTCCTGTATTAATGTGTTATATGTGTATTAGAAGAATCCTGTATTAATGTGTGTTAGAAGAGTCCTGTATTAATGTGTTATATGTGTGTTAGAAGAGCCCTGTATTAATGTGTTATATGTGTGTTAGAAGAGCCCTGTATTAATGTGTTATATGTGTGTTAGAAGAGCCCTGTATTAATGTGTGTTAGAAGAGCCCTGTATTAATGTGTTATATGTGTGTTAGAAGAACCCTGTATTCATGTGTCGTGTGTGTTATACATGTGTTAGAAGAGCCCTGTATTCATGTGTTATATGTGTGTTAGAAGAGTCCTGTATTAATGTGTTATATGTGTGTTAGAAGAGCCCTTTATTAATGTGTGTTAGAAAAGCCCTGTATTAATGTGTTATACATGTGTTAGAAGAGCCCTGTATTAATGTGTTATATGTGTGTTAGAAGAGTCCTGTATTAATGTGTTATATGTGTGTTAGAAGAGCCCTGTATTAATGTGTGTTAGAAAAGCCTTGTATTAATGTGTTATACATGTGTTAGAAGAGCCCTGTATTCAAGTGTTATACGTGTGTTAGAAGAGCCCTTTATTAATGCATTATATGTGTGTTAGAAGAGCCCTGTATTAATGTGTGTTAGAAAAGCCCTGTATTCATGTGTTAGAAGAGGCCTGTATTAATGTGTTATATGTGTGTTAGAAGAGCCCTTTATTAATGTGTTATACATGTGTTAGAAGAGCCCTGTATTCAAGTGTTATACGTGTGTTGGACATCCCTGTAGATCAGGTTTTATACTTAGTTTATCTTTGATTCCAATCTGTGAAAGTTTGAAAAATTATACAAGTACATGTAAAAGAGATATGATTATTGGATAATAGAAATTATCACTAGAACTGATTTAATTAAAATATTTTTACTTTGCTACCATCAATGGTATATCCTTTTTTTTGTTAATCACAGATGTACGTTGAATGCCATTAGAGATAGGAGGAGTTCATTAATCGCCTTACAAATTAGATGTGTAATAGAAAATGCATTCCTTGGGTTTAAAAGCTATCACCTGCTGGTATAAAATGGCCAAAATAGTCCCCTATCTGTAGGTGTTGTGCATGAGACTTCGTCATGTTCACACATTCCTCTGTATTGGGAACTAAGCTATGTGCCTCCTCACTGGAACAAAGTCCAGTGCTGGGTGGAAAGAGAATTGATCATTTGCTGTGTAGATGATGAATGGTTCTGACTGATCAAAAACGCCATTACCTAGAAAATGTGAATATCCTGGAAGGAAATATCTATCATTGCTTATTTGGGAATATGAAATATACATAAGTTCATTGTGGAGGAGTTTTACACATGTGTTGTTCTTGTAAGTTAATGATTATCATTCATGTAGCAAAATTATATTGGATGTTTGCGAAGAACTTTTATCCCCTCATAACAAAGTAAAAATCAGATAGATATGTGCTATACTGAGATTTATCGTCAAAACAGACTCCATGATGGTTTATCACTGTCACTGAGTGAAATTTGTTTTTTCTTTTTCTTGGTTTGTTTTTTTTTGGTTAACCTCTGTTGAAATCCCTTAGGGATAATTAATCTTACTGTGTTTCAAAAAAGATTATTCCCAGAAAAAAAGGGACTTGTGAGTTTTGTGATGTTTTAATTCTATCAATGATTTCCTGTGGTAACAGACCTAGAAAAGTTCATTTGCAGTTAACATTTGAGGACACATTTTAATTCTATTTACTCAGCCCTGGTATATTTTCCTGGTTTGTCAGTCCAAATGGCTGACAGCCAAAAAAAGAAAGATTCCTACAGCTCAGAATGTATGGGAGTGTTGTTATTTCATTGTCTACAATTATTTGTGGGAACCACTTCTACCACTGTTACAGTGTGCCTTGGATAAGAAACTGTTCTCATAAAACCAACATCATTTCACAGTAACCTGGATGAGGACATAAATGGCAGGCTCAGAAACATTGAGAGAATCCGGTTAGGGAAATGATAGAAAGTCACAAACTCTGCCGGCCTTTCTGAGAGACCGGGCAGTGAGAACGGTTAGGGAAATGATAGAAAGTCGCAAACTCTGCCGGCCTTTTTGAGAGACCGGGCAGTGAAAACGGTCAGGGAAATGATAGAAAGTCACAAACTCTGCCGGCCTTTCTGAGAGACCGGACAGTGAGAACGGTTAGGGAAATGATAGAAAGTCACAAACTCTGCCGGCCTTTTTGAGAGACCGGGCAGTGAAAACGGTCAGGGAAATGATAGAAAGTCACAAACTCTGCCGGCCTTTCTGAGAGACCAGGCAGTGAGAACGGTTAGGGAAATGATAGAAAGTCACAAACTCTGCCGGCCTTTTTGAGAGACCGGGCAGTGAAAACGGTCAGGGAAATGATAGAAAGTCACAAACTCTGCCGGCCTTTTTGAGAGACCGGGCAGCAGAATATTTTGTTTTACTTCCTGAGAGTAAAACTACACATCCAACTGTGATGCCCTCCAAGAGAGATTTCTTCCAAGTAAACTACAATCAATATGTTACACCAACCTATTTGCGTGTTAACAAAATGGGCACCAAACATTAGAGGATTACGTGTCTGAAATTGCCAGAAGCAGCAAGGGCCTACATCAAAATGCCTAAAAGACAAAATGAAATGTTGACAAAAGAACACTTTGTTTAGGGACTTGGATCTAACATTAAGATATTTGTACTGGTGTCAAACCCTAATTAAGACATTTGAGGAAGCTTTCAGACATACAAAGAGAAAAGAATGTCACCACAATTTCTTTGGGCCAAAGACTTTAGGACCATGACATCTGCCTGCGATGTAAATAGAACCTTGAAAAGTTGGTGGCAGTTTAGTGTAATGGATACCAGCTAACATTGACCCGAAAATGGCAACCACCCCTCACAAATGAGCAGAGGAGTATGCCATTGAGGGAATGGACGAGAAAGAGGTAATGGAACGCACTTAAAATGTGCACAATAGATGGATGACCAATATGTAACAGCATGAAAGTGGACCACATTGCGCTTAACAAATCCAAATATGTCAGTGTTTTGGATTTATGTCAGTTGTACCACAAGTTCCGATTATAGAATCAGACAAAGAGAAGACTGCTTTTCTGTGGTGGACACTATGAATATAATTATTTGGTCTCGGTTATAGTGCTCCCACATTTCAGAGACTTGTGGACCCTGTTTAAGCAGATTACTGACACAGGAGTTTGATTTAATTGCACTCACTCGACACCTATTATTTCAAAAGACATACGATGAAGTGCAAGAAAGTTTCGATTGGAAAGGAATGTATTCCGATGTTGAATTCTGGTGTCGATCATGTGTAAGAAATCTCTGAAAGACAGACCTAAGGCACCTCTAAATCTGATACCAATAGTTAAAGCACTGTTTTTCACAGAGTCACAGTTGATGTTTGAAGACCACTTCCACCGATACACAAGTACATAACAGTGTTTAGAGACTATCTGACAAGATGGCCGGAGGTTGTTGCCGTTAACAACACAGACGCTAAGAGCTACCACAAAAGCCTTTGTAGAGGAAATGGTTTGCAGACATGGTGCTCCATATGAATTACTCTGACAATTAATGGTAAAAACTTTAGATCAAACTGTGTTGTGTAAGTTAACGAGCACCAAGAAAACTTGCACCACAGTTTATAATCCTGAGACTGATGGTTTAGTTGAGAGATGTAACTGGGACATATGACTTCAGTGTTCTCAATGTATGTATCTGGACATCAGAGAGATTGGGATCCTTTCTTCCCTACCTTCCGTCACGCTCTGCCTTCTCACGCACGACAGAGCACTGGTTCCTCCCAATGAAGCAGTGTTATCTCCCGATTATATAAGGAGGAAGTAAAGCAATGATGACAAGAAATTTGTAGTCTTGTAAAAAACAATGTATCTGACTCACTCCGTCTACAACTCCAGGATTAATCTCCAAAGCTGAGTCACAACTGGCATAGTCCCTTCAAAATACTGAAAAGGTTATCTGAGGTCACTTATAAACTACACTATAGGACCAAACAATATGAAAACACACTGCACATATGTTAACAGGATGAAGCCATATGTGGACACTTTTGACCATGCTGACCATGGTTCTGCATGATCTAGACCTGGATGAAGAACACGATTTAGGACAATTGTCTTATTGTTAAAGTTTTAGGAGTCGGCAAATGTTGTAACAAATCACATTGACTAGAAAAGCTTTATTTTGTGCAGTGTGAAAATAGCAACACACAATGGGTGAACAAGAGAGATATGAAGGCCTTTAGCATAGTGTGCAAAATCTTCTTCAATTTATCTAGAATTATAACCTTGTAATTGGGTGACCTTGTAATACGCCGGTTTCAAGATACACCCGAGTTATTTCCCTTTGGAGAACTCTCGTATATAGTGAGGCGCGAAACAATTTGTTTACACGCGGGAGTGGGACTAATTTTCATCACTGCATAAGTTTCTCAAACACTGTTACATCACCCGAATTCGACTGATACACAAACTAAGAAAGTATTTAGGGAGTAATTAAATACATAGAATTCTTATCATATCACATTATTTCGTTAGTCATAAGTACCATATTGGAGATATTATTTGCAAATATGACATTGTTTTTATGTTTCCACTTTAGTAAAACATTTCTTTCGACCGTATTTTGTATTTCCCACATTTACATATCAAAAGAGAAGCTGCTTTTAATACATTTCACCGTCTTCTTCGCTGACTGTAGGTCTACTCTGTCCCACTTAGTCATTCAAAGTTTCACTAAATGCACCTCCTACACAGAAGCATTCGTATCTCGAAACTGGCGTATTGGGATGTCACACTTAGAAGGGGAGGTATATCATGAAGCTATATCTCTCTGTCAATTAATTGTGAAATAGGGAGATTGCACATGTGTGTTTGAAGTTTTATCTCTCTGTCAATTAATCATTGTGAAATTGAGAGAGTTTAATGTGTGTGTGTATATATTTCTGTCCATTAATCATTGTGAATTAGAGAGAGTGTATGTGTGTGTTTGAAGTCAATTTAAAATTATTATGAAATAGAGAATTGTATGTGTGTTTGAAGTTAATTAAATATTGTGAGAGAGAGAGTGTGTGTGTATGTGTGTGTTTGAAGTAAATTATTGTGAAATAGAGAGTGTAGGTGTGTGTTTGAAGTAGCAGGTGCAAGGTCCTTTTCCGGAGAGAGTGTCATGTCTGTTAGTTAGAGATAATTGGTTCAAATTAAATCTTTCTGTTTCGTTTGAATGATTGGAAGTTTGAGATGTAGATATGTAAAATGAATACGACTACAGGTTTATTAGTGTTATATAACTAGTGATGGGACAGGGAGGACCCTTGTGACATGATAGAATCCTGTTCAACAGTGTAAATGAACAAGTTGAAATAATAGAAATTTGTTGTTCATATATCCATGTATTACTCAGATGTGAAGTAATTAATTGTAATATCATGATTAATTAATGAAGACAGAAGTGCAATAATTCCTTGACTTTTTATTTCTGGTAAGTGATGATTAGAGGTTGATGTGAAGGGTAAGTAAAATGTACCGGTGATCAGTGCTGATTTATTACACACCTGTACAAAGGTTTATTCAAAAGTTTGAAAATGACCAAAAGAAAAAAGAAAAGAAGTATATTAATCATGTTAGTTAATGTTAATTATTTACCTAATGATATTGCACAAATTGTTGAAACACATCTCTGAGAAATGATGAGTCTTGACGGGTTTATGGGCCCTTACTACAGATATATAATGTTGTTACTAGTATCACTAAGTGTCTCCTTAAGTTTTATGTGGAGTGACAGACGTCAAGACATTTTATGAATGACTGATCAGTTTTCTTTATGCCCTGATAACCAATTTTTTTTTTTTGAATAACAAAGGACATTCCATGCATGGTAAGAGAATTTACTTAGTACTACAGATTGTAAGAGGGGTTATTGTCCGGTATGTGATTGTATAAGCTTGTGATATGTAAACACTCATAATAGAATTTTCCCACCGATGTCCATCAATGGGGAAGTTTTTTATTTGAGTTTAGAGTGACAGTGCACAGGAATGATTGTTTAACTGTTAGTTGTACAAGCTAAGATGGTCCCGGTGAACAGCACTTTTTGATAAGTGCATGTACTATCAAATCGGCAGATTATTTGCTAGATGGTGTAACGACTGTGCTCTGTACTTAATATAAACAAAAATAAATTGTTCAGATTTTGCTATACAACAAGGTGTACTGCTTTATAATATTAACATAACAATTAGATTGTGGGCGACCCTCCAACAGAAGTTGTTTATTTTGTAATGGACAGTAAGATTACGTGGGGTGTTTTAAATTTCAGGTTAATGGCCGCTTCTCTTTTATTGCATCAAGGACACAGCTGTTTTGTGTATTAAATATAACAGTGTCATATGTGGGGAACTGTTACAGTCCAAAGGTAACCATTCTCAAAATCTATCAAATTCAAATCGTTATTATCGTAAACTGGGGACATGGAACATCTTTTCATATAGTTGTATTATAGAATTGTTGTTGTTGTTGGTTCCTTTTTATTTACATGCAGATGTACGGGTATTGTCCACACTAGTGGGCCCCCTTCCAGGTATCTGACTAGCTAGAATTGTCAATGAATATCGTTAGTTAAATTCATTTCTGATTTTGTGTTTCAATGTGTTATTAACATTAATGTGTTGTCTACTCAGAAACAGAGCCTTATTTAAGAACAAAACGTGCTCAGATTATTGCTCATTATAGACCAGATGAAGGATCAGAATCACTCTGGTATGAAGGTCATCAAAAAATCTTTTATATAGTGTTTTAAAAATGCTAGCTGGTACCTTAAACATGCATGTAGAGAGTGTTAACTATCATTGTACTTAAAAGTTTGTTAAAAATATAAATGCTTTTGACAAGGATGGAATGATAGCAGGAATTTAAGTTTTACACAGGAATGATATGTATAGGGAAATATTTAAAGAATCAGCTTCTACTATCATTTATTTGTGAATGTAAACTGATGAGGAAGAGTCGAGTTGACCCAGATTTGCAGAAGCCATGGCTGTCGGAGAAGATTCCAATCACAATACAAATCTTTATATTAGGTTATATCGTCGACTGCCCTATTTCGGTGACTGACCAGAATCTGTGACCTTTTGTTTACATGAGTGCCTTGTCGTTTCTGGGTGTAGATTGCATCATCAATTTCGCTGTAGTGTTTGCAAACATATATAGAGTACGTCTTCAATTTATTTTCCAAAAATTAACTACTAGAAGGAGAGTATGCAAAAAATCAACACAAGCACCCCCAAAATAAGCCCATTTACTTATTACTTTTTCAAGCAAACATTCAAATTGATATAAAGTATACTAAAAGTCTAGAATTTTACACTATGTTGTTTTATTCATTGACGTCTAGTTGCACCTTCCTCCTGTATATATACGTTTTAACAGTTACAAACTTTTGGCAAACCTATATAACCATTTTAGGACCACAAAGTGACATGTTTTTTGTTACGAAAATATATTCAATTAACGTACCAATGAATTTGTAATTTTTGGATGAAAGTAAAGGAATTTAATTACTTTAAAGGTAGGTGTATAATCTATTTATTTAATCCAAGTGATTAATGAGAATATCGCAGTTTATCACTAAGGTCACAGAAACTGGTCAGTCAACGATATATAGCAAAACTATCGATAACAATCAAATAAGGAGGAAATAGGCTGCTAATATGTAATCAGCCCCAATTTAGATTAAGATTTATAGAAATCATGGCCCCTGGAGTCAGGGTGAAACCATGGTAATAGTACAGTATTAGACCAATGTACATGTATAAAGAAAATGTTTCTCAAAGTCTGACAAAGCTGTAGTATTTGAAAACGTGTTCTTATAGGCATGCAGTATTTAATATTAAACCTTGTCAGGCTTGTATGGAGTGACAAGTTGGATTCTTATCTCTCTGAAACTAAGGTGTCACAGGTAAGCATTGTGGCCTATAGTGCTGTAGTTGTTGAATGGTATTAATTAAGCATTCATTATAAGCACTTCTCTCTGATTTATCATGCTTGTTGTGGTAAGTCATTCCAGAATCTGGTTTCCCATGTACACAGCTTTGCACAGTTGACCTATTTTTGGTTTAAAGGTAGACCTACATAATCAGTCACTTTAGAATATAAAGTTGGAAACAAAAATGTTGAATATTTACTGAAGTGTAAAGTCAAAGGGGTGGGCACAGTTCTGTGTCCTCGTACTGAGGTAAAGTGTTGCTGCATCTGGGGGAAAGAACTGATTTTATGTAAGTTGCAATGTACTTTAAAACTACTTTGTTTATTATTCATTTACCAAGATTTTGGAATGGTGGCTATATATATTTCAGATTAAAAATAGTGAATACATATTCAACAAGCATTCGACAGCATGGCAGAAGTTGTAGACGGACTAGAGGGGAGCGTGAAGCTGGAGTCAGTCAAGAGGTGTGTTGTACTTTCATGTGTCTGGTGTAGGTATTCAACATATGACGATCACATTTGATATCTAACAAATGGTGGCAGTTTTGTAATCATGGTATCATTTTAAAAGATTTATCAAATAAAGACAATCCACCAACAAATTTTACAAAATTTTGATTACCGCATCATTTTTTTCACCATGAATTTTTACATTGAAGTCTATAATCTGAGCAAGTTTTGTTTCAACATTCTGAATTGAAATAATTGTATTTTCATACAAATCTCTTGGTAAAAGGTTACTTAATTTTTTTTATATGAATATATGAAATGAAATTAATCATTTACAGATATTTTTATAAAATTGTATTTTTCATACTTACATCATGGTAGATAACTCTTCCAAAAAATTTAAGTTTAAATGGATCAGCTTCGAATCATTTAATTACCAGCCATGTAAATTTGATGTGTTTCATTTTCACCATTATTTAACAATAAACATTTATCTTGATTTAAATCATTCAAAATTGTTCATTATCCTTTTGTTATACATTGAATACCTTAATTTGTCACCAAAAATTTAATTCAATGAAAATTGCCCATCTTATGTATTTCAGTAATAACACCAGTATTTAATGATTTCAAATACTTTTTGCCATCAAAACAGGCACATGGGTACATGTATGGGATTTTGGTGATTAGATAATTATTGTCTTGCAAGACAATGATATATTCCTTATATATTTTTTTAAGTAGTTTTATTCTGTTTCTTTTCTTTTTGTGCAAAAAAGTGTTTTCATTAGTCTTTAATATATATTCCCATGCCATTGAGAGGTTTTGAAAAAAAATAAATGGTTGCCATCACTTCCACCGTGAATGCCCTCTTATGTTCGGCAGAACTTGACACTGTATAATTACGTATTCACTTTGATTATATAAATATTCATTTAATTGATTATGTGTATTTAAAACTTATGTACACAGCAGAAAATTATATAGTCCGTGTCTCAATGTCACTGACAATAATTATAAAATGGTTCAAATACAAAGGTTGTTCAAAGAGTTGGTGATCACATGCTAATTTTCTCTTAATGATAATGATTGGTAATTTTGTGAAATATCATTTTGATTTAGACCATGATAATATATATACACTGTACATTGTAATACAAAAATTAGAGCAATGCACAATACTTTAAGTGTGTTACTAGCAAAAATACTTTGTCTATACAAGCATTACGGCACCATCTAATGTCAAGCCAAATGGGCGTTTCTATAATTTTGTGATCTTGAGTATCCTTCATTTTTGCTCACTACAAACACTTCTCACATCTCCTTAGCTATGAATCAAGTACACAAGCACACAAACAAACCCAACTCCTCTCACCATAAGGCGTTAGATTTTCATAATAACATCATGAATACGTGATTTTGTATTTTTATGCCCGCCCCCCCCCCCCCCCCCCCCCCCCCCCCCCCTTCAAAAAAGAGGGACATATTGCTTTGCACCTGTCAGTCAGTCGGTAGACCACATGTTGTCTGCTCAACAGGGCTTGAAGCTAACTTTTTGTCACCAGTCCAGCCGGACTGATGGTGTATAATTTCAACCAGTCCGCAGAAAAATTTATCAGTCCAACAGAGGGTTTCAGAAATAATTAAACATATTTCATTGATGTTATTAAAATGAAATTTAACTCAGTATGCCTCAGACAATATTGTAAGATTTATATTTACAAATCAGATTCGTCTGATATCTATAGATCGAAACATGCAAAATGTATGTATAAGATTTCATAAGTATATTTTCCAAAATGACGTTTCAGAAAATTGACCAGTCTCATTGGACTGACTAAAACAAATGTCAGTCAGTCTGCCAGAATATTAACCAGTCACAGACTGACGGGCATAATTTCGAGCCCTGCCCAATATATTTCGAGAACCATTCTCTTGATCGTAATGATATTTCATTTGTGGGTTGGTTATGAGTAGAAGAGGACCCCTAGTGTTTTTCAGGTCCAAAGGTTAATCTACTCTGGACATAGGAATATACTGTCCACTCAATATCTTCAGAACCCTTTGCTTGACAGACATCAAACTTGGTACACTGGTACATCTTTAGAAGAAGAAGACCCTTATTGATTTTGAGGTCACATGGTCAAAGGTTAAGGGTCAAACCGGACATAAGAATATACTGACTACTCAATGTCTAGAGAACCCTTTGCTTGATTGACACCAAACTTGGTACACTAGCTGGTACATCCTAAGGAGTAGATGACTCCTATTGATTTTGAGGTCACATGGTTAATCCACTCTTGACATAGGAATCGGAAAACCATTTATATTACTTGTAAATTAATGACCTGGGTCTATTCGAATTATTCCCTGTTACCTACTTTTTTTTCTTTCTTTTTTGTTGGTCTTTACTCATGGTCAACACAGAATGTTATTGCATGCTGTTCCATTTGGATAACTGATGTCGCTTTTTCAGACATTTTCAGAGACATTTTTATACCCCCCGCAACAAGTTGTGGGGGGGGGGGGTATACTGGAATCAGGTTGTCCGTCTGTCTGTCCGTCCATCCGTCCGTCTGTAGACGCAATGGTTTCCGGACTCTAAAGCATTATCCTTTCCACCTACCGTCACCATATCATATATATGGACTACCCATGGGATGAAGATGTTCCCTATCGATTTTGGGGTCAAAAGGTCAAAGGTCAAGCGCACTGGACATTGAAGTAGCAATATGGTTTCCGGGCTCTAAAGCATTATCCTTTCCACCTACAGTCACCATATCATACATATGGACTACCCATGGGATGAAGATGTTCCCTATCGATTTTGGGGTCAAAAGGTCAAAGGTCAAGCGCACTGGATATCGAAGTAGCAATATGGATTCCGGGCTCTAAAGCGTTATCCTTTCCACCTACAGTCACCATATCTTACATATGGACTACCCATGGGATGAAGATGTTCCCTATCGATTTTGGGGTCAAAAGGTCAAAGGTCACGCACACTGGACATCAAAGTAGCAATATGGTTCGGTTTGTCATGCCATTTGTTTTTTACACTCAGGAAAAGAGGTAGTTTAAACCTATTACCAACACCCTTTGGGAGATTAGGGTAAGCGGGGGGTATTCTTAGTGAGCATTGCTCACAGTACCTCTTGTTCTCATGGTGTTTGCTTGATACCTCCTTTATTCTTCTACCACTACTTCTGACATTGGAAAATGTTATCAGTTCTTACATCAGAAGTATAGGAAATTTTGACCTGCTTTATGAAAAATATTACTTTTGTTTGTCTACAACAATGTTGTGTGGATGAGAAAGAGAGAGAGGGAGAGAGAGAAGTATGGTTATTGACCTCAGTCCCTTACTGTGGAATCATTAGAATTCGTGGTGGCTCAATTTTCGTGGAATTCGTGGGTACCCCTCACCCACTCAACGAATAAAGACAAAGCAAACATTCCAGAGTTATCTTTCTTACAAATATATAAATCCACGAAATTACGTCCCCACGAACCTGTAAAAATTCAGCAATCCATGAAAATTGGCCCCCACGAATTTAAATGATTCTACAGTATAGATTCTTGTGAAGATGTGGGATGTTTAAGTGCCGGTGTGGAGGATCTCAAACACCTTCATTTGTTTTGTTTTTTATGTGCAGGAATCCAGCTGATCCAGCAGTGAATGGAAATGGAGACATTCAAGTGAACAATAATATCAAACAGGATGTTGTGACTGATCCAGCCATTGATGCCAAGGCTGTAGCTGCTGGTGGAGAGAGTAAGCAGGGAGGACCACCAGACAATGCATTCAAAGGTACTTACAAGGTTAAGAATATACAGGGAGTGTCACCAGTCAGTGCATATATGGATACCTGGACTCAATCTTAAGTTAATTAGAAGAAAAATATGCATATGATCATGAAAGTAAGCTTTAGATGAATTTCAAAACACAATGGTTTCATTATTTAACATATAAAGAATTCATTTTCACTTAAAATTTTGAAATTTTGCAAACTTGTCATAATTTAAAAAGTCCTTCAATCATGTAGGGAGTGTCTCCAGTCAATGCATATCAAGAAACTAGTACACAAATAAATGTTAACTTATACAGGGAGGACCAGTTAATACATTTTATACAGGGGGACCAGTCTATACATTTCATACTGGGGGGACCAGTCTATACATATATTTCCAATCTCTACCCAGAGTTATCATTCCCTGCTACATGTACGCTCCACTAATACCTCTGTCAACGTCTAAAAACTAACACAATGTACTAAAATTAACTTAGCATATCAAACTGTAATGACGATATCTAAGCAAATCAAACACTTGTCTGAACTTTTTAAAAGCAGAAGATGGTAAGTATGAGACACCTGAACAAATTAAAAGGTTTTATATAAATATTCATTTATTCAATAATACTAGAATAATCATGGAATTCGTTGTTTTTGTTAAGAATCTTGACATTTAGACGTTGACAGAAGTGTTGTAGTGTAGCGTAATACGCCCTCTGGTGAGAGATTGATATATTTCATACAGGGGGAACCAGTCTATACATTTTGTAGAGGGGGGGGGGGGGGGGGGGGGGGGCAGTCTATAGCATTTCATATGATCTAGTTTGCCATTACAACCTATCATTGGGTCAAATGCTGTCTGACGTGTTTCATACTGATCGTAAGGCAGTATGGATAACTCCGTTTACCTGATCAAGACATAGGGCTCACGGCGAGTGATACCGGTCGACAGGGGATGCTCACTCCTCCTAGGCACCTGATACCACCTCTGGTGTGTCCTATATCTTGATCAGGCAAATGGTTAACTTATATGCAATTATATATGGTAACGTTGGCTATTTCTTTTGAACCAAGGAGGATAGAGAAAGTAGAGTTGCGCATGCCAGCAAGCTACATTGTCTTCAGACAACTCTTATTGTTCATGCCCCTTATCCATAACATTGTTTCATGGAAACATATTAAGTTGTTGCATTTGAAATACCTTAAATTATTATAATTTACAAAAAGATTCCTTATGATCAGGCTTTTCCTTTGGGCCCACGACTGTTGACCTTGTGACCTTTGAGTTTGACCTACTTTTCAAAAACTTTGACCTTGGCTATTCCTTTTGAACCAAGGGGGCTAGGGCTTTGATATTTCACATGTAGATGCCTCATGATCAGGCCTTTCATTAATTACCAAGAGTTGTGGCCTAGTGACCTTGACCTCTGATCTATTTTTAAAAACTTCTACATTGGCCATGTCTTTTAAATTTATGGGGGATAGGGTAAGTAGGTTCTTCTGACAACTCTCATTACCACTTACAAATTTGCAGAATTATGACCCCATGAACATATCTTTAATACTCAGGGGTAGAGCCACCAGACACCAGATACAAAAGTTCTCAAATAAAAGCAACATTAGAGAGAGGGCCACCAGTTCAATGTCAATAAGACAAGTTTTAAAGCTACATTATAGAGAGAGGGCCACCAGTTCAATGTCAATAAAACAAGTCTTAAAGCAACATTATAGAGAGAGGGCCACCAGTTCAATGTCAATAAAACAAGTCTTAAAGCAACATTATAGAGAGAGGGCCACCAGTTCAATGTCAATAAGACAAGTTTTAAAGCTACATTATAGAGAGAGGGCCACCAGTTCAATGTCAATAAGACAAGTTTTAAAGCTACATTATAGAGAGAGGGCCACCAGTTCAATGTCAATAAAACAAGTCTTAAAGCAACATTATAGAGAGAGGGCCACCAGTTCATTATAGAGAGAGGGCCACCAGTTCAATGTCAATAAAACATTACATTCAGGCAGTAGATTGAATTCCCTGTCTTTTTCTCTCACTCAGCTCAGTAGATTTTCTTTTTAATTCATTCCAGTGTTTTAAACCTCTTTTGGAATTCTTTCTAGAGTTTGGTTGTAATGTGAATAGTTTATTAAAAGAAATGTAGACCCTTTAAAGTGATTTAAGTAAGTCTGTATAGTCTTCTTTTGTAATTGATATCCCTATTTACTTCAGAGAGATGTGATGCTTACCCATGCATGAGAATTTAGTCGCAGATAAATATGCAGTGAAATTTTTAATGCAGGGTACAATTTGCTTAGTACCATAAAAATCATCAGATCAGAATACAACAGAATTCAAAATTTGTGTGTGGTTTATACAACATTTTGGCTTGCACAACATACAGATTAGAAAAGTTTTACCCCTAGGCCTTTGGTGTCAGAATGAAGTTTGTAGCATGTATCCCCTATGTTACAATATGAAATCTCTGATTGGATATTTGTACCGCTGCAGTATTATACAGAGGTTTTGTCCGATACTTATGAAGAGGCGCAGGACAACAAAGAGGTTTACCAGTCTGTTTTTAATGTATTGTATAACATATCAATACCAATACCAATTTCGAAAACTAATTCCTGGGGGCATTTCGGTAAATTGCAGGCATTTCCGAACATTCGGGGTACCCATTTACATTTTCATCAGACACAGTTGTTGTTTGTGTCCATAATTATCGAATGATGCCTCGTCGGATAAATACAATTCTACCAGTATGCCAATTGCCAAAACGATCATTTGAGCGCTTAAAATTGTGGCGATTTACAAAACACCACAAAGAACAAAACTAAAAACCAAACCAAACGCATCTTCACAAGTCAAGGTCTATTGATTAGTTACCTCATTACAAAATAAAAACAACACGCAATGTTCTTGATGTTAAGAAAAGTACCCCATGAAGACCATTGTTTACTTTCTGTTTTTGCTCTTTCCAAACTTGCATCTTAAACGAGGAATCTCATTGGATGATTTAATTTAAGCTTATTGCGTCATCCCCTGTCCCAAACCCGTGTTTTGTGACTAATGCGAGCATGGTGCGAGGTAACGAATCAATAACCGTTGACTTGTGAAGATGAACCAAACGCGGATAGGAACTTGAAAGAAAAACAGAAGTCGGAAAATCGAGTGAAAAAATAAACATGGCCGAAATTATGTCATTAAAAACTTTCCAGTCGGGGGGTTAAAAATGGGTCGGTCGCGTGATGGCAAACAAACTCCTTTTTAATTTTGGCCTAGGGCATCCATATTTCACATGTGTATTCTTTGAGACAAGACCTTTCTTTTGATCCCAGAATTACTTTGCTGTTGGGGGGGTTGGTTGGTTCACTGACACATCTTGATTTATCTGCTCTGTTTAGATTTGGATGATTTGGCACCAGCCACAGAATATGTTGTGACAAAAGGAGATTCAGCAGTGAAGCTACGCATGAATGAATCAGGATATGGTTCAGAGAAACCTGTTACTGTTCCATCGATGTTCTATAAGACCGTGCAGAGGGTGCCGATGCATACAGCATTAGGTGAGTATGCTTTCAATGTAAACTTGATTGTAGATTTCGTGATCCCAGGTATAGGCAGTTTGATATCAGGGTGAGGCCAAAATGATCAGTGATTAAATATATTAACAGTTGAACATTTTAAACTTCTTTATAACTACCTATCTAATTAAATAACTACCTTTCAAATTTAGTGTGAAGCATCTTTTGGAACAAGGGTGACATAAATTAGGACTCCTGTGCCCCCGGGATCTTAGGGATGGGGCAAAAATTGACCAATTTTCAAGTTTAGTTATTAATGAACTGTGTTTTGTTGGCCCTAGAGGTTTGCTATAACAGTGTTTTACTATATATATTTCTCCCAACTTTAAAACATTATGTGATAAAATTATGAAATTATCACCAATTTACACAATTTTTCGGCTCACCTGAGCTGAAAGCTCAAGTGAGCTTTTCTGATTGCCCATTGTCTGTCCGTCTGTCTGTCCGTCTGTAAAGTTTTTACATTTTCACCTTTTTACATTTTCGACTTCTTCTCCAGAACCACTGGGCCAATTAAAACCAAACTTGGCCAAAAGCATCTTTGGATGAAGGGTCTCAAGTTTGTCTAAATGAAGGGCCATGCCCCCTTCAAAGGGGAGATAATTGCAAAAATAGGGTGGGGTCATTTAAAGATCTTCTCAAGAACCACTAAGCCAGAAAAGCTGAGATTTACAGTTTCCTGACATAGTGCAGATTCAAGTTTGTTAAAATCATGGCCCCCGGGGGTTGGATGGAGCCACAAAGGGGGGGGGGATCAAAGTTTTACATACAAATATACGGAAAATCTTTAAAAATCTTCTCAAGAACCATTGGGCCAAAGAAGTTGACATTTACATGAAAGCTTTCTGAGATAGTGTAGATTCAAGTTTGCAAAAATCATGGCCTCCAGGGGTAGGTAGGAGCCATAATAGGGACTAAGGTTGTACATGCAAATATATATGGAAAGTCTTCAGATATGGGCCAAGGTGACTCAGGTGAGTGATGTGGCCCATGGGCCTCTTGTTTACTTTTGAAATTAAGCACTAGAGTACTGTTTTGACCAAAAACTTCATTTTAAGTGTTTGTTCAGAAACATGAATTTCAAAGGGACTTCATGAACAAGATTTTGCCAATGATAAATCTTTGAAAGATGCAAACACATTGACAATATGAATTTTATTCTGGAAATTGCTTTATATTTTTGGAAAGGAAAATGATTCAAAAACTTGCACTATTTAATTAAGATTTTAAAATGTTTTGGAAATATTGAATTAACTTCATATCTGAAGTTTACCTACAATTTTCTAAAAATTACTTGTATGGGAAAGTTGTATGCGCACCTTTCAATATGATGTTGCTTCAACAAATTTAAAGTCATTTTAGGGCATGAGCCAAATTGGGCTTAGACCATATAGATGATCATTTGCACTATTTATTTACAGCGGTTAAACGAGGAGGGATATGGGTGAAGTGGACTTATGAGCAGTATTTCAATGACACTCGAAAGGCAGCCAAGTCTTTTATCAAGGTTAGCAGAATTTGGGCAGAGCTTCATTGTGGTCAGTATCGATGCATTTAGTCCACTCTATATATGTGGAACTAAAGGTGATGTTTTTCCATTCAAAGTTATGATTGATCATGAATGATTAAATCTAATCTACATTTCCTGGAGAAAGAGAAAATATTGTATTTGAATGAAATTTATTTTATATGAAGACAGTGTATAAAGCAAACTAACAAGCATTTTTTTTTTTTTTATCTAATGATAGTGGTATTATAAAACTAACATGATACAATAATATCGACTGCTCAGTAGACAGTCTATTAGTCCTCTCCTTCAGCATGCATTCAGACATCTATAGACATTGCTGCATGATTGCTTTATCATAAGGTATCTGTATGTATAATTTTTAAAAAAAAATGTTGGTGAAAAACTTAAATTTAAAAACTGTTATATTTGTATTCATAAATTGTATCTTGATTCCATATGGAGGTCAGTGTTGTGCTGTGCAGTGAATTAATGAAAGAAACTATAGAAGGCTTCAAAACTCCAGAATCCTGAAGTATTTAGAAAATCACCCAGATCTCATATAGTTGTGATATAAGTTTTATTAGTGTATGACAGGATAAAATGCTGTAATTTCATTGGTTGTTACCAGCTAAATGTATTTGGATAAATCTCTATAACTGCACGTGAACAGTACAAATCCATTGTATACATGTATATGTTAACATTGTTTTATTATTACAATCACATTGTATATATGTTAACATTGTTTTATTATTACAATCACATGCTCTGTGAAATGTCACTGCTATACTTTTTGGACTGTAATTGTTTTGACAAGCATTGTTGTGTAACTGTTATTGTTTATTATGACGCCAATGTAATTATCTGGCATTGTGACACCCTGCAAACGCGAAGTACGAGGGTTTTACTTTTCTCTTAGGATAATCACATAAGCAATATTGCCAAATAATAAACCATTTACTATGGTTGAATAATTCTGTGCTTTCTGATTGGTTGAGATCCAACAACCTAGGAAAAATAAAACTTTATGTTCATCTGTTCATGCTTTCGAGGTGAATACAACATTTGATTTCTTCAACATCAGACCAAAGATAAGTAGGGAATTTCAGAATTGAAATGGTTATTATTTTTTTTATCACTGAATGAAAATGTCTCTACTCACTTTTGACTACCTTGCACTGTGAATATTGTACTTCTTAGATAGCTAAAACATTGTATTGACCTGAAAGAAAATATCAATAACTATTATTATATGATTTAATAATTCCTAGCTCTCTAATTGGCTGAGATCCAACAATGTAGAAATCATACTACGTTATGTTTACCTGCACGTGACCTTCCAGGTGAACATAAGGAATTATTTTTTCCACATAGGACCAAAAATAGGTCGTTGAAACTTACAATTAAAGCAAAAAACAATATTGAAGGGTTTTTTAATCATATAATAAAACAATTATTGCTGTTTTTGAGGTCAATACGATGATTTAGCCACCTTCGAAGTACAATATTCACCTCACCCTTCGGGCTCGGTGAATATTGTACTCCTCAGGTGTCTAAATCATCGTATTGACCTCAAAAACAGCAATAATTGTATAATATCAACCTCAACTAAAGTCAGTGAATTGTATATCATTAGAAGATGAGGGCAATGTGTGAATAGAAGAGAGTATTGAGTAAATAAGTAATACATATATACCAGATAATGGGCTAAAATCAGTAATACATATATACCAGATAATGGGCTAAAATCAGTAATACATATATACCAGATAATGGGCTAAAATCAATAATACATATATACCAGATAATGGGCTAAAATCAGTAATACATATATACCAGATAATGGGCTAAAATCAGTAATACATATTTACCAGATAATGGGCTAAAATCAGATCTATAAATAAGTAATACATATATACCAGATAATGGGCTAAAATCAGATCTATACATATTGAGTAAATAAGTATTACATATATACCAGATAATGGGCTAAAATCAGATCTATACTTCAAATTTTGAAAGCCCTCTCAATAAATGATTTACAAATCAGTTTTACACGTATGGCACACCTCTGGATGTTGCTTTGCAATTTATGGTCTGTAATGTTGCATCTGACCTACCATGCTAATTTTGTGCTTCAGTGACAATGAATCGGGCATTTTTAAAGTCTCTTCAAGGACTACAGATTTTGTATGAGTAATTATACATTGAGTGTATTGTAGATTTAAATGGTTGGTCATAGGTTATTTAGAAAGAATATAGTTTCCAAATGTACACTTTTTCACATGTACACAGTTTTGGATGTTCCTGATGGGGCTATTTAGTCCTCTCTATACAGCTTTAGTTGATGCCAGTCTAAATTAAGATTTTCACCTTCTGAAAAAAATCAGGATTGCAGTATAGTGGTTTTGAAATGATTTAATATTCGTGGGGCGAAAACAACAGAAGAAAATATGGACTGGCACAAAACTATTTTTTAACATTTCTTATTAGTTGTACACTAAGCCAATTTTCATTTAAACTTAAAAATTTGATTGTTTTTAAAACACAAATTCTTGTCTGATGATGCAGGAAATACTGCGATTCAAATTGTTAATCATAATGCCAGTATTGTAATAAGCTACGTACTGCTTGATTCGAGAAACACTTGGCGTTTTGTTGCATGTTTTATATAGAATGTCTGTAAAGACACCAATAGCATGATCGTATTAGCATGAGATCCAGATTGCGTTACATATTGTATGAATTCTCTGGTTTGTGTAATGCATGGCTTTTTTTTTATTTTATGATTTTAGCTTGGAGTAGAGCCTACTCACGGGGTAGGAATTCTGGGTTTTAATGCCCCGGAGTGGTTTATTTCAAACAATGGAGCCATATTTGCAGGGTATGTTACAAATCACTCCTCCAACTTGTGTAAGAGGAAATTCTAAAGCAGAAGGAATTTTTCTTCTATTTTAAGTAAAATATTAGATGAAAATATAGAATTGCACAAAGAATATTGGGGATCAGAAATTTAAAATATATGTTGTTCAAAATTTCCCTCAATTTAGATCTTCAAACTGAAAATGATTCTTTATATTGCTTAACAATTTAAGTGAACTATTACATGTACTATCTGTGCCCTTTCTTTGTTTTTTGTTTTTAGCCGAGTTGCAACGAAGTTGAACTCGGCTATTGGTTGGGTGATGCGGGCGGGCGGTTGGGCGTCAACAATTGGTTTCCGGATGATAACTCAAAAAGTTTACAATCTAATCAAATGAAACTTAGATATATTGTTGGGTACCAGGTAAGGAAGACCCCTATTTATTTTGGAGGAAAATGGTCAAAGGTCAAGGTCACATTGACTGAAAATAGAATGAAAATTTCAGAAAAATTTGGTTTCTGGATGATAACTCCGAAAGTTTAAATCTGAATCAAATGAAACTTTGATATATTGTTGGGTACCAGGTAAGGAAGACCCCTATTGATTTTGGAGAAAAAAGGTCAAAGGTCAAGGTCACAGTGACCGAATATAGAATGAACATTTCAGAAAAATTTGGTTTCCGGATGATAACTCAGAAAGTTTAAATCCAAATCAAATGAAACTTTGATATATTGTTGGGTACCAGGTAAGGAAAACCCCTATTGATTTTGGAGAAAAAAGGTTAAAGGTCAAGGTCACAGTGACCGAATATAGAATGAAAATTTCAGAAATATTTGGTTTCCGGATGGATGATAACTCAGAAAGTTTAAATCCGAATCAAATGATACTTAAAGATATTGTTATGTACCAGGTAAGGAAGATCTCTATTGATTTTGGAGAACAAAGGTTAAGGTCTCGGTGACCGAAAATAGATTTAAAATTTTTAAAAAATTTGGTTTCCGGAGGATAACTCAATTTTTTTTAATTTGAATCAAATGAAACTTGGATATATTGTTGGATACCAGCAAAGCAAGGCCCCTATTGATTTTGGAAAAAAAAAGGTCAAGGTCACAGTGACCGAAAATAGATTGAAAACTTCAGACAAATATGGTTTCTGGACAGTAACTCGAAAAGTTTAAAACTGAAATTAGTTCTTCACAATTATAAATATGTCACATCATTCCTGACTTTACAATGTATCCCATGCAACTCGGCTCATGCACCCCTGGGTGCAATACATTGATTTTTTTTTTTTTTTTTTTTTTTTGGTAAACTTTTGAACATTTTTGATTTCTCAAAAAAATGTTTGTCCAATTGTCACTTGATTTGGTGTGTAGCATCAATAGTCACTGTCACTATTAACTGTTACTAGTCAAAGTACAGGTAGATATTAAGGATGATTAACACACCTGAGAATTTTTATATGAATAGAAAGTGGAGGATATGGAAATTGAAATAGAAAACTTACGTTATTTGGTTAAGAAATACACTGAGTTTTAGAAGAAAGCAATCTAAAAAAAATTATAACCCATTTTAGACTTATTAACCTACTGAGCTACCCAGGTAGACAATTAGGTGGAATATACAAATATTGCTGATATAAATATTTTTAATAATGTTTTAAAAGGAAGGCAGCCATTATGATGATGTAGTATTCCTCCTTAAAAATTTTCTTTATCCCAGAACATGTAGCAAACAATTTAAGTGCATAGTCATAATGAGCATGAAGGTCTCTACCAAATTTATGAAATACATGACCATAGAGTGTGTCTAGATATCATTAAGGTCATATAAGAAAAGGTATGAATTCTATCAAAATCTACTTCTCTAGATCTCTACCCTTGAACGTGTGGCAAAATCAAAGTTATTATGAGGGAGCATTTATCAAAATTTTAAAGTTATGACCTGTGGGGTCAGAGTTCAAATTTAGGGCAAGACTAAAGAGGTAATGGTGTGAAAATGTTTTAGTCTTAATGAATCTTTTATTTTTTAAATTACAAATGAGCTTATAAGCAATATTGCTAAATACCCTATAGCGGGATTCCCACACCCCGCATGGTTTATGTTTGCAGTTAAGTATCATGTCGCCAAATTTTTGATAGCTAGATAAGCACCCAAATGTGTCTGCAATCTCAGTAGGTATTTTTGCAAGAAACTATGTATAGCAGTTGTATTTATGTCAAAGATGACAGTAAAATGCTTTACAGATAAGTTATTAACACTACACTTATGATTAATTTTTATGGTTTGGAATTCCATGTCTGTCCGCTAAAGTTAATTATATACCTATGAGCTAGAAAGTCTTCAAATTTTACACCCAAGGGAAAAAAACCCCACTATACAGCTATTAACTGAAGTATGAATTATTTTTCTACATTTAGGGCATTTTCTGTCGGAATTTATGCCACCAACAATGCTGAGGCCTGTAAATATGTGGCACTAAGCGCCACCTGTAATGTGATCGTGGTGGAGAACAACCAGCAGCTCAAGAAAATTCTGCAGATTTGGGAAGAACTTCCTGATCTGAAAGCAGTGATACAGTACACAGGAGAGGTGGCAGAGAAACGAGAAAATGTATACTCCGTAAGTAACCTGTACACTGTGACATATTTGTATTCCGTAAGTAACCTGTACACTGTGACATATTTGTACTCTGTAACACTGTACACTGTGACATATTTGTACTCTGTAACACTGTACACTGTGACATATTTGTACTCTGTAACACTGTACACTGTGACATATTTATACTCTTGTAAGTAACAATGTACACTGTGACATACTTGTACTCTGTAAGTAACACTGTACACTGTGACATATTTATACTTTGTAGCACTGTACACTGTGACATATTTATACTCTGTGAGTAACACTGTACACTGTGACATATTTGTACTCTGTGAGTAACACTGTACACTGTGACATATTTGTACTCTGTAACACTGTACACTGTGACATATTTATACTCTGTGAGTAACACTGTACACAGTGACATATTTGTACTCTGTAACACTGTACACTGTAACATATTTATACTCTGTAACACTGTACACAGTGACATATTTGTACTCTGTGAGTAACACTGTACACTGTGACATATTTTATACTATGTGAGTAACACTGTACACTGTGACATATTTATACTCTGTGAGTAACACTGTACACTGTGGCATATTTGTACTCTGTAACACTGTACACTGTGACATATTCTAATTGTACCCCCTATACAGTGTATAAGCACTGAAAACTACCGTGAATGTTTATTCTGCATCGGTAAACTCAACTTTGTTAAAAAAGTGAAATGATGTTTAGAACAAGACTGATACCATTTAAGTGAAATTTTTCGTGAGACACAAATTTAGCGATTTTTCTATAAAAATGGGTACATATATATAGCTAGAGCTAATTTTCACGACTTTATAATTCCAGGAAAACTATTACCTCCGATATCTAATAAATTGTAAGCGATATTCAATTTTAGCAATCTCATCACTCTCACCAAAATTAAATCCTTGCTAACAATTCTGCTTATACAGGATAAATTTGCTGAGACTGTTTAATTAAAATGTTGTGAAATGATTTTGTCTTTAGTGGAAAGAGTTCATGGAGCTGTCCAATGGTGTCCCAGACGATGTTTTACAACAGCGACTCAGCCTTATGGCACCAAACAAGGCCTGCTCTCTCATCTACACTGTAAGCTTACATGTTTATACTTACAGATTCTGACTTCTTTGAAATGAAATGTAGGAGACATTTAATGGGAATCTTTCTGTCAGTCAGTTGAAAAACTTTTTAAAGGCGCATTAACTGTGAAAGTGATGGCAACCATGATTTTTATGCTCCTACCACAAAGTGGTCGGAGCATATAGTTTTACCCTTTTCTGTCCTTCCGTGACACCCAGTTTTCCGGACTTTGTGTAAGTTTGCTAATATTGTATAAAATCTTAAAATTTGATGCATGCTTAGGAATAGCATAAAAGGATGTACAAAAAAATGGTGAATTTCATAACCCAGGGTTATGACCTTAGGATGAGTCCAAATTAGTCATATCTCTTGATGTTTTAATGTTAATACACCTACATGTGTTATTTAAAGTCTTTCATCAGTGTAAGGCATTTTTGAGGGCAGTGAAGTTTTAAGAACACATCTTGTTTTATACTGTTGCTGAACATTAGAATTTAGCTATAAAGATATTCAGAACAGGAAATTTTTTCTAGATTTCATAGCCTGTTGAAGAAGTGATACTTTTTCACTAGTATTCAGTTGACCGATAAGGCCTGTGGGCCTCTTGTTTTGTATGCATTTATATATTGATCAGTTAAAGATCAAGTCTAATCTGATTTTTATAATGCAGATGTATATTGTTGAGTTACAGATCGAGTTTGAGTTTTGTTCCAGTTCATTGATTTTTGTTGTGCCTCTTTAACATAGGAAAGTTACTGTTACGACCAGTTTTCCAGACTTTTTTTTCTAAACGCCTTGAAATATTGAACTGACTTTTTGTGTGCAGGTGTATATTGATGAGTTACAGGTCAATTTTATTTTTTGTATTGGTTCGTTGATTCTTTATGGAGTTGTGCCCCTTTTATAAAGTATGTATTTATATTATGGCTGTTAAAACATATAAAGGATTGTTGTACTAAATGTGTGTAACATATACAATCTGAATACCACATTCAATGCTATACTCTGATGGATTTCCTACATTTGACTTTACTGCAGGTGGGAGGCATTCATATCATGCCAATACATCTAGTTTTCTCAAGATCTCTCAATGACACAAGAATATATATTAATGACTAATAAAATCATTTATTTTGTACAAAAACAAGAGAAGCCTAATAAAACTACATTAGATAACTGCTTTTAGTGTAAAAAAGAAATATATAAGGAAAAATTATTGCCTTGCTAGACAATAATTATTTTTTTTAAATCACATATTTGTATGTCTGTTTTGAGGTTTAAAATAATTAAATACTAGACACAGGTGTTATTACTGAAATATATGATATAGAGCAATTTTCATTGAATTCAATTATTGGTGACAGCTAATTAATGCTCCGTTAAACACTCTGCCAATATTTCTTAATGTATGTGATTAAATGGCCTTCCCAACCCCACCCATCCCATTAAAGTAAGACCTTAAATTAAAACTACAACCATTCTCCAAAACCTTGACAATTTAGTTTTACGACAGCTTAACGGTTTTTGTTGAACTTGCACAATTACAATATCTGAGAAAGGTAAATCTAACTGGACATCAAAGACTAATGTTAAGGTGGCATACAGTTCTAGGTCAAGGGCTTGCCAGAATCTAACCAATAGTTTTGTTGTCATTGGGGATATGACGATTGCTAGAATTGTAGGAAAATTAAATGGCATGCCTAAGCAGTGTGTTGCATAGCTTCATATATTATGCTTCATGGATTTGACAATACTTTATAAGTTGTTGTCAGTGTCTTTAGGATGTGCATAGCATTGACCCAAGATTGTATATAATTTCAAGGTCAAGGTAATTGATGAAGGTTTTGATTTATCGTACATGTATGCATATTCATGTGTATTACTTTTAATATAAATTTTTTATTTCACAGTCAGGAACAACAGGGAACCCCAAAGGAGTGATGCTTTCTCATGACAATGTAAGTCGTCTGTTTATGGTTGACACACAAAGTATTTTATTACAAAGAGGTAGTGGATGATCAAGGTCACATGCAGCAGTAGGTCAAGGTCACATGCTATTGTAGATGTACTATAGTAGACTGGCTGCAAAATTTGATACTCATTTCAAGGCTGTTTTTCTATGTTTGCCTTGGTACTCTGTGTGAGGGGAAAGTGTTTATATTTCATACAAGGGTGATATTTCAGACAGTCAATAAAAAAGCTTCTTTTGTTTCTATTTGTTATTTGTTCTAAATTTAACTTATTTCTGAACTACTTGATATATTACAAAATAGGAAATGCCTAATTATATGCGAATGTAAAACCAAGCCCTGATTGGTTGTTTTATATACATTGCTGGAAAAGACACCAGCATCCATTTTGTTTGATCATACAGCAAAATCAAGTTCCATTGAGACCAAGTTTTCTGGTAAAAGTATTGATATAATTAAAGAAATTGTTAAAAAAAAAAAAAATTCAAAACCACTTAAAATAAAATAAATCTATATTTAGTGTGCAAAAATGAAAATATGCCATTGAACCACAAATTAAAGGCAACAACCAAATTTACTGCCTGTACAAAGTTATAACACCATGTGTCCAAAATAACAACACCATTGTCTGAAGTTACCACCTTCTACCTGACTTTGTTTAAGTGTTGATATGATGAAACCCGAGAACACACTCTAAAATGTTCGTGGAATCAACCAATATACAATATGCCTATGTTCAGTGGTTAGATGATGAGCTTTTCCGAAATACATATAGTACTGTCTGAAATATCAAAACTTTCCCCTAGTTTGTCTTAAGCATATATTATAAGTGATTGATATCTGTGAGTGATTGAATCTTTTTTTTATTTTACCTCAACAGTCAGAAAATAAGCGGACACTCTTCTCTTACATTAGCAACATAACATTTAAGGTGGTTTTTTTTGTAATGATATATCTTAAGGATAGACATGGCAGTGACATAAATAAAATGTTTGTCAATGAATTTTCCTTATACTTGGTAAAATCGTAGTATAATGGATTCTCAATCCTAAATATGTTCAAATCATGTGAGGATTCTCGTCATTGGAGGGAGTTATGGGCATGGAAGGGTAATTAACCTTCCCTGAAAACCAGATTAACATTACCCATAGTTCTGTTAAACTTTTGCTGGAATTAATTTCTGTCTGAAATTCACACAGACTATATCAAGAATTGATATCTTTTCAATATTTTTCCTGTATCTTTTTTAAGATTTTGTGATCTAGGCAAAATTGTGATCAATAAGGTATAAAAACTTACTATATAAATTCCTGCTTTTTCATTGTTCCTGACTATGAAAAAGCATGTCAATGAATTCTTTTCAAAAATAATTTACCTCTGCAATGTTAAATTACAGTGAACTTTAACTTCATGCTCTTGCACAACTATAACTGCCTTGCTCATCAATATTTAACAATTTTAAAGCAATATACAAATCAAATTTATTTTGAATATTTTATTGATTTAAAAAGAGATTCAAGAAAATTACCGGTAGGAAAAAATAAAAATGAATTTTGTGTGGGTTTGAGACATCACAGTGTACCTAACAGCTATTATTACTTAGTAGATTTGTTACTGACTGTCTACAGAAATTTTCCAGGCTGTTGAAGTCTATAGAAGGGGAGGCCAATCCAAGTAGCAAACCTAATAAGACCAATATGTAAATATGTATAAGAAAGAAATACAGTTAAAACGATGTTACTGTCTCAATTTTGCTACTCGCCATCTAACGAAATTTAGACGGCAATCATGTGACACGTTTTATCCAATGATGGAGCATCATTCTAGTCTAAGGCAAAACAAAATGTCATAGCCTACTTCAAAATGTCATAACCTACTTCAAGACGTAACAAAATGTCATAGCCTACTTCAAGACGTAACAAAATATAGCCTACTTCAAGACGTAACAAAATGTCATAGCCTACTTCAAGACGTAACAAAATGTCATAGCCTACTTCAAGATGTAACATAGTTTAGTTGGCTTTGATGTCATAGTTAATGAAGTGACAACAGTCACTATTATGACATAGAGTTTCTGACATAATATATTCAATTGACAATCATTTTATCACTGTCCTGCCTATATCTTCAAATAAACTAGTTATAAGGAATTGTAAATTACAAACAATTTAATTGTTTGTTTTGTTGTGATGTTATTAAACATCCATAAGGAAATGTAAATTACGAACAATTTAATTGTTTGTTTTGTTGTGATGTTTTGCTCAACTACACTTAGTTAACATGGACATCAGGAACTCTTGCCCATAAATTTGATTTACATATGGATGAGGAAGTCCTGCTGACTTATCTCCCTTTGAGTCACATTGCGGGACAGATGGTAGACATTTACATCCCGCTGAAGTTTGGTGCCGCGGTTTATTTTGCGAGGCCTGATGCACTGAAGGTTTGTGAGAAATGTGTAATAGCATCAGAGTGATATTTTGAGTGATGGTTGGAGTCTGTCTTCAGATGATTGTGTTGTTATGATGTTAAACTTCCATCATCCAATGCTTACTCTGATGTGTAGAAAATGTATATCAAGAAACATGCAAGGTGCCCAATTTATTTTATTTTTTTTTATTTTTTTGATATTAACATCCTAAGAAACCATGCAAAGTGAATTTTTTTTCAATTCTGGGATTATCTACAGTTACAGTCGACTTGGATGTTTCTTGACCTGAAGCTTCTATCTGTCCAATTAGACCAATCTAAATGGACATTTAGAACAGACTATTAGTTGATGTTGAGTGTGACTTAATATGTATGACTTTGCAGTTGACTTGGACAGCAGCAATGATTCAAGAGAACATTCAGTATACCTTCGCTGATAATGTCGTCGTTACCTATCTGCCCCTCAGTCACATCGCAGGCATGATGGTTGACATTTATCTCCCAATAGTCACGGCAACCACTGTCTATTTTGCTGAGCCGGACGCTCTTAGGGTTTGTCAGAGCATGCTTGGCATTGTGCCATTTTACGTGTGCATGAAACTAACCCTGTAACAAATTAACACGTCTTGTAATTTTGTGTAAATTTTGTTCAAATCTAATTTTGGTCCATGCACTATTATTCTTCAAACATAGCACTAGTTTACTAATAAAATGCCTAATCACCTATTTATGTGGAAAACTTTTCTTCTGTTAACATTTATACTGTAGATTCACTTACTTTGGTGGGATCTAATTTTTGTGGGTTTTGAGAAATAATTTGATATTGATTTCTTAATGGAAGGGTTGGTTATTTTTTTGTACTTCAGTTTGTGGAGAATTAGAATTTACCATAATTACAGGGAAAATCAGAACACCCCCTCCCCCGAAAATTAGGGAATTTGTAATGATTCACATATTCCTAATTTAAAAACTTCTGATAATTTTAATGATGATGGTTATGTAGTACAGTGATGAAAAAATACTGTAAAAATGTCCAGGAATTTAGTGCAGAATCAATGTTTTAACTAAAAAATTTACCTGTCAAAGATGCACAGGGGGCATATGCAGTAAAGCATTATACATGATTGTACATGCAGAGAAAGAAATGATAATTGATAAATGCATATTTCATGATACAATAGTATATACAAATCACAAATAAAAGATAGAAGTTGACAATTTATAAAGGATACCAAGAGGCAGCTTTGAATTCCTTATTAAGATTTTATCCCTTTCTTTGCAATGTTTCTTTTTAAAAAATGTCATTTAATTTAAAATCACTTTTATAGAAATATCTCTTGATTAAAAGTAAATTACCGGGGTGTCACTTCCTCTTTTCAGGGGAAATCCTCTGATTAGCTCAATTTTTGAAAACATGAAACACTCCGGGTTTGATCTAAAGTGGCAGAAAATTATATTTTTCAAGGTAGGATTAGGTATTTTCCTCCCTTTTTGACCAGTTTTCCTCTGATTTCTGAGGAATTCTGTCACAGCCCAGAAATTTACAGTCCACTTATCTGATTATGAATTCTTTTCTTAATGATTGTATTGAAATACATGTAATTCATGTGGATCGTCACCACGTTCAGTGAATCCAGGTCATGCAGGTAGATTGGTGCCATGTTTGTGCCGCATGTTTTTATAATAGCAATTAATTCTAGCTGGTTCTCCTCGTGCATGGATTGTTGTCTGGTCTTGGCTTCAACCTGGTAGTGGGGAAAATCGGAAACATGAATCTTGTAGTGGGGAAAATCGGAAACATGAATCTTGTAGTGGGGAAAATCGGAAACATGAACCTGGTAGTGGGGAAAATCGGAAAAATGAATCTTGTAGTGGGGAAAATCGGAAACATGAATCTTGTAGTGGGGAAAATCGGAAACATGAAACTGGTAGTGGGGAAAATCAGAAAAATGAATCTTGTAGTGGGGAAAATCGGAAACATGAATCTTGTAGTGGGGAAAATCAGAAACATGAACCTGGTAGTGGGGAAAATCGGAAAAATGAATCTTGTAGTGGGGAAAACCGGAAACATGAACCTGGTAGTGGGGAAAAACGGAAACATGAACCTGGTAGTGGGGAAACCGGAAACATGAACCTGGTAGTGGGGAAAACCGGAAACATGAATCTGGTAGTGGGGAAAACTGGAAACATGAACCTGGTAGTGGGGAAAACTGGAAACATGAACCTGGTAGTGGGGAAAAACAGAAACATGAACCTGGTAGTGGGGAAAACTGGAAACATGAACCTGATAGTGGGGAAAATCGGAAACATGAACCTGGTAGTGGGGAAACCAGAAACATGAACCTGGTAGTGGGGAAAACAGAAACATGAATCTTGTAGTGGGGAAAACCTGAAACATGAACCTGGTAGTGGGGAAAACTGGAAACATGAACCTGATAGTGGGGGAAACCGGAAACATGAACCTGGTAGTGGGGAAAACTGGAAACATGAACCTGGTAGTGGGGGAAACCGGAAACATGAACCTGGTAGTGGGGAAAACTGGAAACATGAACCTGGTAGTGGGGAAAACCGGAAACATGAACCTGGTAGTGGGGAAAACTGGAAACATGAACCTGATAGTGGGGGAAACCGGAAACATGAACCTGATAGTGGGGGAAACCGGAAACATGAACCTGGTAGTGGGGAAAACCGGAAACATGAACCTGGTAGTGGGGAAACCTGAAACATGAACCTGGTAGTGGGGAAACCTGAAACATGAACCTGGTAGTGGGGAAAACCGGAGACATGCCCTGACCAGGCAGTGGTTCAACATACTCGTATATACTGACTTGCAATTCAAACTTTATTTAATGTCTTTGTTTCATTTATGCACAATGTTTTCAGTCTGTGACTAACTAATTTGATTCAGGTTTGTAGGGGTTTATCAGATTGGGATCAAAATCCATGATTTTATTTTTCCTAAATTGTCAAAAGAGTTCTACTTCCTTTATTTCAAACTTTGAATATATTGAAAATAATCAGCAGTTCCCATGAATTTCAATTTATCTGTATCATAACCATTGTATATATATGTAGCTTTTTGATTTGACAAGTCCAACAAAGGGCTGTGAAATCTGTTTAATCCACCATAAAGTGAGAGATTAACAGAATCCTTCATTAGTATGAGTGTGGGATAGTGAAATTCCACGCAACTTGGCCCATCTTGTCCCAGAGGTGGAATTTCCCAATCCCAGATGGGTAAATCATGAAGGATTATTTTTATCACAGTCTAACCAAAATTTATTTAATGCATTAAATCAGGAGGTACATATTTGTATGAGAAAATTCAAAATTGTCAAAATCCTCATTTGAACTTGGATGCGAAAACGAATTAGAAGTCAGAAAGAGCACACTCGAAAATAATTCTAGACTTCAAATCTTGTCCACTCATTGGAGTTTCACTATCCCACACTTGTATGAGTCTTCGTATTAGATTAGACAGGTTGTCAGATTGCAAATTTTGATGAACATGGAAAATAGAGAATTGGATTGAAATTCACAGTGGAATGAATTGTACAGGTGTCAAATAGACAGGCTTTTATATTGTACAGGATGTTCCAAAATATCTGTCACATTTTCTATTTCCAAAGAGGAGTAATAGCTCAAAAAATCATCCATCGTCCAATGATGAAATTATCATGATATATGATTAAAGGAGACTGTCTTTTGTTAAAATTGTGTAAAGTTTGTCATTTGTGATATCATCATGTTGGTTGATTGTAGGGATCACTGTTAACAACTCTAAAAGAAGTCAGGCCCACAGCTTTTCTGGGTGTGCCCAGAGTGTGGGAGAAAATGATTGAAGGCATGAAACACAAAGCCCGAGAGTTTGGATTCCTGAAGAAAAAAGTGGGTGCCTGGGCCAGGGGTGTGGGTTACAGGACAACAGTGGCAGAGATGAACCAGTAAGTGTATTGTTTTATTAATGAATACCAAGAGCATAACAAAGCAGAGCACCCCTTTACAACTGGACATGTTTATAAATGTAACATCGAACCTGAGGCATTTCTTATCAGTGTCATATGCACTCACTGTCTCCCTGAGGTAGTCTCACACTCAATGTCTCTCTGAGGTAGTCTCACACTCACTGTCTCACTGAGGTAGTCTCATACTCACTGTCTCACTGAGATAGTCTCACACTCACTGTCTCACTGAGGTAGTCTCACACTCACTGTCTCACTGAGGTAGTCTCACACTCACTGTCTCACTGAGGTAGTCTCATACTCACTGTCTCACTGAGGTAGTCTCACACTCACTGTCTCACTGAAGTAGTCTCACACTCACTGTCTCACTGAGGTAGTCTCACTCTCACTGTCTCACGGAGGTAGTCTCACACTCACTGTCTCACTGAGGTAGTCTCACACTCACTGTCTCACTGAGGTAGTCTCACACTCACTGTCTCACTGAGGTAGTCTCACACTCACTGTCTCACTGAGGTAGTCTCATACTCACTGTCTCACTGAGGTAGTCTCACACTCACTGTCTCACTGAAGTAGTCTCACACTCACTGTCTCACTGAGGTAGTCTCACTCTCACTGTCTCACGGAGGTAGTCTCACACTCACTGTCTCACTGAGGTAGTCTCACACTCACTGTCTCACTGAGGTAGTCTCACACTCACTGTCTCACTGAGGTAGTCTCACTCTCACTGTCTCACTGAGGTAGTCTCACACTCACTGTCTCACTGAGGTAGTCTCACACTCACTGTCTCACTGAGGTAGTCTCACACTCACTGTCTCACTGAGGTAGTCTCACACTCACTGTCTCACTGAGGTAGTCTCACACTCACTGTCTCACTGAGGTAGTCTCACTCTCACTGTCTCACTGAGGTAGTCTCACACTCACTGTCTCACTGAGGTAGTCTCACACTCACTGTCTCACTGAGGTAGTCTCACACTCACTGTCTCACTGAGGTAGTCTCACTCTCACTGTCTCATATACACTCTCTCTCATTGGCATTCTCACTCACTCACTCTTTCTCACCCACTGACCCATTCACTAGCAGATAAACTCACAGGCACACCTGTACACTCACTCACACACTCATTTACTCACTTGCACACTCATTCACACATTCATCCACTCACTTACAAACTCGCACATTCATCCACTTACAAACTCGCACATTCATCCACTTACAAACTCGCACATTCATCCACTTACAAACTCACACATTCATCCACCTTACAAACTCGCACATTCATCCACTCACTTACAAACTCACACATTCATCCACTTACAAACTCACACATTCATCCACTTACTTACAATCTCACTCTCACACAAATACTCACTCATACATTCACTCACTCATGCATTCACTCACTCACTCACTCATGCATTCATTCACTCACTCACTCACTCATGCATTCACTCGCTCAATGATGCATTCATTCACTCGCTCACTCACTGACACACACACTCATGCAGTCTTTCACTCACACACATACTCACTCACCCACATAAACTGTACTCACTTGCTCACACATGAACACACACACACAAACACACGCACCAACCCACAAACACACGCACAAACACACGCACCAACCCACACACACAAACACTCACCACACACTTATTTAAAAAATTGGTGTTGTGTTGAAAGAATTGCTGTTCTATTTGGAAAATATATTTCAACCAGATTAATGAATTTACAACATTTGAAATAGCTCCAAGTTGTAAATCTATTTCTCTGAGAGTGGATAAAATATTTGCTTATTTTACCTTTTTTTTCTAAACAAGAGACCATGATTTCCTTAAATACACACACACACACACACACACACACACACCCTGAATTCGCCACTGGATATATATGTATAATTTCGATAATGAATGTAAGAAATATAAAAAAAATTCAAATGCTCTGTATTACTTGAACATGTGACCATAAATCATAGAAAATGTTTAAGTCCAATCAGACTTGTATATCATTAAAAATGTATGCTATATCAAAAGGAAACTTCATTCCCACACAGGTACAAATTAAAATCAAGATCTAATTTGATCGAGGAAATTCGGCGTATATGGACTAATAACATCACGCCTGCCTATATATGTTAACATTAAATTTAATCAGACAAAATTTCTTAAATAAACATTGACTAGACAGATAATTAGATATACAATAACCAAAGTAATTGGAAAATGCATAGTGCGTTTTACACCGCAAATAGGGGCGAATCATCTCGGTACGAAACGTCTTTTGGGGCGAAATATCCCGTTACCAAAATGAAGTAGTCAATGAGGTACGGTTTGATACTTGATAATAAAAAACCTGAGAGACACATGATTCCTGAGAACAGGTATAATGAGTAATTTACTGTGAAAATATTTCATTTAGCAAACTTCATCAGAGAAAAAAAGTAATTGAACTAAAAAAAAAAATTGAATTATTTAGAGATTACATTGATATTTTAAATGTGTTGGTATGATGTAACTTTTTCCTTTTGTAGTGAGTCTGTTCCAGGAGCTTTCAAGTTTGCAGATATATTCTTAAAGAAAGTAAAAACTGATCTAGGATTTGACCAATGCAAGTTTTTCATATCGGGGGCAGCACCTATCATGAGAGAAACCATAGAATTCTTCTATGGCTTACATATACCTCTGATGGAAGTATATGGAATGAGTGAATGTGCAGGTCAGTTTTTTCTGTCTTGCACTACTATGACGTCATTGATTAGGACATCATGTATTTTGTATAATTTAAATTACATGTAGAAGTAAAATATTTTGTACTATTTTCTTCAAATTTCAATTTGATATAACTTTCTGAGGGGCATACTTGGGGTGTTAGTTTACACATTAAGTCATCATAAACCATTTTCAGGTATGCTCTTTCAATATATCTAATTAGTATTTGCATTAAGTTCAAATGAGGATTTTGAGGATTTTAAATCTTCTCAAAGCTCATGAATTAATGCATTAAACTGTAGATAAAATGTAAGAAAAATAATCCTTCATTATTTACTTTGTGTGGAATATAGAAATTCCACCTCGGGAAGAAGATTTGATATCAGTCTAGGACTGGACAAAGCTTCCTCCTAGACTGAATTTTGTCGTCCCCCCCCCCCCCCCCCCCCTCTCTATTGTCTCAATGGTTTTTGATTGACAAATTAGTTGTAAATGTAAATTATATAAATATATACATAGGTCCACACACAACCAATTGCCCAGACCTGTTCCGTACCAGTAGTGTGGGCACGGAACTCCCTGGGATGTAAATTATATAAATATATACATAGGTCCACACACAACCAATCGCCCAGACCTGTTCCGTACCAGTAGTGTGGGCACGGAACTCCCTGGGATGAAGACGAAGCTGGCGGACATGGATCAGGAAGGAAATGGAGAGGTTAGTTGTAGGATTTTTCTGGATTCCTGTCTGTAATACTGTTGTTTGAATTTGGGGGACAACTGATAGCAGGTATTGTTTTAGCTTTCATGAAACAGAACAGTTCTAGTTTGGGAGTAATTCTTTGCTGTTCTCGCATCTTATACTCGTTAGTCATGTCAGCTGGGTGACAAGATGAGATTTTTATTTCGGCAGGGATAGACATTTTAAACTTTTTATCTCACTTGCCCTTTGAGCAAGTAAACTCAAACTTTCACTTGTCCAATTGAAAAACTTTGTTGTGTGAAATATTTTTATACCCCCCGAACGAAGTTCTGGAGGGTATATAGGAATCACTCTGTCTGTCTGTCCGTCCGTCCGTCTGTCTGTCTGTGCAGATTCGTGTCCGGGCCATAACTTCTTTGTTCTTTGACTTAGGCATACCATATTTGGCACACAGGTAGATCACCATGAGACGATGTGTCAAGTACCTTCATGACCTCTATATGACCTTGACCCTTGACCGCAAGGTCAAAATTAAAGGTTTTTTACAATGGATTCGTGTCCAGGCCATAACTTCTTTGTTCTTTGACATAGGCATACCATATTTGACACATGAGTGTATCACCATGAGACGATGTGTCATGTACCTTCATGACCTCCATATGACCTTGACCTCAAGGTCAAAA
This sequence comes from Ostrea edulis, assembly GCF_947568905.1. NCBI lineage: Eukaryota > Metazoa > Mollusca > Bivalvia > Ostreida > Ostreidae > Ostrea > Ostrea edulis. The sequence continues at coordinate 66,509,787 of NC_079168.1, read as the reverse complement.
TAAAGGTTTTTACAATGGATTCGTGTCCGGGCCATAACTTCTTTGTTCTTTGATATAGACATATCATATTTGACACATGAGTGTATCACCATGAGACGATGTGTTGAGTACCTTCATGACCTCTATATGACTTTGAACTTTGACCTCAAGGTCAAAATTCATTATAGGGTTTTGACATAGTCATACCATAAGACATGGGTGTATCACCATGAGACTATGTGTCATGTACATTCATGACCTCTTTATGACCTTGACCTTTGATCTCAAGGTCAAAATTATAGGTTTATGCCATGGATTTGTGTTCGGACTATATCTTCCATTTTCTTCTACAAATGCATACCATATTTTGACACTCAAGAAAGAGGTAATTTATACCTATTAACAACACCCTTTGGGAGATTGGAGTAAGCGGGGGGTATGCTCACAGTACATCTTGTTACTCTAATACACCTTTCAACCAGTTATGTTAATTATCTCCTTTTACGGAGTTGACTACAGTCGGTGAATAGCCCAGTCTACCAAACGTAAAAGCTAGGTTACAACTGTGAAATATACAAAGCCTGGGTTGCCTAACCCTGGGACACTAATGTAGTTGAGTGCAATTGATGGCAAAAAAAAAAACATATGTCAAAGTTATGGATAAGAAAATTACAGAGGCCAAGTTTCACTACAAAAAAGTGGACAAGGGATGTACACTTGTGGCGAAGTGTTGACATGTGTATAAGGTTAAAATAAAAGATTAGAAATAAAACATTTCAAAGGTGTAACAAATTCGTTTTTAGTCAATAACTCGATAAAAATGTGCATAGATGCTATCAATTCTGTAAATTGCATTATGGGTAAGAAAATACAAAGTACTGGTGATAACGCTGACTTTCTGACACAAGGTACAGACCATACTGCTGTCAGTATCAATTAAACCCATAGATTAGGATTGTCACACTGCCAAAAACTCACTTTTTTAAGTTGAATGTTGTTTTTATTCTCAACATTGCCTTTTGTTTTAAAATCTTTATTCTGAATGTTACTTCGAGAGATCGCTGTCACATACAAGGCAAAGATAAATTGTAAGTCTGAGTTGTGTTATTAGGAACGACTTACTAATAGGTATGTTACGATCTACTAGAAAGGGGCCTAAAAAATAGATGATTCTGTAAAGAAAACCAAAAATATGGAGCTGGACTTTATTTTCGAATGTTTGATATTTATCAATCTTAACACAATTAAAATAATCATATTTCCTACAGAAATTATCACTTACCCCATCGGACAAGTGTGTATTGAGTTTCACTTGTCCGAACTGAGTTTTCACTTGCCTCGGGCAATCGGACAACCGTTAATGTCGATCCCTGTTCTGTAATGTTCAGGTTTGTTACATATATGCATGTTAGTTGAGATTTTTATTTCTGTGTACTGCACAGGTTCGTATGTATGGCAGACATGTTTTTATGGGTTATCTGAATGATGAAGAAAAAACAAGGGAAACTTTTGATGAGGAGTTGTACCTGATGTCAGGGGACATTGGAAAGAAAGACAAGGATGGATTTTTGTACATCACAGGGAGGAAGAAAGGTAACAGCCCACGAAATAATAGTAACAACCCCACCCCCCAAAACATTCACAGGGAGGAAGAAAGGTAACAGCCAACGAAATAATAGTAACAACACCCCCCAACACCCCCCCCAAAATATTAACAGGGAGGAAGAAAGGTAACAGTCCATGAAATAATAGTAACAACCCCACCCCTCCAAAACATTCACAGGAAGGAAGAAAGGTAACAGCCAATGAGATAGCACTAACCCCCAAAACATATTGGGAACCAGAATGAATTATAAATAAGCTTTGCTGAAGAACTAGTTGGGAAGTTTTATCTTGTTTGGGCAAGGACAAACAAACAACATTTAAATTTTGACCCTAACTTTCTTGTTTTTATTTTTACCAACAGAGTTGATTATCACTGCTGGTGGAGAAAACATACCCCCCGTCCTTATTGAGGACAATGTCAAAGAATGCCTACCTTGTGTGTCTAATTGTATTTTGATTGGGGATAAGAGAAAATTCCTTTCCATGCTCATCACACTAAAGGTAGGCGTTTCACTGCACGTGCTGTCAATAGAATCAAAATTGTAAACAAGAATTTTTACCATAATCTATGTCAGTGTGAAGTGAAGTGAAAAACACCTTTAATTTTGAAGGAATTATTTATGTCGAACTCTTAAAGTACCAAGGTATGTAGCAAGTAGATTTTGGTTTTTGTATGAATATGCAATGTATTGTTCAGATGTTTAACCTTTTGTGTACAGCTAATTCCTTTTTAAATGTGTTAATTGTTAATATAACACAGGATTTTGCATTGTCGGAACCCATGAGTTGAATGCAGTTTAACAGAGAGAAAACCCGTGGGTTCCGACAATGAAGATTTTGCATCCCTGATATGAACACAGACACGTGCCCCTTAATGCTCAGTATAATGCTCAGTATCAAGACTCTTTATTTTGCCCTTTATCGTACCTTTCTGATCACCTCTTTAAGGAGTACCTTGGATTATTTTGGCGTGAAAGCAGACAACATTTTGTAAACAATGTACTGTATTGCTTTTGGATGTAATGATGAGAAACCGATATTCAACAAAAAAATATGTTCAGTGATTAAAAATACATCATATCTTTAAAATCATATTATGGACACTATTTCAGATATATGAGAATTGTGGACACTATTTCAGTATATATGATAAAAACTATAATACATGTCAAAATCTGTACCACACCCCATATCTATCCTTGACGACCCTCAGGCTGATTGATAATGGGTTCTCGGATTTTGGAGTCTACAATTGATATTGAAGTCTAGGGTTGATATTGAAGTCTAGGGTTGATATTGAAGTCTCCAGTTGATATTGGAGTCTCCAGTTGATATTGGAGTCCCCGGTTGATATTGGAGTCCCTGGTTGATATTGGAGTCCCCGGTTGATATTGGAGTCTCTGGTTGATATTGGAGTCTCCGGTTGATATTGGAGTCCCCGGTTGATATTGGAGTCCCCGGTTGATATTGGAGTCCCCCATTGATATTGAAGTCTCCAGTTGATAATGGAGTCTCCAGTTGATATTGGAGTCTCCGGTTGATATTGGAGTCTCTGGTTGATATGTGTGTGGTACAGATTTTGACATGTGTTATTCTCTATGTACATGTACATGTCTATTTGAGCTGAAGAGAACAATATCCACATGTAACCATTAGAAAATGAAGCTGTATCAAGCCATGCTGAAGAATTATTTTTCCTGGAGCATCAGCTTCAGAACCTTGTATAGCAAGTGCCCTCCATCGTTCAGCTTGGATTTTGTGTTGTAATTTTTAAAGAGTGATTTGATTGGATATTGTGGTTGTAGGTGGATGTGAATCCAGATACGTTAGAACCGACCGATAACCTTACAGCGCTGTGTATGGACTGGATGAAGGCTCAAGGCAGTGCCTCTGCAAAAGTGTCAGATATCTTAGACAACAAGGATGCCATTGTCCTTAAGGCCATACAACAGGGTATCGATAAGGCTAATGACCGGGCCATCTCTAGGGCTCAGAAAATACAGAAGTGGTCATTGCTGCCACGAGACTTCTCCATTCCTGGGGGTGAACTAGGTATGATTAATGGCACAATTAGAATTTGTCATTTTACAAAATCAATCACACTTGCAATAGAAATGTTTGACTTTTTTGAGTTGACATCATTATTCCCTCTCAGCAGATTTGTAAGGGACATATAATATAAACCTGTCTGTATGCGATTGTAACAATGTTTTGAACACCACATAAAAGAGAACAGGGTCTTTCTATCTTGCACTAGCTAGATGCTAGAAAAGTGTCAAGACAGCCAATGGAAGAAGCCTTTTAATTTCAAGGTCAAGGTTGAATTCAGTAACAGGTTTGAAATGTGGTGGAGAAACTGATGTAGATGTAAGAACCTTGTTGATTTTGGGGTCTGACATTTGATATTCAGGGCTAGTACATGTAATAGGATTTCAGTGCTGACTTAATGTAGGGAGTACTGTTTGACTTTTCAGTTTCAATAGGTACTGGGTGATCAAACACATTTTCCTGTTCAAGGTCATGGTCAGTATACCAATAGGTTTTACAATGTTGCAGATTATTGGTTTACGTTACCATGTCGTAAGATGCTGTTAGATTTCTATTTTGATGCTGATTGTTAGTTTAGTACATTAACAGTTAAGACGGGAGTCCTGATGAAATGCTAAGCATTCAATATTCAAGTGCAGAAATGAAGATTTTGGTATTGAAAGGTTAGAATCAGTACTGCTTCTTACAATGTTGTGAACAGCAGATAAATACAATATCTCCTGTACATCTACGAAAAAGCGGATGGCTGAAAATGTCCAAATTAAAGCCAGTTATAAGCATTTTGCAAATAAACAGTACCACTTGATCTTTTCACCTCGTGCTTACAACAAAGACAGTAACTGACCAGAGATTTTGGGATCATTTTTATGGTCCAGATTTAAAAGCATCTTTGAACATAGTTGATTGAGAATATTGGTATTGGTTTATTTCAGAAACACATATACAAAACTATCATAATAGCTCATTTTTTACAACAGAATAGAAACAGCTACAATTGCTTTAATGTGAGGCCTGTGGTATCTGAATGTGAGGCCTGTGGTATCTGAATGTTAGACCTGTGGTTATCTGAATGTGAGAGACCTGTGATATCTGAATGTGAGGCCTGTGGTATCTGAATGTGAGGCCTGTGGTATCTGAATGTGAGGCCTGTGGTTATCTGAATGTGAGAGACCTGTGATATCTGAATGTGAGGCCTGTGTCTACACTATTGTATAAATATCTACCAAAATCCAAACTACAAGTGTTTAATCTTATTTATTTCAGGTCCTACCATGAAATTACGCAGACCAATTGTGCACAAAATGTATGCAAAAACAATTGATGCGTTTTATGAAGAGTAAGGCATATCAGGAGGTGGTAGTAAACAGTTGGGCATTGTCACTAAGAATGAAGGAATCTTCAGTTGTGTGGCCGATTTATAATATCCTTGTATCAATCTAAGCATGGAAACAAATTGTTAAAATACTATAAATGTATTACATTTGGTGGTGTATTCTTTTTTAGCACCTTCGGTGGAAAAGACTTTTCACTAAATCAAGTACACCACAAAATGTTTATTGTTGTGGGACAGCTTAGATATTGGAAAAAACATTAAATGAAATCCAAACTCAACTAGGAAAGCCTTAATTTGTGTTAAATAGCGTACATGCCAAATATGATACATTTACAGTAGACCGTGCACACCTGAATGTATTGACTTCATAGATTCAGGACCTTTCAGAGGAATGCTTTACGTAGTACCAGGCACCTGATTTTACACATCAGAGAAGCAGAGATCTCCATTGAAAAAATAGTTTGCAAATGTTGGGTATTCATTATTGATTGTGAAAAAATTATCTGGGATATTTTTTACTGGAGTTTAATTCATTCATTTGAATTATTACATTCCAATTATTTTTCCATGCTACACAGTGGTTTTATAGTCTGTGTATTAATTACCGTGTGTAGCATTCATTTTGTTGGGTTTCTGTTAAAAATGGACATTTCACATGACAAGTAAATTTCACTGTGCAAAAGTGATTTAATAGCCTGTAGCATTTATATTGGATATCGTTAGCCAAGATGATGGGAAATTTGTACAATGTGCATGTTTATTTAGAGACTGTCAAAATTTACAGATCCATGAATTAGGGGATACCTGAAATTTTATTAACTACGTGTCATATGATTGTTGTTACGAATATATATGTATCCACTTATATTTTTTATACCATTTACTACATAATTAGTTGTAGGCTTAATAAATTTCAAGCTTGGGTAAATTTGCATGTGTAAATTTTTTATTCAATCCTTGAAAGCGTGTCACTTCTAACAATTTCATCATTATCAGATTGCCTATATATAAAATTTCATAGGTACTTTGTAGTCGGCCAACCTTAATGTACAATATCAATGGCACTTTTGAATTGGCCATCTATAATACACCATTTTATAATAAGATATAGTATCATTTTAAACATGTATCCAAAACGATATTGAAAGGGGACAGTGGTTGGTTGCGACCATAGATGGTACTTTTTCCAGTCAAAATGGGATTGCAGCCCCCCCCCCCCCCCCCCCCTCCCCTTCCACAAAATAGCCTTTTTTGAGGTAGAACTTTTCAACCAAAGAAGGAGTTGCAATCTCTGTAAACCACCCCTACCCCACTCCCCCTCTAAATTCACCAAAGATGAAGATGTTAGCAAATTTATTATTGTTAATTATTTTTGTTTCTCATGATGTATAATTAATCTGATATCTGATCTTGCGCCCATTTCGTTCAGTGCTTGTCATACTGTCAATGTTGTGTAAGAAATCTGCTGAAAACCATCCTTGTAAAACATCGATTTTGAAGACAGTACATGTCTCAAACTGTTTCCTTTCTGTTATCGGTATGTGTATATTACTGGAACATTTTTTTAGTGTGTTTATATTTGAGTTAAAGTAGAGACATATTTTGTGTTTCAACATTTTGAAGCAAGCTGAGGCACCACAAATTAAATTATTAATTTCTAAAATTTTCTGATTATCATTGTAGAGCATACGTTCATTACAGTGGATACCATTAACGTGCCTTGAATTAGATTTTTCAGATTGTGATGTTTTTGTGAGACAATGTTTTAGCTTTGATTAATTTCATTTTTATTCACTTTGCTGTTTAATATAATTGGTTGGGCAGACATTACTGGCAATTGAATGCGAGTTGAAAATTCGTATGCATACTATGTTCATTAAAAATACGGAAAAAGTGGTTATTTACGCTGGGGTTAAATATGTGTTTTTTCATGTCCAGCATTACGTGTGGGGTAAAAATATGCGATGGCTGAATATAATATATATTATATCAAATATTTATAACTATATGCGTGGGGGAAAATTATGTGCTTATTACGTAGCCGCGTAATTAGTGTAAATTCCCCCACGCAAGTAATTTATTTCCAATTTTGGGCCCAGAGGGCATACAAAGAATACAAAGTTCATATACATAAATCATAAAAGAGTGCTTATCCAAAAGATAGATGAAAAATAAAATTTACAAGTCCATGATAAATCAACTTTTCTTAGTAATGTGTAAATAATCACTTTTGAAGTAATGATAGAATAGTTGTACACATAATATATATTTTGTTACTGTTTGACATGCACATTTTGTTCTTGTTTGCTAACTAATACAAATTCTTCTTTTGTGCAGGTTATTAAGAGAGCAATATTTCAATAAAAGTTACTATATCAACATCTAAAAACCAACTGATATAAATTTCATGATTATCCAGATATTGTTTAAATCATTGTCTAGCAACACTTTTAGCTTATTACCACCATCATCTATCATGGCATCTTAAGAAACTGACACGACTACCAACAAGATATGAAAGTTTTTAAGGTTTTGGGGAAATGGGGAAATTTTGGCAAATTAAGAAAGACTTGGTATGAATGGCCAACTTTTATGATGACAAAGCTGGCCATTTGATATTTTGTGGATGAGGGTCACAAGTATTTGTAACATGCTACCAGAGTATCGTAGTAAACAGGAAAATATATACAGTGTATGTGTAACTCTCATCTGTATGCAGCAGCTCCTCTACTTAAACTTTGACATGTATCAGAAATATTGTGATTTATTCATACCATTATTTTGCATTATTTCTTCATAAATGTGGAATAAAGTTCAGATGTTTCAAATTGCTAATTGTTTATTATTTTTCAATGTTGGAAAAATTGTCATGCAGTCCTTCAAGAACTAAGATCATGTGGATTTGATATCTTAATACCGGTAATTGGATTTTTTTTTTAAAAAAGCACCTGTAAATCCTTCATTGGGAGATTAGATATTAATACGATTTGACTGAAAACAAATCGCAGTTGGGCTAATTCACTCTAGGAGCATATTTTGATAGAAACTGCATTTTTTAAAGCCTTTATTATACATGCTTGTAACATTACCCCCCAGTAACAAATCAAACTACAAAGTCCTGTAACCTTGTACAAGTAACCTTGATAGAAGGTCAAGACACTTGAGTTCAGATTATGTGTAATGTTTCTGTAACAAAGATGTGGTATGGTCAAACCTTCAGTTTTAATCCAGTGTCCTCAAGGTTCTGATGGAATTTAGCCCAAGATCATAAAACACAGAAGTATCCAGCAACCATAAAACACAGAAGTATCCAGCAACCTTTTTAATGCAGGCTTGTTTGGTCCTTATATTCTAAACATGGAGTTTAGACCTCAATAATTAAATGTGAGCAGATGTATTTTTTTTGATAAAGATATGATTAAACTTACTTTGCAATGGAAAAAATGCAACAGACCAGATTGGTGTTTGAACCCAAGTCCCCTGAATCCCTAGTCAGGTACTCTACTGAGCTATCTGGCCACTGGCTATTGAACCTGGTGGACCACCACAGTCCTTCCTCCTTAAATGTCCTCACACTTGAAGACATCAACCCAGGATCTTTATCCCCTAGCAGGCATTTTCACCTGTCAGTTCCAGGGGCTGGTCTTCAACACCAAATGTAACAAGAAGTGAGAGAATGCAACGGACCAGATCAGGATTTGAATCTGGGCCCTCTGAATGTCTAGTCAGGTGCTCTACCAACTGAGCTATCTGGCCACCGGCGATTGAACCCGACTGACCGCTATGACTTCTCTCCCAGTGACCTTGGGTCATGATCACAACCTACTCTCAGGTCACAAGCAGGCTGTGCTTCAAAATGTTGGTTTTCCTACAAAGAAAGCTAAGGCCAGAACACAAATTCTCTTGTTCAAATAAACAACAATGAGCTAGGGTGATGACACACATTCCACATCATTAAAAAAATTGGGACCAAGACACAATTACTCCAACAGGGTAATTCATGCATATGTTCCCTCTTCATTTTCAGAGAAAGGGGATAAAAATGTATGTAAGATCTAGAGTGGTGATAAACTCCCGAGTAAATTTACACAGGCCATTAATGAAAGATATAAAGTAAGAATGTTCTCACAGGGAAAACTAGACTTTGTCCTGTTGCGTAAAGTTCCAATAGTATAGTATTAAGTAATCGGCATAAAAACACAAACAAGAGGAACATTTTATTTGTTTCCTTGGCAGGAAGACTTCTTTACGATTAATTTACAATTACACAGACATTGCATCATCATAAACTCAACCTCACACAAACAAAATTAGAATCGAAAATATGTAACATCAACCAATGCTCTTTTTCTTTTTATGACAAAGCTGTGCAGACATTACATCACTTATTGAATGACCACTTCTTTAAAATCCTCCAATCAAAATGCCATCTTTTATACAATTATATAATTTCAATACCTAAACAGGAATTGTTTATGGTAAAATACAGTGCACATAAAATTTGCTTCAAACATACAACACTGAGAGTTAAAATCTGCTTTTCAGCAACCATTCATTATAATTTTAATCTTTAATATACAGAAAATGTCTTCATAGCTAATAAAATATGTTCTCTTCCAACACAACCAAGGAAAATTGGAAATGAAATGTGAAAAGGAGACCCTTGGAAACACCAAAACATTAACCATTGTAATTGAAAACTCTTGATACTGCCATATTTTAATTTTTCAACACACATAGACCTACTTCAACAGATAGTCATCTACAACAGAATAAAAGGAAGCCACTGTATATTTGATGACTTAATGGCTTTGTTATACCACAAATCACTAGAATTTTTCCTAGTTATAAGGCACACGGATAGGTATGTTGAGGTATACATGTTAATGTGCCCAATGACTAGGAAAAATTCCAGTTTAAAATTTAATGCCAAAATCATGATATATTTCATAAAAGGTCAAACAATAAGATGGGAATTCCTGTTTAATATGTAACTAATGAAAATTGGGAAATCAAGGAACGGAACACAGTTCTTAAACTTAAATAGGTCATCTGAATTAAAGTTGCCCTACTTGGGACTAAGATATCCCTTGTCAAGGTAAATATTAAATTGGGTACATCAAATATAATTCCAGTTTCCTAGTGTTGCTTGAGGGTTAGAAAAATCCACAAAATTATTCTACTTTTGAGAAAAATCTTCCCGGTAATAATAACTTTACTAAACCTTAAAACCAAATGCAAAAGTGGGCATCATTACCAAATGAAAGGCTTCAAGAACAGAGATGGATAGGAAAATCAGTTACCACCATGAAATATCCATTGTCCAATTTCCTTGGCCTTTTGCAGGAGTGGATGTGAATGCATAATGATAATAATGGCTGAAGTATGAGTAATAATCTGTATGACTAGTTTATAGTGGAAAGATATCTAAAAATCTTCCCATTAAGTTTACAATGAAAAATGCATTGCATGAAACTTCTAAAAGACTAAGAAAATATCTTGCATCAGACAGAGCCAATTTTGTAGAAGCATTCAGTACTGATCATCAGTGAGCTACTGAGCCCAAACCCAAGTTTTCAACAATTTTTATCTAGTCTTCATACAATCAACGACCGCTGCATTCATCCACTTATCTATTGTCACATGATAAATTACACATAAAACACTGTAATTTCTTAAATTCATAAACACCAAAGTTAACATTCAGCAATATGACATGTTAAACATACAACACTTAACTCTGTTACACATGTAAACCACGCACAGCTGGTTTATAACCTCATTATCACAGTTCCCAAACATTAGGTGCCAGTCCTAAACTTTCTTTTCCATCCTTTTACATTTATACATTGATTTCGCAAGTCTACTCAATAATTCTAAGCTACCCTAATTTGAACACAGTTTCTATTTCTTGTGATCTTCTGTTTGGATCTTTCAGCCCCCTTCTGATGACTCAATGCTTGCTATCATACCTGGCTCTGTTGTCTTGGTTCCCTATCGTGGTCGGGTGGGGGTCGGTATGGGGGGGTGTCTATTCCTATCAAATGAATGAAAATAATTTTGCATTCCAAATTCTTTTTAAAATCCTTTTAAAACAATTAAAACATGATCAGTTTCATAATAGAACATGGTCCATATCCAATAGAAGTAATTCATGCAGATCAACCCTTCACCAAAGTCGGCTTCAGATCATTGCAAATCAAAATGTTTCCCCAGTGTGAGAAAATACTGTATAAGGCCATAGATAATACAGAAAATAAATTTCGAGATTACCAAATTTGAAATGAAGTAGAGAAATTTCCCAAAGCCAGTATCATGCATTACCCTGACCATCATTCCGAAGAGGAGGAGAAAGTGGCCCCCGTGGGGGGCCTCGCAGGTGAGGAGGAGGCATGTCAGGAGGAAAAGACATTCTTTGTCCTGGTGACCTCCGATCTAATGGAGGAGGAGGAAACCTCAACCCTCGATCATAAGGAGGTGGTGACCTTCTATCCAGAGGTGGAGGGGGCCGTCTATCAAAAGGTGGCGGTGACCGTATGTCCATCGGGTGAGGAAGGGGCACACGTGAGCCCATGGGTGTTGGTCGGCGATCAGGCCCTTCCATTGGTGGAATCCTCCTGTCGTCCGGGGGGAAGGGCATTCTCCTGTCCTCTGGGTTGAAGGGAGGGATTCTCCTGTCATCGGGACCCAGGGGAGGGGGTGGTCTTCTATCCGAATCCGGACCTGGAGATCCAGGGAAATCCTCATCTCTAGAACATTTTAAATATAACAATGACAACTGTGTTAACAGTCCATGTATCTGAGTTACAATACAGCTTTGATGGCATGATTTAGGAATGAAAGTAATTTTTACTCATTTTATATGACATAAATGTAAGTTGGGGCCGTTTACACATTATAAATTTCAAAGTGGTGACTGTATAAAAGAGTGTAAAATGAGTAGAAATTATTTTCATTCCTTTTGATATTGAATTAAGAAAAACAAATTTGATATAATTTGCTAAAAAATCATATAGGATATATGAATTTTATATGATACGGAGAAATATATTTGTAGAAACAACAGAAATTTTCTATTGGGAAATTCAAAAATGGAGAAGTCAACTGCAACTGTAGGACAACGTATGGTGCGATTTAACAGCAACTTTATATATATACATGTATATGATATAAAGAATGTTGATAAAATCAAAGAAACAATCAAATTGCATTTCGCTACTAAAATCAAATTATTGTACAATGTGAGTTACCTACCTTGGACCACCTGGGGGCATACGGCCTCTTGACCCTGGTCTCTCCATTCCTGGAATAGGGGGACCATTTATCATACCTGTCAAAATAAATTGTTGTAAAGGATTTAAATTAATGCCATCTTTTTCTTTCAAGTGACATAACACCTAAATCAGTTGAATCCAAATAAACTATGAATTTTTTCTTCATCATATCTGTACAAGAAACAATAAAGCTAGATTGATACTGACGCTACCACTTCATGCATATTCTTTATTTTCACTGAAATGTTATTTTTGTAATTTTATATCTCCTAGCCATAACATTTAGACATGGTTCCTCTCCATCGGCTCGACAATAACGGTACTGCTAGTATTGCTTTCATTGTCGTAATAGTGAACATGTCCCTGAGCGACAATTTTGAAAACATAAATAAGTGTTGCAGGTTTTCCCCAAAATGTCAATGGAAAGTTTCCAAGACTAAATTATGGATTTCAAGCAGTGTGAAATTGGTTTTAGACAAGAATCTATGCAAATAACCGGGAGTGAATTTAAATTTGTATACAGTATGTGTGTGTATACTGACTGTTGTAAATCGTGGTACAGTATGTGTGTGTATACTGACTGTTGTAAATCGTGCTACAGTATGTGTGTGTATACTGACTGTTGTAAATCGTGCTACAGTATGTGTGTGTATACTGACTGTTGTAAATCGTGCTACAGTATGTGTGTGTATACTGACTTGTAAATCGTGGTACAGTATGTGTGTGTATACTGACTTGTAAATCGTGCTACAGTATGTGTGTGTATACTGACTGTTGTAAATCGTGCTACAGTATGTGTGTGTATACTGACTGTTGTAAATCGTGCTACAGTATGTGTGTGTATACTGACTGTTGTAAATCGTGCTACAGTATGTGTGTGTATACTGACTGTTGTAAATCGTGCTACAGTATGTGTGTGTATACTGACTTGTAAATCGTGCTACAGTATGTGTGACTGTTGTGCATGGTGTTATGATGCTGGTAGAGGACAGCTACTGCTATGACACGAGACTAATAATCTCTGTACTGGTAGAGAACAGCTCCTGCTATGACACGAGACTAATAATCTCTGTACTGGTAGAGGACAGCTCCTGCTATGACACGAGACTAATAATCTCTGTACTGGTGCTACACAATGTTAAATTGCTACCTGGTGGTGGCATCCCCCGAGAAGGGACAGGCCTGATTAACCCACCAGGTGGTCCCTGCATCAGGCGGCGTTCCAAATCTGTTAACCTGAATTACACAAAGTAATTTAAAATAACTGAACACACTCATAGTGTTTAATTTACAGATCTTAACTTAATTGTTGTACAGATACCAGGACAAGAACAAAAACAGCACTCACTTTTGTCTTAATACCGAGGCCTCGTGTCTGGACTCCTTCAGTTCTCTCTCTGCTGCCCGAGCTGCCAGCTGTTAGTAGAAAAGGTATAAACTTAGTACAGTAGATCCTGCCCAGGGCCAGGTTTTTTGAAATGTGGTTAACTTTAACACGGTGTTATCTTGGTGTTAACTTCTGTGTTAAAGTTAACCATGAGATTAACTGTTTTTCAAAAGCGAGTTTGCCGCTTGCGTTAACACTGTGTTAAAGTAAACCATCTTTCGAAAAACCGAGCCAAGAACAAAAGTGAAAATTCAGGGATATAATGAATTTATCCCCAAATGTAAAATAAGGGAGAGAAGTTGTGCTACTTGAAGAATAAATGGTTTCTAAGATATTCTCTGGACAATGACAATATAAAACCCCCTCCCCTCAAAATGAAAAAAATTCCGTGACTTCCTTGATCTTTATCAAAATAGCAGGTGCACTTCATTATTCATACATGAATAAGATATACACAAAGTTTAAATAAAGGACAGACAAGACGATTCCAGTAAATCCACTAAACTTCATCTGTGGGGGGCATGTTAAAATTGTGGACAAAGAGACAGACTAGAAAACGTGTAAATATGCCCAACCAATCTTCTGGACATAAATATTGTACACACAACACACACAGAGTGTCACATGAAACAAACAGATTCTACCATAAAGTCATCGAAGAAACTTACCCAGTTCTCATGCGCTTTCTTTTCATTGGCCGCAATCTGAAAATGTAATCATAGTAAGAGATTTTTAATTTATTTTATAAGATCGTTTTCATACAATAAATCACTTTCTACTCGCGACTTCATTGATGTGTAATTATCCAAGATCTTCCCATAATGGAAAATATGTTATTTCTTCTCTATAAATTACGGAAGTCAAGTGTACTACTGTATAAAAAGGATCACTTTCATAGAAACATGTGCAAAGTTTGGGGGTAGTATTATAAACTTGATAAGGTGCATAATACAAAGCTAACCATATGAAATGTAAATATACTCAATAAAAAACAAGTTTCAAAATGAATATGTGGAATTACTTTCAAAATCTTTTCTAATACTGACATCGCAAAACAAACTATAAGTAAATCAGAGTGACTTCCCCTTTTCTTTTATGGTGATTTCAATTGAACTATCTGGAATGGGGTGACCTATAATGGCTATCTTAGTACATTTCAGACAGATAATTATGCTTTCAATTAGGTGTAAAAAATAAATAAAAGAGAGAGAAACATGTAGAAGGTGTTGACATGCTGAAAGCAGAGAACAAATTCGAAGAACCACCCAGTCAATGAATTAATCATTAGTTTTCAGTTACTAATATTACACAAAAATTTAAGGGAGTTTTATTTTTAGTACAGCACAGTAACATACCAATGATTCACTTCAAATATATCTCATAAAAAATATAATGCCATTACCTTGCAGAAATAAAGTCTTCCTAATAATAAGTGATTTACAGTGTGCTGAGTTGTAATTAGTACATGTACATTATTTCTAACGAGCCTGGTAAATATAGCTTCTGATATATGTTTCCACACTGATCTGGGTCCCATTTTACAACAGAATTTACAACTAAGCCAAACTCCCAAACTCTTGTTGTTATTGCTATATTCAGTGGGGCCTCATTAATCTGGACACTTGAAGCTTTCAGATTTTTGGCATCAAAATTAACAAAGCTCTATTGCATATCTATTAGGAAGAAGTACTAGTCAAACAGAAAATCATATCAAGCAATTTCTTTAGTGACAAGACTGAGTCATAAATTCTTTCATAAAACAGACCCTTGAATTCTATCATAATGATTATTCATTTCTTCTACTTTAAAAGTGGTTATTTATGCATGGGGAAAATTTACACTAATTACTCGGTCAAGTAATAAGCATGTAAATTTCCCCAATGCGTATAGTTAAACATATTTGATATAATATATATGTTATATTGAGTTACTGCTTATTTTCCCCCACGTTTTATGTTGGACATGGAAAAACGTGTACTTAACCCCCAGCGTAAATAACCACTTTAACAGTAAAACATTGTATTACTGGGACCTGTTTTATCGAAAATAAAAACCAAACACAATACCTGTGACCGGAAGTCCCTCTCCGCTGATAAAATTTCACGTTTCAGATCTTCAATCTGAGCTCTGAAAGAAAATCATTCAAATTTCATTTAACTTTGTGACTTTTACACAAAACATCGTTCAGTCAAATTTCTTGTAAGGAATTCTTGGGGACACCTAAATTTAATCTTTATCACTAAGGTTTCTTATATCCAAATAAAAAGTCCTAATACCCATATAAGGAATCCTCATATCCATATAAAAAAGTTCTTCAAGTCCATGTGTTTGAACAACAATACATCAAAAGCACAAAATATGTATGTTTGGAAAAATATTTTTGTTTATACAGTAGTATATATTTATATACATGTAGAGAGGAGAGAGAGAGAGAGAGAGAGAGAGAGAGAGAGAGAAGCATTTCCAGTACATCATACTGATTTTGTTTGTAGAGGTCTTACTTTGATCCGTCCAGTTCTTCCCGCATCATCTTTGTTCTTGTGTCAGAATTTTCTAACTTGTTGATATTCATCTTCTTCAGAGCTTCTTGTTCTCCTAACTCCCTGAAATACACAGATCAAAAATCCACTAGGACTTGAAGAGACATGTACATAACACAGTACATAGGTAGTTTCTCATACATTTGTTAAACTTTCCCCGTGAACTACAGACAGTAAATCATAATCCTCTCCATCAGGATAACAACCACGACCTGACTCACCTTTGTAATTCTAGCTCCTTCTGTTTGAAGTAATTGGACAGAACTTCTAGCTTGGTCTGAGCCTCGCTGTTTTGTCTCTCAGCCTTCATCTTGTCTGACTGCAGATTTTCTGCCCTTCTCTCCAAGTCGAGGATACGCTCTGCACAAAAAACACAAGAAGTGAAATCTACGTTCTGGATTATCACATGTCTACATGTACGTACCACTGTGTTTCCTTCCTACAGTGCACACTATCGTAGTCTTCAATGTGAAGATTTCAACTTACGAAGTAAAATTTTTTGTAATAAGCTCTCTGTTTTTTAACATGAATCTGTAATCACAATTCACATTACTTTAATAGACAGATTAATAGTGAGCGAAGCTCTGCGACGTGACGAGCTCACTCCAATGATTACACATATGAGTCACGTGATTTGCTCTTCATCAGCTGAAAAAAGATGAGTATTACCCATAATGCTTCCGGAAAAATGTCGCCGTCACTGTGGTATACTTCATTGACAAACCCGTAATTAAAATAACTAGATTGTTTAGAAAGTACCATAAACGTTTTTAAATTTCAGACAAGCTTTCTCGTAACTTCAAACGTTTTGTTTTTGCTTGGTTTAAGAGAAGAAGAAAAACATTGCAGCTAATATGACGTCACAATGTAACTGTTTACATCCACTGCGTTATATTTCCCGCATTAAATGAAGAGGCGGATAAAATGCCTATAAGTCGTGTTGCAAGAACTAATGGGCTTCGCTCACCTCAGCGGTCACACCGTACAACATATCAGTCTAGTTAGATTAATATCACTCTCTATCATTTCTGGTCAGTTTGATATTGTGAAATACTGTAGCTAGGTTATCTTGATTTTCCATATTGCTATGTCTAACCAGTTTAACATTGCCCAATTGAATAGCTAGGCTGATACATGTATCATTTTCTATCATCAAACAGAGACTCTCCATGTCTAATCAGTTTGACAAACTGCCAAGTCAATATCATTTTCTATCAATTTAAACATACACTGTTACAGTACCTTTATTGAAAAATTAACTTTTCCCTATTGAAATAGTTAGGTCAATACCAATTTTTATCATTATCAGACCTACCCTCTAATGACCTACTTAACCCTATTGAAATAGTTTGGTCTATATCATTGTTTATCATTACAGACATATCCCCTAATGACCAGATTAAGTTTTCCTTATTGAAATAACTAGGTCAGTGTCATTTTTTTTCATTACAGACGTACCCTCCATGTCCCTGCGGCCTTGCATTTCTATGTCCAGCCTGTTTTCTACTGACCGCTTCTCCTCCTCTGTGGCTCTTAGTTTGGCCGATACCTTCAAACAAACAAATCAAAAACTCAACTGTAATTACTAGTACAAAACCATGATCATCTAAAGACAGACTTTACGATATGATCATCTAAAGACAGACTTTACGAAATGATCATCTAAAGACAGACTTTACGAAATGATCATCTAAAGACAGACTTTATGAAATGATCATCTAAAGACATACTTTACGAAATGCTTTTTTTTTTTTTGATTTTTGCACACGTACCTGCGACACATCAATCATGGACTTTAATTTGGACTGGATGTTTCCAGAATCTAGAAAACAGAAAACTTTGTGAAACGTTTTGCCCCTAGTAATGCCCATTTTCATTCATACTGTTTATGCTGTACACCCTGAGGGTTACTTGCTTGCCATAGATTCTGTGACTTAACCCTCTCAATGCTGAACTGCTCTATACAAATGCTTTTTAAATCATGGTTCCCAAGGCAGCTGCATATAAAAAACTTTTTATGCAGTGGTCTCCCAAGGCAGCTGCATAAGAGAAAATTTTATATGGTGGTCTCCCAAGCAGCCCAATATGAAAACTAATCACTTGAGTTCCCTTCACACAGTCTTATACAAGTACTTCTTCATGATGGTCACCAGCCTAACCCAACATACCCAGAAATACCTTAATGTGATGGTCCCAAAGACAGCCCTGTAAAAGTACTTTTATGCAGTGGTTCCAAAGGCAGTCCTATTTATACATTGTTTATGGTGGTGGTCACTGAGGTTTACCTGTCTCATCCCTGGTCTCCTCCCCCTCTCCCTCCTCCACACCCTGGTCCTCGAAGGCCTTCAATTGGAGGAAGCAGTCCCTCAAAACCTGAAATCCAAAACTAGTCATCTTCATTCACAATTTACAAGTACAAGACCATTTATATTCAAAACTCCTCTTAAGAAGGTATACTACATTGTCATAATGGTCGTTTTCCTTTATACACATGAATGAAAATATAAATATCAGTCATATTCGTATATTGCCTAGCTGGGTAGCTCAGTAGGTTATGATGACTGCTGATCTGTGAATTACGGATTCAAGTCCAGCTGGGGTTTGAAATTTTTTTGGATTACTTCTTACTAAAACTGCATTTTTTGGTTAAATAAAGTAAATTTTTAAAAGTTTTCAAATTCAAAATATCATTGTACATATCCTCCACTTTTCATCCATATCAAATTTCTCTTGTGTGTTATTCCTCTTAAGTTTATCAAGAACCATTAGAAATTCTGAAGAATACTGTCAACGAATTTACCAAGTCACCACCTTCAATGATCATGTCAAAGTTCTTACCGAAGATGTGTTCACACTGGAAGAACAGACAAATGGATCTGTATCTATGGTAACCTACCTCTATTTCATTTTCTTTATAGGCTAGGTCTTCGGCCATTTGCTTCTCTTCTTCCTTTACATCGTCCAGTTGTTCAGTCAGCTCCTTCACTCTGTAGAGCAGGAAATACAAACACGTCAAAGCATAATACCATCTAGTATGAATAAGATGCAAGTAACTTACTCATTAACTTCATCACTTACTTTTCACTCCAAACATTTGCCTCTTCACTCAACTGAAAAATAAAAGAATAGTGAAACAAACCGTGCTGAGAGCTGTTAACATCAGTACATCCAGGTGTTATTACTGAAGCTCTGCCCAGTGCTTACCTGTGACTTGTTAGCTTCTAGATGAGACACCTGGTCTGTGAGACTGTGAACTTGGGACTTCAAAGTTTTCATTTCCCCCGATTTCTCCTGAATCTCTTTGTTAGCCTGTTTAACAAGTGTATACATCAAATGTCAAAAACAACAAGAATTCTTAGAGTATTGCACAGCAATACATAGTCCCCTACCGGAGGCAAAAATTATAAGACCACAACAATCTTCAAAGTTCATTATGAGACTAAGGTTAACACATGGTATAAAAAGGGAAGATTGGGAAACCAGGATAGGAATGGTTGGAAATCAACTACTATTCAGGTACAAAGACTAGACCAGGAAAACTTCAAAATCGATCTGTAACTTGTTATGGCAAAGCAATCATGATGTACTGAATATCAAATGAATATCTGTAAGCACAACAACAACAAAAAATTAAGGAAAATGGACAATTTGTGTTATTTTTCTAAGGGCCATAACTTAGTGAAAACTCAACGGACAAAGACGAAATTTGAACTCAATCTGTAAGCAATGTACCAAATATCAAATGAATATCTCAAAGCAATTTTAAAAAGTCCGGAAAACTGATTTGCAGGATTGACGGACAGACAGACAGATGGACGGAGTGCAGACCTATAGTCCCCTTTGAGTTCGTCGGTAGGGGACTTTAAAAAAAGCTTATCAAAATGTAATCGCCTTTTGTTAACATATAATAGCGAGAGAGGAATTGATATAAGTGCATGTGCACTTGTTTTCCAATCTCAAAAATTCTAATGATATGTACTTATCATGTTTGTGTTTCTTTGAAATAAATACAGTTTAAACGGAAAAAGCTTATTAGTTTGCAGGAAGTTCAATAATAGCTGAGGCTCATTAGTTTGCAGAAAATTCCAAAGTACCTGTAGCTGAGAGCACCTTCTCTAGTTTTCTACATGCAGAGAATTATACTCACTTCTTTCAACTTTTCGTTCATCTTGTTGTACTTGTCATCCTTTTGTTTGATTTGTTTCTCCGCCTCTTTCAACTAAAAACAAGACTGCCATGGGTCATACTATTCATCAAGTTGCCTTGCACTTAGAAAGCTTGAACAAATTTACATCTTACCTACATGAAGATGGCTGTACAGAAAATTCAGCAATATGCAAATCTTGTTCACAAGAAAAACATTTTTCTATTTTTATTAAAAATATAAACCTATATTTGTTAAGTCTTCTCCTAGGTTCATGAGGTAAATAAGACTCAATATACACAATCATTCTGACAAATTGTAACCATGTTGTTGGACTAATTTTTAAGGAATTTTCCTGAAAACTTGGTAACCGTATAAAACTCCTTTTGCAGTACATCCTGAGGAGCCATGGCTTTGTGACCATACACTGAGAATAGCCGCAAATCAAAGACTCAAGTCAAATTTTGATATATATGTATCTCATAAAATACTGATAGGTCAATACAATTCATAAAAAAGATTCAAAATGTCACTAAATTTTTGTGTGATACTAACAAGTCAAGGGTATACACAAAATCTATTTTTGTCTTGAAGCTATTCTTAGTTTTAATGGTCAAGAAGTTGTGGTGTGAACAAACAACACTATACAAAAATGAATGTACATGTAAATATTTTAAAGGGAAAGGCAACTCTAACCACATAGTTGCTTTTATGAATAAAGTATTACTTACTGAAATCGTAATTGACGGTCTTTAACAACAAAAATCCTTGCTTAACGATTAAATTAATATTCATCTATCATATATTTTAAATTACCCGCCGCTAAGAGAGCGGCCATTGAAGTTTAATTTATGACGTCACACCATCGGTTCCGGTTTATTTCATCATACCAATGTCTCGAACCTCAACTTATTATAACGCAAATGATGGATCCACAGTTTACATACTGTTTTATTTTCAGATGACTTGGTTGGGTTAGGAATTTCGAGAGAAAAAAACTTTTTTCACATCTCCCCTTCGCATTAGTGTAATTAACTGCTTGAAAGGAAGGCATCCACCTATTTATTCATAAAATCTACCACATGCACATCTTTGATGATCTTAGAATCTCATCAAAACCGGAATAGATGGCGTGACATCAAAATCATTGATTTTTGTGGTCTTGAATACAAAAGAGTTCCACATCATAGCAGCCTCTATAGATAGCAGGGATTTCAATTTCTAACGTTTTCAAATTAGTACTGAAGCTTATCTAGGCTTCAACAAAATAGTATAACAAATTTCTAACATATAACTAATCCTAACATTTATCATGTAAATTTTTTTTGGGTTGCCTTCCCTTTTAAACTTTAATTTGCACTCACAGGCACTTGTTTCTGTAAATGACTTATGACCTCTGTATACTAATAACAACACAAGGTACCTAGCTTCAAATGACACAGAATGGCACCCCCTGAGAATGTCGGCCTTTTGAGTTTCCAGGGAATATGCTATGTAAATGTATTTACTACCGTTGTATTGTACAATCATTCAACTTAAAAATCATGTATGACATGACTGCATTCATTGCCTCTTATCGCCGAAAACTGCAACAAAACATGGATTTTCCGTTTTATACCACGAAGTGCTATGTATTGATACCGCACAGAATGAAAATTGTATATTCGTTGTGTTGAAAAATAAAGTCTCATTGTTTTATTATCACAATAATTGAATTGAAGACGCTGTACGCTATTTTTAGTTACTCAAAAAAACCAAAGCTGTTCGTAAGTTTCGGGATTTTACATGTCATCAGAAGATAGAAGCTAAGACTTTCCAAGTGCAGATTTAAAAATATTTTCGTGTCGGAATCATTTCTGATGAAATTATGACTTACTGTAAATACAACTTCGTTAACTAGTATGAGAAATATTTCTGCCAATTGCATGTTTCATGCAGATCTATGGAAAGTCAGAGAAAATACAGATAAAAGATTATTTGGAAGTATGCAAAATAGAGCAAGGAAAGTTTTTTAGTGATGTGTTATTGACTTTGTGGTATGTATTGATGTGACAAGTACCTGTTGTTACATTGAAGTTTTATGAAACCCACCATAAGTACCAAGAACGCTGCAGGCACATATCAATGTTTTTCGGAGGTGACTGGCCAACCCTTTTAATTGACAATGAACATTAACTGTTATTTTCATGCATGCAAATGCAGATATATTGCGAGAATGGCCCCTCCACTATTTTTGAGAGTACTATGTAGTAGTGACAATTTAATTAAAATTAGATCTTTGATCCGCTAATGCAATCGCTACCGATTGCATGAGCGGATCAAAGATCTAATTTTAATTAGATTGTAGTAGTGAATGAGAAGATATTAATGCATGTAAGCTTGAAAGTTATAAATTGAAGCCCTGGAGCAAAGAATGACCCCCACCTCCCAGCCTGAGGGGAAAAAATTGAGACAGCAATGACGAACACTATACCCCCCCCCCCCCCCCCCCCCCCCCCCCCCCCCCCCCCCCCCCCCCCCCCCCCCCCCCCCCCCCCCCCCCCCCCCCCCCACCCCCACACAACACACACTAATTAAGGTTCTGAAGATCTTTATCATGGACTATTATATTTTTATCATTGTCTGTCAGGAAATTTAAACAAGCCATGTGCAACTTCCAACTTCTCCAGCGAACCCCCTCCCCCGCATCCCTAATATTATGGATCTGTGCTGATATGGAAAAATTCACAGGCATCTGAAGTATGGACACCCCCCCCCCCCCCTTTCTGATTTTTTGGGGCGGCGATTATTTCTCCGAAATGTGTGGATTCCCCGTCTATTCCATCCTAATTTGGATTTATGTTATCATAAACATGCTTTTTGTAAGCCTTATACTTGCCTTATACTGTTTATAATAAGTATATTTTATTATACCAGTCCAGTAGAAGGCCAATCTCTAAAGCTTGTGAAAAGCGTGAAATGACTACATCAATCGAAATTGGGTTGAGAGAGACAAGGAATCCACACATTTTGGAGGAATTGTCACCGCAAAAAAAAAATCAGAAAGGGGGGGGGGGGGGTTATAGTTATCAGGTGTCTGTGGAAAAAAAAAATATGGGGGGATGGAGTCCCCTTTATTTTTTGTAGCATTTCCCCCCTAATGTTAGTAACTAAATTATATAAAATAAGATCAACTGTGGTTAATGGTCACCTTTAAAATCATCATTTTGCCTGTTATTTTTAATTCATCTCTGATGCTTTATCTTTCTATAAATAACTCTAAAGAATTCCAAACATAATTTTAGAAGAGCGTGCTAGCCAGTCAAAATCGCCCACGTATTCTGCGCGGTATCAGTACATAGCACTTCGTGGTATAAAACGTTAAATCCATGATTTGTTGCAGTTTTCGGCGATAAGAGGCAATGAATGCAGTCATGTCATACATGGTTTTTAAGTTGAATGATTGTACAATACAACGGTAGTAAATACATTTGCATCGCATATTCCCCGGAGGCTCAAAAGACCGACATTCTCAGGGGGTGCCATTCTGTGTCATTTGAAGCTAGGTACCTTGCGTTGTTATTAGTATACAGAGGTCATAAGTCATTTACAGAAACAAGTTCCTGTGTTTGCACTATATGAAAATGATTGTATATGTAAATATCTTAAACTTTAATTTGCACTATATGAAAATGATTGTACATGTATATTTCTCACATTATCACCAGTGTGAGATCGACTTTACCCATGTGAGACAGCCATGTGAGATTTTTCTGTCTCACACTGCTGCGACGTCATTTGATTGTGACGTCATATATTTTTTATGATTTACGTTACACGGTGAAGATTTACGTTACACAGTGAAGTAAAAATATTTTGCATTGTTATCTTTAAATTTTAATGCAGTATAGCTTTCTGGTGGACAACCTTGGGATTTTTAGTTTACACTTACAGTGTAAACCATTTTCGGGTATGCTCTTTCTGCCTATCTAATTAGTTTTTGCATCGAAGTTCAAATGAGGATTTTGATAATCTAAAATTTTCTGAAAGCTCCTAATTTTATGCACTAAACTGTAGTTAAAATGTGAGAAAAATAATCCTTCATTATTTACTCGTGTGGGATAGGGAAATTCCACCTCTGGAACAAGATTCACTGTCTAGGACTCGGCAAAGCCTCGTCCAAGACTGCGAATCTTGTCCCCTCGGTGGAATTTCCCTATCTCACACTCGTACTAATGAAGGATTCTATTAATCTTCAATTGATTAAAGTGTTGTTCTCAAAAATGAATTTTATTTCACATTTTGTGGCTTTACCTTTAATAGTATTATGAGTCCAATAGTTCCCAAATCAATAATGTAAAATGCATACACGTTTTAAATTCACACACAGATTACAAATACTCATTCACACACAGATTACAAATACTCATTCACACAAAGATTACAAATACTCATTCACACACAGATTACAAATACTCATTCACACACAGATTACAAATATTGATCAAAAAAGCAAACTCATTGAGATTACTGAGAAACAAAATGTCCGACAGTAAAAACAGGGACTTGAAAAACTTTTGAGTTTCCTGTACAGGACTTGGAAACTTTTGAGTTCCCTGTATTGAGTTCTCTATACAGGACTTGGAAACTTTTGAGTTTCTTGTAAAGGACTTGGAAACTTTTGAGTTCCTTGTACAGGACTTGGAAACTTGAGTTCTCTGTACAGGACTTGGAAACTTTTGAGTTCCTTGTAAAGGACTTGGAAACTTTTGAGTTCCTTGTAAAGGACAAGGAAACTTGAGTTCTCTGTACAGGACTTGGAAACTTAGTTCCCTGTACAGGCCTTGGAAACTTTTGAGTTCCCTGTACAGGACTTGGAAACTTTTGAGTTCCCTGTACAGGACTTGGAAACTTTTGAGTTCCCTGTACAGGACTTGGAAACTTTTGAGTTCCCTGTACAGGACTCGGAAACTTTTGAGTTCCCTGTACGGGTCAATGAGGGGTACCTGGTTGTCTTTAGATCTGAGTTCCTTTGTCTTCTGACTCAGTTCCTGTTGTATCACAGTGTTCTCCTCTGTCAGACTCTCCACTTGTTCCCTGAGGGAATTGTTGTGAAGCTGTAAGCAACAAAATATTCACAGTCAGTGCTATATATCATCATTCTTTCATGTAAAACTCACAAATGTGAAGCTTGATTTACAGCTTATATTCACCCCAGACACTTGTACATAAGGTATTGTGTGTGTTACATACATGTGAATAATAAACACAATCATTTGCCTGATCTGGTTCTCTTGTTTTATTTCACACCAATGCATATTACTGCAGGAGATGTACAAAGTTGATGTAGTACAAAAATTTTGGATGATACTACACAGCGATTAGACTTCTGTGAAAGTGGTTATTTACGCATGGGGAAAATTTACACTAATTACAGCCACGTAATACGTGCGTAAATTTCACCCCGACACATATAGTTATAAATAGTTGATGTATACACTGTATATCATACATGTATTCAGTTACTGTATATTTTCCCCCCACGTGTATCGTTGGACATGGAAAAACGTGTTCTTAACCCCCAGCGTAAATATGGTAACCGTCTTTACAGTAATTACAGATAGCAAATCACAAGATGTAGGAAGTCAATGTACTACAAAACCTAGATTAGACTAATCACAGATACTATGTAGTCACAACCAATTTAATTAAAATCAGACTTCTTAGATCCGTGCTGTATACTCTGCGTAAGAAGATCTGACATAACCCAACTAGGGGTCATGTTCATGTGAACTTTATGTTAGCCAATCAGCGCGTCACATATGAAATCAACGGTGTTCACAATTCAAGGAAAATGGCTGCGAATGTTTGGTTTGAAAGAAAATACATCCCAAGTAGATGTGACATCACAATATTTAAGTAAACGAACTTGAAAATTTTTCAAATCGTACTCAACCCTATTCATACATAAATTGCATTTCACAATTAATGTAATTTGGGTGTATTTTACATCGTACAATTCGTTGTTTGAATGCAAGGAATAGCTTAGGCATTATTGCGAAAGTTTAAAATTCCTTATGGGAGAAAAAACAATTTTATAAATGTGGAATATACTTCGTGGGAGAGAGATTACTGCAACTTATTTACGAATTGCCGGGAACTGCCTAAATAACCATCATTGTTTGTATGGCGCAATCTGACTGGCTGATAGTTCTTATGAATATTCCAAGCAAAAGGTCATGCAGATCTGACCTCCTATGGGGTTATGTCAGATCTTAATGTAGCGATTGTGAGCGTATCTTAGGATCTGATTTTAATTAGATTGTAGTCACAACTGGGTTCCCATACTAGATTAGACTAATCACGGATACTCTGTAGTCACAACTGGGTTCCCATACTACATACTATTTTTGCAGGGGGCATCAGTTCATCTAAACATACATGTACTGCACATATAAATGCCAAATATGTTGCCTGAAGTATATGAAATGGCAAACTTTTGGGCCAGACTTACGAATGGACAAGATTTACTGTCTCTTCCCTGGATGTGAGTAAAAATAAGCCTGCTGTACCTGTAAAGTTTGTCGATCTTTCTGAATATCCCCAACAGACGACTGCGTGGATTTACTATCCTCTTCAATATCTTGTATCTTATCAACAACAAAAAAATCAGATCATGTAAAATTCATCACTTAATGAAATATTGTACACAAGTAGCAATGTACACATATCGCTCAGACCAAAATCTTTTTGAGTCACTCTTTCCATTTTGTATGACATTTTGTGTATTGTGACAAATGGTTCAGCATTAAGACACATAGTGTAGCATGTAACACTGCTGTTCATCTGGGATGATACCACTGTCTGCTGACTTGGTAGTGTGAGTATTTTATTTCCATAAATAAAAGCTTCATAAATAACTTGTGTGTAAACTTTTTGCTTGAAAAGCACTGATTGAACACATTATCTAGATACTACTTTTTAGCAAATTCAAATAAATTCATAGACACTGTCACCCAAATAAAAATCTATTAACAAACAGTGCATGTGTCTTTGAAATTCATTCCTACCTTCTGTTGGAGAACTTGAAGTTCATCCTCTAAATTCTCCTTTTCTTTGGTAACAATAAATAACTTCTCTTCCAAGCCTCGAACAACAACTTCATGTACAAACAACATACAGTAAGTCTTACAACATGGTTAGAAAGTACCTGCTACTACCATATAGCAGATTTTTTCCACAGGGTGATAAATTTGGCTTATTTTAGCGGTTAGATAGCTTTCTGCCAAAATTTCACTCACCAGATATGCACCCAATTGCGACGTCAGTATTTGCAAGAGAGATAACTCCTCCTTGTTTGCTAAATTTATTCTGTTAAAATTATTAGCATAACTATGAGCCAGGAAATCGCCAAAGAAGTAGGTACAGTTTCTAAAGTCATCTGGCCCAAAATATCGATGATTTCACAGCTCAAACCCTGGCATTCAAATAAGGAATAGATTAGCAAACCCCAAACCCGCTCAGTTTGATCAGCAAAATGATTTGTGTCATATGACGAGAGCTTAAGGTTGGCATAAAATTGCAAAAATGCCATTTTCAACAAAAATATCCACAAATTCAGGTGGTTTTCCTTTCAGAAAACATACAGCGCATGCGTCGAGCAAATTCATATTCAAGCATGTTTTTCATCTTATAATTATACACAATATATATCATTTTCATTTTGCTTGACAAATGCGCACATCTTTTCCTGAGCAACAATCTGTATGACATTTGACAGTTTTCAGGCTTATGTTGAAAAAAAGGTGGGAAATGTCTTATTCATGATGTCATAATGCTATTGAATTAGGAATATCATTCTGATTTTGTTGACATAGTATACCTGGCATATATTCTACAGTAACTTTCTTAAAACGCTGATTAAGGTTAATTCCAGACACATTTTATTGAGGGAACATTTTTGGGCCTTTTTATATATACAATCGTACCCTGTTCTTTTAGACCAGTGAAAAAACCCGCTATATGGTATATTCCAAAATTGATTGATATTCAGAAGTTTCAGCTGATTATGTTGAATCCAGTACATGTACATCTTACCTACAGGGTCTTGCTTTTTTGATTTTCTGCCTCCCTGCAATAAGAAATTACATTTATATTCTTTTACCTCGAAAAAAAAAGTTAAAAATGAAAACTTTACTTTAAATAGAAGCCTTAAAATCATTTTTTTTTTTCTGTATTGCTGAAATAGAATAAATTACATCATACCCCACAAATTACACTGCAACAGGTGACAACCACCAGTGATGTGAGGGTAACCATGGTGACCAGAATTGCCATCTGGGGGGAGAGACCCAGTGGTTCCTGCTCCAGCAGAGCCTGTACTGATGGGGGAAGCTGTGAAAACAATTGTTTACTTAGAGGCTACTCCAGAACACCTGCTTCATTCGTTATCAATTATTAATCATTATCATGGTCTAAATTCTAAAATTGCAATTTTCTTTCTCACAATTCACCTATGAATGTAAATTCATGAAATAATGTGCATGTCCTTCGCAAAAGATAAGGAATTTTTAGTTTCTGTTTAGGCTCAAAACAATTTTTCCACAATCATAATTTAGAAGAGAGTAGAAAAACATTACATTACTGTCTCCCTCTTATCCCCAAACAATACAAGATGAAATACATACTTTACATTATACAGTCAAACCTCGTTATCTCAAACTTGATGGGAACAAGAAAAAACTTCGATGTATCCAAAGATTTGAGATATCGAGGGTAAAATACTTAAAGAATAAGTGTTAGGGACATCCAAATCACTTTGACATATTGGTGTTCGAGATGCCAAAGTTCAACTGTATTTACAACAATCAGTACGCATACCTTGGTGATGAACCACTTCAGGAATTGGTCACTCTTCATCCATGGCCTCTCAGCTTTGTAAGCCAAATCTTCCTTCTCCTCCAGGTCAGCATCATTGATCTTCCTGGACAAAAACTCCGACTGACTAAAGGAGTCGGTGTCAGCTTGGTCGCCTTGTGTCGATGCCTCTGAGGTAACACCAGCTGTCTCTGCTAAGGAGGGTTGTATGTCTTGAGTGGACATAACAGAATCTGGAGTAGTAACAGAGTCAGGAGTACTTTCTGGAATTGATGTATCCTCCGGTCCTTTACTTTCCTCTCCTGGTGGTTGAGCTGTGCTGGGTTGTGTAGTGGAATCTTTGGATTCTGTAGGTGGAGGAGGAATTTCTGCCTCACTGGAACCTGGCTGGGTAGTTGATACAAATGGGCTTTCAGTGACTGTTTCCTGTTTATTGTCTTCTACATTCCCTGTGTCTGTAGATGATGGTTTCTCCGCCTCTTTCTGAGTTGTTGACACAGGAGGGGCCTGTGTAACTGCATCCTTATTTTCCTCACCAGCTTCAACAGCCACTACAGCTTCTTCTGCCTTGCCCTCTTGTTTCACAGAATCCTGGAGTTTGTGAGGCTCATGTGACAATGGTTTCCTAGACAGGAAGTCGGCTGTGGCATAAGCATCCACAGTGGAGGGAAGATCAATCTTAAGGTTTTCAGTGTCTACTACTGTCCGAGTGGCATTCTGATGGTCCCCAACAACTGCAGTATTCCTTGTGTTGTCAATAATCTCCTTGCTGTCTACACTGTATTCACTTTCCATGGAAGACATGAGTTGTTCTACAGGGGAGGTGGATGGCACAGCTGAAGCTGTCGTCTTCTCCTGGATGGGTTTATCAGTCATTTCATCCCCCATCTGGGACTGTTTTCCCTCTTCCTTTGTCTTAATTTCCTCAGTTGGAACATTCATTTCCTTCACATTCTCATCATCACTTGGTGAATCAGGACTGGTATCTTCATCATCCAGAAACTTTAGAGCCGACAGATCTGGTTTTTCATTGTTTTGTGTCAGTGTTTCAGATGGCTTTTGTTCACCGCCTTCCACTTCTTTTTGAACAGTTGTGACATTTTCAGAATTTTCCTCTGTTTTTGTTTCAGTTTGATCCACCTCTACACCATTTTTCTGGGTATTGTCTGCCTTAGCCTTATCCTTTTCCTCTTTGCTTTCTTCACTACCTTCACTTGGGACATCCTCTACTTTACCGTCCATAGTAAGGCTGCTTTTCTCCAAGTCCGTCAAATCTTCAGATTTAACTGCTTCCTCTATGTGCACTTCAGTGTGTTTGTCTCTGTCCTGCTCACTAGCCTCAGGAACAGAATCTTTAGAATGTGCTGATTCTGATGTCACTTTCAAGGAGTCTTGGTTGACTCTTGAGGACTCGGCAACTGCTTCAGTTTGTGTTGGAACAATATCAGTTGATGATCCAGTATCAATATTTAGAGACTTCATCATTGTTTCAGTTTGAGTAGGCAGAAGAGAGGAGTCGGGACTTTGTTCCAGAGGTTTGGTCACTATATCAGACTGAGCAGTGGTCTGTTTTGTCACATCCACTGTTGATTCAGACTTGACCAGCTCATCCACTGATACAGATGAAGTGAACTGCTGAGAGGATGTGGAGGACAACAGTTCTGACTCCGTTGGCTTTGCAACATCTCCTGTAGGAGTGGGATCATCAAACATATCCAAGGGGAATGGGGTTCCATCAATGATAGTGAAGCCCTCCATGACCGTCTGCTGTGTGATTGAATCAACTGTGGAAGCCTCAGTTACTGAGGATGGGATCTCAGTCAGTCCTGGAGTGCTTAAACTGCTGCCAGCCTTTTCCTCTGACTGGGAGGCGCTTCCTTCCACTGTAAATGAATTCTGCAGCATGTTCTCTTCCTTCTTGTCCTGTATCACAGACGACGGCTGAATCCCTGCTTCAGTATTCCCCTGACCTGTTGGTGGACCATCTTTGTCAGTCAGGGAAGGCTCCACAGCTAAACCACCAGAAACCTGACTGTCAACCTCCTTCCCTGCATTCTCCACCACTTCCTGTTTGATGTCAGTGATACTTTCCCCATTCCCAACTTCAGTTTCATCTGCTATCTCCGTGTCATCTTTCTCTGATGTTTTCTGATCCTCAGGCAAAGCTTTGACATCATCAGAAGTTTCCTTCAGTAAACCTGCTACCTTCATTTCCTCTGATTTTTCATCTGCTTTAACACCATCATCTACCTTTAAAGATTGTTTTTGTTCTAAATCTGTGCCAGATGAGTCTGTTTTTTCTGTTGAAGTTGTAGAGGGTACATCTTCCAATGATTCTGCTTGTTTTCCTTTAGCTCCTTCCTCCAACATTTTGTTTAATTCTGAAATAAAGAAATACATAGAGTGAACATTATTTCAATATACAATGTACCAAGTCTAACAATATATAAATATTCATTATCCAAATTAACAGCAGTTAACAACTACGTGGATCATCTCATTTTTTTTTTTTCAAGGTAAAAAGAAATTTCTAGCTTTGGGTCAATTCAGTAAGATCAATATCATGAAATAAATAAAAAAAAACAATATCATAAAATCATAGAAAAAACTATTATATCATATAAACACAGTAAATCACAGAAAAAGCTATTATATCACAAAAACACAGAAAAAGCAATATCGTAAAATCATAAAGCAGAGGAAATACAAAATCAATCATAGTAAAAACATATTGAGAGAGAAAGCGGGAGAGAGAAATTAAATGAAGAGTTCAAGTTTGACAAAAAACTTATAAAGTGATTTTGAAAGAGAAAAAGATTTTTCTAAATAATTTTTTTAAATTGTTATGTTTGCTTTCTAGTAGGTAAAACAGTATTATGCTTGTTATTTAATATATTAG
The DNA here is from genome assembly GCF_947568905.1 of Ostrea edulis. NCBI lineage: Eukaryota > Metazoa > Mollusca > Bivalvia > Ostreida > Ostreidae > Ostrea > Ostrea edulis. The sequence continues at coordinate 66,477,721 of NC_079168.1, read as the reverse complement.
TATTGATTGATTGTATCTTGTTTAATGTCCCTCCTGAGAATTTTTCACTCATATGGAGACATCACCAATACTGGTCAAGGGCTACTGTGACAAGGGACATCCGTTTTTAAGGTCATCTCCAAGGACTTGTGACATTCACACCTGATGCAGAGCGTTTGTTGATGGAACTGTCACTACCTGTTATAATGACTTTGGTCTGTTGCAGCCGGGATTCAAACTCTGACCTTCTGCATGCGGGGCAAATGCTCTACCTTTAGACCACCGTGGCAGTTCTTGATATACTGTATAGCGGTTTTTTTCTGCGGGGTGATAAATTTGGCTAATTTAGCGGTTATATAGCTTTCCGCCAAACTTTCACTTGCCAAATATGCACCCAATTGCAACTTCAGTATTTGCAAGAGAGATAACTATTCCCTGTCTGCCAAAATTTATTCCACTAAAATTATTAGCATACCTTCAAGCCAGCAAATCACCAAATTTTAGACCCGCGGAAAAAACTCGCTATATGGTGTTAGTATTGATCAGTTCTGTTTGTAATCTTGTTGCTACACCAGTTTTGCAAACAATTTTGTTAATATACTATTTTTAGTCAAAACAGTTTTGGTAGCAATCTTATTAGTAAAGGTTTTAGTCAAATTATCATTAAATATATATATTCTTATCAAAGATCAATATAAAAAATTTGAAGGAGAAACAGTTAGTAGTTTGCTAGTATTGAAAGTGAGTAGTACTTCATAAATAGTTTCACTGTTAGTGGCCTTTTACCCTCAATATCAACTTTGTCTTTATCATCAATATCATGAAATGAAAGCAGTGTCTCTCTTAATTCATCCAGCTTTTCCTTCACCCGATTTTCCTTTTTAACATGAATCTGACTGCCTGAAACCAATAGATAAAAAGTCAGTACACCCACCACCTTCTCTCTACATGTTTGTACAGCACTTTTAGAACTTCTGCCATGCAATAGATTTGGACTATGAATATGAGACCAGTGAAACTCAAGGCAATATAATGACTTAGTGTGGGTGATGGTAGATTTTTGCATCAAGGAGGCTTGTAAACCTTGTAGGAGGTAAGAATTTTTTGTCATTTTAAATACTATAAAGATGTTACTTGAAAGGTGTTTGTAAATCTGCTTTGCACTAGGAAATACATGTATATATGGATGACAAATGTACTATGTATCTGTGAGACGCTTATGAGTTAAATGTCCTACAAGCTTATGAGACAAATGTCCTACAATCCTGTGAGTTAAATGTCTTACAACCCTGAGTTAAATGTCCTATGATCCTGTGAGTTAAATGTCCTACAAGCCTGTGAGTTAAATGTCCTACAAGCTTGTGAGTTAAATGTCTTACAATCCTGAGTTAAATGTCCTACAATCCTGTGAGTTAAATGCCCTAAAATCCTGTGAGTTAAATGCCGTAAAATCCTGTGAGTTAAATGCCCTATAATCCTGTGAGTTAAATGCCTTACAGTTGTGTGAATTGGTGAGAACTACGTTTAAAATTATTTTTTAATACATACCTGCTTCTTTATCCATTTTATGTTCTGTAGTGTCTTGAACTTCTTTTGTCTCCTCCACCTCTGTGGGGTCCTTTTCATCAATGGAAACTGGATCAGGTTTTTCTGGGATGGGGTCTTTCTCATCATTGGAAACAGAATCCATTTTTTCTGTAGTACTTTCCTTCTCACCACTGAGTACAGAGTCAGTTTTTTCTACCTTTGTTTTGATCCCTAGGTCCTTTTCTTCCCCTACTTGATGCTGGCTATCTGAATCTGGGGTTTCGGTGACTTTCTCCTCTCTTTGCTTTGTCTGGGCAGTGTCTAGATCCTGACTTTGAGTTCTGCTTGTTCCCTCTTTTTGCTCTGTCTTGGCAGTGTCTTTTGGGCCGTCTGAATCCTGACTTTCAGTTCTGCTTGTTCCCTCTTTTTGCTCTGTTTTGGCAGTGTCTTTCAGGGAATCTGGGGATGGTGGAGCTGACTTTTCTTTATCTTGCTTAAAAATCAAAATAGGAACTTGGGAATGAAGTTTTGAAATATAAATTCAAATTAAGAGGTCTATAGAACACATCTCTCACTTAAACAGTGCATTCTTTGTTTTGATTTGCATGTACATGTATAGATACATACATTTATACCACAGTACGTGTGTGAGGAAACTACTACACTGTGGTCTTCTGCAGATTTTACAGGTGACTCTCAAAAACTTGGAAGTCAACAGGACCACATTAAATCTTCCAAGAGATTAAAGTTTCTCCAGTCTGGAAATTGGCACTTTAATTGACTAATTTTATCTTTTCCACTAACAGGACATAACTCTGTTTACCTTGTCTGATTGACCATGGCAAATTTTTTTATTTTGTAACACTACGTAATATGCTTAAAACTTAATATGGAGGAAAAATATACATATTTTTATCAGCATTTGCATCTCATTAATATCATCTATCTTTTAAACTTTAATTAGATTAATTGATAATTTCAAACAAGCATAGAACAGACCAATAAAACTATAGGTTGGAATACCTTGGAAAGTGACAGTGCTAATTACCAGGACCCAAAGCAATGTTTTGATTTTAAAAAAATGGCCATCCCTCATGTAGAGTCCACAAGATGCTAGATCATGAGTGACCAATGGCTTGTGTACACATTAAGCACTTTTGAGATGTCAAGAGTAAAACGTAACAGGACTTGAATTTTACTTTGAGAGTAAATTTGCTTACCTATAAAGAGAAAACAATCAGGACAGATTACTTCAAGAGGTGAAGAACTTTGAGGGATGACAGTATGAGCCAAGAAAAGGCCATTTGAGATAAAAATTATGTGCACTCCTAAAGGGTATAAGACACAACTGTCTATATGACACACCTGTCTATAAGACACACCTGTCTATATGACACACCTGTCTATATGACACACCTGTCTATATGATACACCTGTCTATATGACACACCTGTCTAGAATTACATGTACATAATGCATAAAGATCCATCAGCAGACCAGATTCATTGGAGCTAGACCTTAATGGGTGCAAGATTTGTGCACGATTTGAGTATGTATGGCCATGAAATTCCGGAAAGCGGCCACAGTGACCTTGTTTTGGGCCACAACATAACCCATCCACCCCAAGATGCATTATCTGACCAGATTGGATAGTCCTCGGCCTCACGGGGTGAAAGATATAACTTGGATATGAATAAGCTAACAGACAGAGAGATGGACAGACAGGAAACCCAAACCATAATAACACCAGTCAAAAGGCGGAATAACAACACCCGTCAAAAGGCGGAATAACAACACCCGTCAAAAGGCGGAATAAAACACCCGTCAAAAGGCGGAATAACAACACCCGTCAAAAGGCGGAATAACAACACCCGTCAAAAGGCAGAAGTATCCTAACAAAGGGAGTGGACAAAATTCTCAAATAGTTATAGATTAAGTACCTGTTTAGCTTTGTTTTATAGATTAAGTACCTGTTTAGCTTTGTTTTATAAAATAAGTACCTGTTTAGCTTTGTTTTATAGATTAATAATAATAATAATAATAATAATGATTGGTTTTATATAGCGCCTTATCCAGTGTATGCTGCTCAAAGCGCTTTACAATTATCAATGTACATTATTACCCCGGCAGACCTTATATCAATCTAGAACTTTCTCAGCCTCCTAGGAAGGATACAGTGCAAGCGCTAGAGCACTAGCATTCTAACAATATCTTTCACTGTCTATAGCCAGGTACCCCTTTTACACTTGGGTGGAGTGAGGAAATTCATGTAAAGTGCCTTTCCCAAGGACACAACGTCAGCCCTGCCGCGGCCAGGACTCGAACCCATGACCTTTCGGTCGAGAGTCTGATGGCCTAACCACTCAGCCACCGAGTACCTGTTTAGCTTTGTTTTATAGATTAAGTACCTGTTTAACTTTGTTTTATAGATTAAGTACCTGTTTAGCTTTGTTTTATAGATTAAGTACCTGTTTAACTTTGTTTTATAGATTAAGTACCTGTTTAGCTTTGTTTTATAGATTAAGTACCTGTTTAGCTTTGTTTTATAGATTAAGTACCTGTTTAGCTTTGTTTTATAGATTAAGTACCTGTTTAGCTTTGTTTTCTTGTTCTTTATCTGCAAAACAGAAAGGAAAATTTCATTATTTTCCTGTATACTCGATAGACAATAAAATAAAGTGACGAAACATAGATAATACATATTATCAGTAGCACAATTACATAACATCACTAGTATACATACTAGTTTTTTTCTGTGTAACACACATAAAATTATTCTAGTGTCCATCCGTTTTATAAGTCTATTGGATTTTTTATGATGCAAAGGTGCGTGTTATGTACAGTGTGTGCACTATATGCAACCTTCTGTCGATCTATACATCTTTACAGAGACTGACCTTCATCATTCTCCCACCAGATGTCATCTTCCTCATCTTCAACCTCTGTGTCATCCTGATCTTCCTCATCATCCACCTCTGTGTCATCCTTAGCCTTGTCTGGAGGTGGCTTCATCTCCATCTCCACTATCTTCCCGTCAGAAATCTGCAACAACAAATATAACATTCCATGGTCTTCTTACATTCAGAAGTTTTTATATATATGTACCGGAGGCAAAGTTTGAATTTTACAAAAACTACTACATATCTTCATCGAAGATAATAACCCTATAATGCTCAATAACCAAGTGACTTACGGTAATGTTAAATTTTCATAAAGTATAAATTTACAAGTGCATGTGCATCATCCCCCCCCCCCCAAACAAATTGCAATATGAGAGGAAAATCCAATTTGATAATCAAAAGACCTTGTCTTTGCATAATCCTGTTACAATAGTAAAAACATTTCTCCCAAATGTAAACAAATTTAAATCCTCCCAAAAAATAATAAATTTTCATTCCAAAGTGATCCTCCCGTGGGGATCCGGGTTAGAATAGGTCCTTGGTACACCTTACTTGTCGTAAAAGGCGACTAAATGGGGAGGTCCTTCGGATGAGACCACAAAACTCGAGGTCCCGTGTCACAGCAGGTGTGGCATGATAAAGATCTTTCCAGCTCAAAGGCTGAAAGTGCCTAAATTTTGCAGCTCTTCACCGGCAATGGTGACGTCTCCATATGAGTGAAAATTCTCAAGTGGGACGTTAAACAATATAAAATCAATCAATCCAAATTTATCTGTCTGATGTATATAGAAAGACTTGATCAACTGAATTGTGTGATGATCCCACCAAATTTGAAATCTTTTACACACTGAATTACAATTTTCCTTGCATCGTTTGTAAATTCTCAGAATCTTGAAGGGCTTTACCTTGTCTTGATCACCTTCCTGTCAGATTGCCATTTCTATCTTTTTTATTACTATAGTCTTCATAACTGTAAAGTTGTTTGGACATTCTTACTGTTCATTACCCCTGTTGGTACAATAAACTGTGGAGGGGGGTTTCCACTTTGTATTCATTACCTTTGTTGGTACAATAAACTGTGGAGAGGCCTTTTCCACTTTCTATTTAATACCTCTGTTGGGACAATAAACTATGGAGAGGGTTTCTTATTTTCTAGTCATTACCTCTGTTGGTACAATAAACTGTGGATAGGGGTTTTCCACTTTCTATCTATTACCTCTGTTGGTACAATAAACTGTGGATAGGGGTTTTCCACTTTCTATCTATTACCTCTGTTGGTACAATAAACTGTGGAGAGGAGTTTTCCACTTTGTATTCCCTCACAAATGATCTTGGAAAATAGCCAGTCTTTCCATCCACCTGTAACCATACAAATGTCACAATAAATACCCTGTCAAATGTTTATATGAATATTATATCAAAGTTTTAAAATACTTTACTGTAAATCATATTTTATTTGCAAGAATATTATTCACGCATAATTTCGCGAGACCTGTCCATAACGAAAATCTAATTCTAGCGAATAAACTCATCAATATAGAAGACTTAAGCAATAATAAGTAATGATTTACAAAAGTTACGCTTTGTGAATAAATACATCATTTTATCCTTGCAAAAATAAGGTCTCGCAAAATAAAGGCGATCTACAGTAATTCACCAAAAGTATGACAAGCAATCAAATTTTATAAAGATTGTTAACCATAGATAAACCATAGTTTTACATGATATGCATAATTTTGTCTGTCTAGTGTATGCTGACTGTATTTCAGATTTCAAATTCAATACATTGAGCTTTTATATTTTCTATGAAGTGGATGTTTAGACACGATTCACTGATTTTAATACAGAATTTTTGCGCTGTGCAGGAACGACTGATTAGAATGTTTATACACCACGGCCATGTGATAGTAATCAGTTGTAGGACAAATGTTTCATTTCTACATCCTCCAGATTTATTTCCCTCGCCAACTCACATAATTTATTCAAATGTATTTCCCTACAAGTGACATATGCCCCTACAATAATGTTCAATGCGCTATAAAGGCCAGAGTGATCCGTAACTCGAAAGTCCCATATTTCATATCCCATTGCATTGACTTACAATATCTCCACCTTCATATGACTTATCAATATCAATGGTTCAAAGTAGAAGCACTGTGTCAATTTCCACTTTCATGCAATATGATAGTTTAATTTAATCAATAACCATGAGAGGAAAATGTTGAATATATATATATATGTGTGTGTATGTGTTGTTTGCATATGTGTGTGTATATAAGCATGTGTGCTTTTATATATATACATGTTTCCAAGTTTAATAGAAGGTATGCTGCCATCAAGTCAGACATAGTTACACCCACACTATACAAATTCCCAGCATGTTGTGAGTCAGACATAGTTACACCCACACTATACAAATTCCCAGCATGTTGTGAGTCAACATATGAGAAACGTTCTTGTAACACGCGAAAATTTGTGCATTACTTACCAGTTGCATACAGCAGCCTATCACTAGCTTATAGGCAAAACATTGGCAAATGGTGAAAAATTATGCATGCACAAAATCTTGGTTCATATTCAGTATATAAAAACTTATACCACTGTATTTCAGTGTGCTTGTGACTTGTTAATAACATATTCTTAAAATAAACAACACATACCAGCATGTGTGCTTATTTTGCATATATAACAGGAAGGGAGAAAATGCAATGGACCAGACCAAGATTCAAACCTGGGTCCCCTGAATCTCTAATCAGTTGCTCTATCAACTGAGCTATCTGGCAACCAGTGACTGAACCCATCTGACCGCCACATTCCTCCCTTCTAAACGTCTTGGAGCCATCAACCCTGCAGGATCTTTATCCCCTGGCAGGTGCCCTCACCTGTCAGTTCCAGGGACTGGTCTATGGCATCAAACATATTAAGTGAAGGGAGAAAATGCAATGGACCAGACTCAGATTTGAATCCCAGTCTGCTACATTGCATTTTCTCCCTTCCTGTTACACATATGTTGGTATACATTAATTCTAAATGTCGTAGTGTGACAGCCACTTAATGTCCTTCAGAATTCATTCATCATGAAAATCTCTGTAATTTAACATAATTTCATAGCCATTCTGTTAAATTATAGGGGTAAAACAACAGTACCTTCTCGATTCGATTCGATTTTCAATACTTTAGTCTCCATTCGATGATTTTCGATTTGATACAATAGCATGTACCAAATTCTTTATAATGCTAAGATTTTTTTATGTTTCGTTGTATTTATTGCTCTCTGCAAATAAATTCCACATAATGTAAAAACATTTAACATAAAGCAACACTCTTATCACTTGTCCTAAAGCCGAAATGTCGCCATACCCAGGATTTATACATTGGGGGTGCATTTTTCAACTCGACTGCGTCCATTTTGATACAGCAAAGCTTACTCGTATGATGATTGGGCAATTTTCAATTCCATTGGCTAATCAGAAACTGTGTTATCAAGAACAATGTGTACTATGATTCTAAAACTGTATCGAACCAAAACAGACCCCGAATAAATCGAACATCGAATCGAGACCACTACATCGCAATTCAGCCGCATCGCGATGCATCGTTTCACCCCTATTAAATTACATGTGGATTTTGTTTCAAATATAAACATTTAGTAATACTTAACCCTTCCACCCCAGAAGTCAGGCCGGTCTCCAGCAGATTTACTTGTAATTTCAATCATCACATTTCTCTCAAAGTTCAGGAATATTGGATCATTTTGCATGTGCTTAGCTAGTGTACGTCCATAGGATAAGGTTGCTATAAAACAAAGAATCACGATGCATAATCATTACTAATCTAAGAAAGTTTTACCATCATTTTATACTAGCTCAGCTTAACCATATACAATTTGAATTTAATACATGTAGTCGATTTTGTTAATGTAATGAAACCTTCGATTTCATTTCAAGATCGGCAAGTCGGAAGATTTTTGCAATGAGTTTTTATCCTTTATGCTGTAACAAGACATTTCCACACACTAAAACTGACGATTTGAGAACGTTACTACGACAGAGAGGATGCTGAGGAAATTCGAAATATGGTGGACCTCGATCTTTTTCAGCCATGTTAGCAAAGCTGACTTACTCTTGCATTCTTTGTCACCACATAGACGTAAATCCGATATCTTTGATGATGAACACTCATTTATAAATAAACCTATATACAATATAGCTAAAATTGTGTATTTGATTTTCGGAGCGTCTGTTTTCCTTTCGGGTTTCATGCTTGGTACACGTCAGCTGGCGCTGTTAATTTCATTTCCTGTTTCCCAATGTATCGATTTTGGGGTCATCTCAAAATACAATTCAGTCAGAGTATATGTATAGGGGTGCAGGACTTTTCGGCACCAAGACGTTTCGGCACTTTATTATTAAGACGTTTCGGCACCAAGATGTTTCGGTACCAGACGTTTCGGCACTTACTTTAAGATGTTTCGGCACCAACAATTATTTTTTATTTGGCACTGATTTATAATTGATTTAATAATACATTATTTTATTTTAATCTGAATTTTATATTATACATTTATTTGCTATTATATACAAACTTTGAATAATTGAAAATCTTTTGGGGGTGTGTGTATAACAAAGCAATTTAAATGGGCCCTCCATTGAATGTGTAAATTGTAAAAACAACAACATCCATATCCTTCTCCCTATTCTGTGACTAGGTGCTAATTAGGAGGAGATAATGAAGAGCCCCTGGTACACAATGAGGGCTTCACATCTCCCCTGGTACACAATGAGGGCTTCACATCTCATTTCTGAAGAGATTCTTGAAGAGAAAACCAACGATGTCAGGTCAGTATGAATTGAATTATATATATATATATATATATATATATATATATATATATATATATATATATATTAAATTAGATAAAAAGGATATAGTATATCTTATCTTTATGTCCCACTCAATGGTTGGATTGTTATAGATGATACCAGCTTTGTTTTAAGCATTTTAACTAACGAACATTGACAAAAAAATATGGGTAATTCGTCATTAATTTCAATTTCAGATCAATTTTGTTGTACAGTGTATATTTAGTTGTATGTCACATGTGAACATACATGCACCACATTGTTCCTTATTGCTAAAATATTCTAAAATATATTTTAAATCTTTAGATCTCTTAGTTTTTTTAATTGTGTTAATTTTTGGTAAAAAAAAAAAAACCAAACATTTTCTCTGATCTATAGACATCATTCCATAACTTAATTGTTGATGGTAAAAAGATATGGCCTGCAACTGTTCTAGTGATTTATATATGAAACACACCCATTCTCTGTCATCCATAATAAGTGCATTCCATGTTTCTATTTTCTGAAAGAATGTAGTAGTCTAATGTTACCCTTCTTTCATATAGATAAATAATCCTAAATAACAGAAAAATAGAGGTGACATAGTTACTATAGCAAAAGGCATTTCAAAACGAAAATTCATATGCCACAATTTAAAGACCGAGGAAATAAGCACCGCCTTCAACTTTGAAAACATGAATGGAAACAGAGTCTTGGGGTATATATTCCATGTAGCTGGAAAACTACTCCTTGGACGGAGAAAAAATATTTCTGGCATGACATTCTATTGTTACGCTATTGTTACGCTTAAATGTCATATATCAAATATTAATATTGACTACGTTTTCTACATTTGTAATAATAATAGCAATTCTGATATATTTTTTTCAATAAGTAATTGAAATATATCTCTATTTGCATTATAATATGCCCATTGTTTAACAAAAGGGGGGCAGCTCCCATCCCCACTCCTCGATTCTACATGCTTGATATTTTATAGAGTCGCAAATAAAAAGTAACAAGTTCTCCCAGAATTGCATCTTACGTTAATTGCAGATGCTATGTACGTTACCAACATAAATATGTAATTCTTCTATTCAAATTATCTATTATAAATAAAAATGTTATTACATCTTATAGAACCACATGTACTGGTTCTGAGCAACGTCGTATCGAATTGGAAAACCGCTATAAAACATTTCATATTCCTTATGTTATGCGTTAATTTGATATCACTGATACTGAAATAAAAAATATATATATACATGTTTTGGCGACAGTACTTTTCATTTTCGTGCATAATCAGAGTCCTAACCATATGCAGTTTACATGTAAATGGGTAAATATATTTTAATTTCTTTTTAAAAGGTACTTACAATGTAGCTTTATAGAAAAATAATAATATTGTATCAAATATTATAAATAGTTGATGTAGATGTCGGGATTTCACGTGCATACAATAAAATTATCGGCTAGTTAAAATGTAAGTTATTATTACAATTATTTGTGCATTTATTTTATTTTTTTATTCTCACAGACAAATGCATTGCATGCAATAAGATTGTTCGCCCCAGACAAGAGGCCATACAGTGTGATGGATGTGAACTATGGCAACACAGAACATGTAATACTGGTATGATTTTATTCTTTTACTTAATGAAAAATAAGAATGGAAAGCAGATGTATAATGATGATTAAAAAATTCCATCAAATGAACAATGTAAAAGAACACAAATTTTAATAATATGACAGGAATCAGCCGTGACCAGTATAGACGAATAGGGAAACAGCAAGAAGACCTCCAGTGGGTTTGCACCCGGTGCTTGGAAACTCCTACTGATACAGAAGAGGTACTGGTATACGTTATATTTACGTGAATGCAAATTAACATTAAGAACATTTGTATTAAACATCTTGAAATAATTAAGAACATATAATTGGAAATTAGAAACGAAATATCCTTGGCATTTGCTTCCACATAGGACAATTAAGGTTTAAAAATGGATGAATTAATTCTTCATGTCAGGAACACTCAGTAGATGAATCCCTACTAGACACTTCTATAAAAATATATTATATTCTTTCAGTTTGTAGCTGCAGCTGATGCCACATTTCACGTGTCTTTAGCCTCCCTTGGTTCATCAGTTGCTGAACCCGATGATGAAGATGAACAGGAGGATGAATCTACAGTAAGATTTTAAATATTATACAAAATGTAATATTATAATTAGCATACTTGATTCTGAAAAATCAGGCCAACTCGAACTTTAGCTGGGTATACCCGGCGACGTGCTGACAATCAAATGACCCGGCTACAGTACAGTAATGAAAATGACGTTTCATACAACTTTCAAAAATATACCACCGAGTGGATACAGTTTCTGAAATTGTAAAAATAGCGCCATGGATGCTTAAGGGACCACGTACTTCATTGATGAACACATAGAACATCAAACCCGATAAAAGCCATTCGATTTTTAATCACTTCTCGCATTGATGAAACGAACATTTGAATAACGAAAATTGTTGCCACATTCTTTTTTGCTATGTGTTTCAAATGTTTTGTATTTTGATTTTTTGATTCATATTCAGTTTGAAGTTCATTCCTTAAACCGTTTTAAAATATATTCACAATCGAGAGATTAGAAGATACCAGCAATTATAGTAACGAACATTTCACTTTAATCTAATCAATGATAAGATGTAGTATTAACTTCGGAATTACTAGAATAAACTGTAATTCATGAATAAATGTTATACTTTATACACATGTAGGATAGTTTTACGTTTATTTGACACACAAGGAAGTTGTATAGACGTCGCGCACGGTACTGGTGTCACTTTACGTTACGCTTATAACGTCATAAATTGTGGCAAAATAATCACGAAAGCAACGTCACATTTTAAACGAATTCATTATCTCCAAGCTGTAACATCATAATTAAAGCACATGCATGATTTATCGTCAAAATAAATCTTTGTACGTGTATAGTGTACATTCATAAAAATTATGAATACTTAGAAATACTCCAAAGTATAGTACTGTATTTATTTCATCGTGCCCACAACAGCAGGCATGTCGTATGAAACAAGGGTCCCAGTTTCGATAGGTTTCGTTTCGCTAATCTTGACATCTATATGCGAAAATTTTGATTTATATGCGAGGAATCTTAATATTCATATGCGAAAAATTGTATTTTACTCTATTATATATAGAGAGAGGCTTCCTCTACTCTTCTGGAGTACCAACACATGTGGGACGCGGGACAAAATGAAATGTATATTCTATATAGTAAATTTTATGTACTTTCTGTAAGTTACATTCATTAAAATATTCGCGTTGGAATAATGCTTAGAAATAAGACATAAAAATATGGTAGAAATGTTTTTAAAAGGCGCTTTTGTAGAATAAGGACATTTCACTGGACACCGATAAAATCAATCTACTTCATGAATATACTCAGAATTATATAATACTGGCATACACTGTGCTCCACGATATATGTACGTTATAAATGTAACAAGTATAGTCAACTTATATATATTCTTTCAGCCTGTAGCTGCAGCTGATGCCACATTTCACGTGTCTTTAGCCTCCCTTGGTTCATCGGTTGCTGAACCCGATGATGAAGATGAACAGGAGGATGAATCTATGGTAAGAATTTAATATTATACAAAATGTAATATTATAATAAATATGAGATGAAAGAAATGAAGAGCAGTTTCTTTATGTTTAATTATAGATAGATAGATAGATAGATAGATAGATAGATATAAAAAAAAAAAAAAAAAAAAAAACTCTAAACACTTTGTAGAAATATTTCGACCGTGTTACCGGTCTGATAATGTAGTTAAACATAATATGTAAATTATATATCATATTATATATATATTTTTCCAGCCTGTAGCTGCAGCTGATGCCACATTTCACGTGTCTATAGCCTCCCTTGGTTCATCAGTTGCTGAACCCGATGATGAAGATGAACAGGAGGATGAATCTATGGTAAGATTTCAACATATGATATTATGAATATGAGATGAAACAACTGAAGAACAATTTGTTCGTGTTTTAACTCTGGTCTAATGACCAGTTACTGGTTCTATGGTAATGATAATGTAGTTAAACATAATATGTAAATTTTATCTATATATATATATATATATATATATAATATAATAACAACAATAATAATAGTTACTTTTCACAATGATCGGTAAAAGTATAGGTAAAAGATACACGAAGACGTTTAGTAAAGCTTTAGCGCTTTCATTTCAAATTTTCTGAAGATTTGAAATGAAAGCCCTAAAACTTTACTAAACCTCTTCGTGTATCTTTTTTATTTTTTACCTATATATATATATATATATATATATATATATATATATATAATTATGAATTATAATTATATACTCATATCATATATTTATTCCAGTTTGCACCTGATGATCAGTCATTTAATGCTGATGGCTCTTATGCAATACCAGACCCAGTTCAGGAAATGTCCATCCAAGAAGATGCCATTGAGGATATACCTCAGCAAACTGAAGATCCTCGGCCGGAGTACCAGATGATTGACTGTGGTACCAAACGAGGGAAGCAGAAACTTATAGACAAAAGGGGATTCCAGTACACATTGAGGGTAACAACTTATGTCTTTTTACTGTATAATTAATTGAAATCAAATGCTTAATAAATAATTATTTAGTTAATGATATCATTAATGGTGAAGAGATTTAAAAATATACAAGTTTATTAATTAATTTCAGAGGACAAAAGGAGATAACTATGCATACTGGAGGTGCAACAAGAGAGGGAAGACTCAACCCTGTCCAGCCACAGTAATTCAGCGGGGAGATGACTTCAATGAGGGAGGGAAGAAACACAACCATCCGGCAGAGCCAGGAATTCATCTAGCTGTGCAAATAACAAGCAAGGTAGGTACATTTTCAAATGCCTGTGTGTAGGATTTTAGAAATGTGCAGCAATAATGTCAACCAAATGATATTTTATAGGTAAAGCAGAGTGCATCTATGAATATCTTCACTCAGTCAGCCCCAAGGATTGTAGAGGAGGCGATGGCAGAGACAGGTGATATTGATGCTCCTCCTGCCAGCAGACCAAAACCATCCAACCTGATCAGGATTGTAAACAGAGCAAGACTCAACATGAGACCCAAGGATCCAAGAGATTTGAATTTTGAGGTATGTTTATCTATGAAAATAATTAATGCAATAGAATATTAGAAGATACCTTGAAAAAATCTCCAAAAATATTTAACACAAACAGAAGACCTACAACATCATAAGAAATTTAATTCTATATTTTCAATTCAATAAAACCAACATCTATTTTAATTGTGTCAAAATAACTTAATTTCAGCTTGATCGAGACTTTTTGGAAAGTCAGATGCCAGCCTTCCAAACCTTGGATGTCTATGCATCTGGATATCGCCACCTCCTGATGTATACCCAACATCAGTTGGACCTCTTATCACAAGCCAGGACATGGTACATGGATGCAACGTTCCATGTGGTCAATAATTCTTGGACTCAACTGTTTACCATTCACAGCTTCATCAGGAGTGGGCAACACATGAAGCAAGTGCCTTTGGTATTTTGCTTCATGTCAAGAAAGAGGAAGGAGGATTATTATGAAGTATATATGTACATTTAGCTTTATTTTGTTCAACATTGATTATTGACAACAAGTGTGGAAACAATGAATTAATTGATTTCAAATATTTGTAGATTCTCCGGGCCATTGACCGACTCCTTCCTCGACAGATTTCCCTGCAGGGGTTTGTTGTGGATTTTGAATCAGCCATGTGGCGGGCCATCCAGGATCGATTTCCATGGGCTGTGATACAAGGATGTGTCTTCCATTGGACACAGGCCTTGTATCGCAAAGTCCAAGAGTTAGGACTACAGGTATATCTATTTACATAACTCGTTCCAGAAATGGCACAAATATTTTTACTGCTATTCATTTTGATAATTTTTATTAAAAAAAGCTTTTAAATAAGGGTTGCTAATTACAAAAATTTCATGTTTTAGAGAGCTTACAACGAAAAAGGAGATGTACATCGTTTTGTGAGGCAGGTCATGGCCCTACCATTCCTCCCTCCAGAACACATTGAGCCAGTCTTTCATCAGCTGGATCAACGAGTTAGAACTGACACCATGGATGAATTCATGGGATATGTTTGGAGGCAGTGGTTTAATAATTCAATATTTCATGTGAAGAACTGGAGTGTATTTATGGCCTCTGTGAGAACAAACAACGATCTAGAAGGTTGGCACAACCGAATCAACTCCAGAATGAACTCCAGAGGACGAGTCCCATTTTACCTCCTATTACAAGAACTGTGCAAGGAGGCCACTGCCATCCCCATGCAGGCCAGGCTGCTGACAGAAGGAAAGATGGAGAGACTACACAGGAAACATTCCTCCAGACTCAATGGCAAACTCTTCAAACTTTGGGAGGAATACAATTGCAGACAGATCAGCACCACCCAGCTGCTGAGAAAGTGCTCATACTTATATGGACCTGTTGACATTTGATGTGTTGTGTTAAGTGTTAATTCAGCGGTGTTGGGGAAAATGTTATTTATTTGATTGATTGAAACTGTATAATGGTAAACGTTTGTTTGACATAAGTAATGCTAAATAAACCACATTTAAAAATGCTTCATTTGGTTTTTACTTTACTGATAATCAATTTGCATAGCAAGCAAAGCACTACATAGATAAGAAAAGTAAGCAATTAAAGCACTACACTTATTGATGCTCATCACAGGGGCATGGGCATGATTTGAGCTGAAAATTTTCAAATTTTATTTTTTCATTTTTATTGTGAATTGTGAGCTTGACCACTGATATTCAAATTTTTGCCATCAATTAGAAATACCTAATCTAAACATTAAAAATGGAAAGATAAACTTTGAATTTTTTTGGCTCAAATTGTGTTCATGTCCCTATACTAAGGTCAATATGACAGATTAATAAATATTCCACTATAGTCTTATAATTGGAGAGAAACTGATAATGATTCTCGTTGACAATATCATAACATTGAAATATGTTCAAATGAAGTCAGTGATTTTTCTCATATAATGTTATATGCAACAAAACATTATTTCCATTTTGCTCTTTTCGAGGGGATAGAATAAACAACAAATAAACGACCTTTCATACAACATTAATGGTAACATTTGTTGGGACAAATTTTGTAAAAAAAAAAAAAAAATTATATACAACTTGAATGTGATTTATCTTTGTATTGATGATATGTATATATTTTCAATGAACATAAACAAATCGCATCCTGTCTAAATTTCCTGCAGTTTTATCCGCCCGACAATGAGTCAACAACCCTCAGATTACAAACGTATATTGTCAGGATTTTTTCCCCCCTCTATTATTTTTTCTTGAAGTTTTATTTAAAGTTGGCACCGTGTACAAGCATAAAACAAATATTATTAGCTCTACAGAGCTCTTAACCCGACTATCACAGACAAAATAGAATACAAATATCACAAAGGACAATTTGAGAAGTTAAGAATTAAATACAAAATAAACAAATGCCTTTCACTGTAAAATTTAAGCACTGAATCTAAACCACACCAGTGAATTGTTAAGAAGCACCATAACTGTTATAAATAAAAATTAGGAAAAAATATAATAATAAAATAAATAATATATAGCAGTCTACAAAAGCTAAAATAATGGGTAGTAATGCAAATGAAAGGATTTTGAAAATAATTTTAAAATATGAAGCATTTATATACAAATATATTTATAACAGACTATTATAAACAATCAAGGATCTTTCGTTTTAGGTACAGTACTGTGAACTTATTGTACACCCATACTGGTATCTGTTGTTTGTCTACTAAACTGCAAATTGTCCAATATTCCATTTTTAAACATAAAACAAAGTTTAACAAGTATCTAGTCATTGTCTAACAAAATTATTATGAAGTCCCGAAACGTGTTACCTGAAGTCCCGAAACAAGTTAATCGAAGTCCCGAAACGTGTTGTCTAGTCCCGAAACATCCGGGTCCCGAAACGTCGGGCTCCCGAAACGTCCGTAATTCATGTATAGGACCTACTGATTTGGCATTAATGAATAATTTGCTTTATTACCCCACGGCCCACTGATGATCATAGACATTGGTGACCGTAGGGTATTTTTAAGTGCTCCTGGTGTTACATACATTAAGATAAGATAAGTTTATTCCAGTATTGGGCCCATACATACATTACATTGAAATTTAATATCCATCTGCAAATCTGGCAAATGATAACTAAATAGAGTCGGTATCTACAATGCCTATAAATGCATTTTGAGACTACCCATTACAAGGGCGACCACTCTCATAAGTGTAAAAATATTTCCTGATTTTTACCACAGAAGAATTTCGTGAGACAGGATGAGCAGGATATATGACAATAAACCTTTGCATAATTTGCCTGTAATCAGTGTCAACATTCCAAACAAATGGGATCCTAAAAAACACTCAAGGTAGGCAGCTATTGCTGAATGCATATATTGTATTATTCTCTTTAGAGAAGTCGAGAGGCATAGCCTTCATCGTGAATAATATTGTATGTGTGCTAACTCTATACCAGCATCATTATTAGATCTGAAATGATGTGTTTACTAGGTAATTAACACATGTATGTCTCAGCAGAGGTATCTGAATTTTAATCAGTAAATAGATATAAATAGAAAAAAAGAGAAAAAACTCCATATATATAAATACATATAGATATACCGGTATATAGTTTTCTTCTTTTTTCTATTTATATATTTACTGATTAAAATTCAGATACCTGTGGTCTCTGGCGGCACAGATAATGCAGTGTTAGAGACTTGTCAACATGAGAAGATTTTGTGTAGTATATGACATATAGTTTATTGTACAATAGTGAATAAGTTTTGATTAAAGAAATATATATGTAGCGGTCAGCCGGGTTCGATCACCGGTGGCCAGATAGCTCATATGCAGTTGGTAGAGCACCTGACTAGAGATTCAGGGGGCCCGGGTTCGAATCCTGGTCTGGTACGTTGCATTTTCTCCCTTCCTGTTACATTTGGTGCCATTGACCACCCCTGGATTTGCAGTTTGTCCTGCCAGGGGCGAAAAGAACCTGGGTTGTGTGTGTCTTCGAGGGCGAAGAGAATTTAAGGAGGGAGGAATGTAGTAATTAGGGCTATACGGACTGTGGATATTGGCCTGGATAGCTCAGTGGTTAGAGCACCTGACTAGTAATGCAGGGGTCCCGGGTTTGATTTCCGGTCCAGCCAAAGATTTTCTCCTCTCTCCTATGTTACATTTAAATTGGTGCTGTAGACCAGCCCCTGGAACTGACAGGTGAAAATGCCTGCCAGGGGATAAAGATCCTGGGTTGATGTCTTCAGATGTGAAGACATTTAAGGAGGGAGGAATGTAGCGGTCAGCCGGGTTCAATCGCCGGTGGCCAGATAGCTCAGTTGGTAGAGCACCTGACTAGAGATTCAGGGGGCCCAGGTTCGAATCCCTGTCTAGTCCATTGCATTTTCTCCCTTCCTGTTACATATATATAGACCTTACAAGTTACATCATGATGTCTCATAATGGGTGGTGAGATGTAGAAGTAATTTGTGTGCACACACATTACTTACGCATGTTTATATAATGCCTAAAAGAACCTAGATCTTTATGTACCATCTGACATTGCGGGAAAACACATTTTTATGTATTTATTTGTCAATGAGGATAAAATATCTCCAACAAATATCAAACTCCTTTGTCTTTCTTTGTTATATATGAATTGTACCATTGTGGAAAATATCTTTGAATCTTATCATCTTCATCATCATCAGATCTGTCTTCCATGTTGAGAATTGGGCTATGGATAATTCCTCTCCATTCTGTTCTGTGAAAGGTGAAGATAACGAACAGTGATCAATCTCGTGAATCCCGTAAGCAATACAAAATAGATACAAATAGATGCAAACACGGACATCTGGACACAGCAGAGGTGGAATCAGGTGCCTAGGGGGAGTAAGCATCCCCCGTTGACCAGTCACATCCGCCATGAACCCTATATCTTGATCAGGTAAACAGAGTTATCCATAGTTAAAATCAGTGTGCCACAAACGGTCTAACAATCAGTATGAAACACGTCAGACAGCATCTATGGCTTTCTTGACAGCAGCATCATGCTACCTGAATCCCAGTTGTTTCCTTTCTCTCTTCTCCATGCTTCCTTTGTTCTGCCTTGCTTCTTTCACCCTTCAGATGTCCAATATAGTAGACTGTTCTGACATGGTTATCACTTCTCATTCTTAGTACATACCCTATCCATCTCCTTGTTTTTATGATGTAAGTTGTTGATCTTTGCCATGTTGGCTAGCTTAATTCTCTGACTCTTTCATCTTATAATTTTTTCAGGCTAGAATATTCTCTTTTTAAAACACTTGGGAAGGAAGGTGTCAAGGTTTCATCTACTTTGGGTTTTTCCATGCAGGTCTCTGCTCCGTACACTAAAATAGATTATAACATTTTGTACTTCTCAGAAGTTGACTAATTGTAGAGTGTACTTAATTATGGGGCATATTATGCAATATAACCTGCTTTTGGTCAGTTTACACTTTATGATCCACGACCCAGTCTTCTGCACATCTCTTTCTTTGCTCGCACCTAGGTATAAAAAGGTGTCAACTTCCTCAGATGCTCTTCCATTTAAAATTGTTATGTCCTGTGTGTAATGCATCAGATTTCAGTTTGATGTGGTTTTGCTTGATAGGAGGGCAATATCTGCGTAATCTAGATCATATAGTTTAAAGTTCCACTGGATACAGTATTTGCCATCTTGAGTTAAAATTTTGCTTTATGAAGTATGGCGGCATGAAGCGTGAGTTCATACCCTCATGTATTTTATTTAAAATGAAATTTATATCTTAATCAAGTATTTACATTGAATGTTGATAAATGTATATACAGATTATAATGATAGCCATTCCTCATTAATGCATTGCAGTTGTGAACAATGCATGTACGAATATCTTAATAAATATACATGTAGTACGTTCGTCTATTTTAACGGCAGGGAATTCTGACAGAAATGAAAGTAAGCATTAATGCTCAACATGCTTGATATGCAAAAAACATCGGAAATGTAAATACTTATGCTTCTGTGATATTTTTAGCTCACCTGAGCTTTTCTGATTGCCTGCTTTCCGTCGTCTGTCTGTCTGTAAACTTTTTACATTTTTTACTTTTTCTCCAGAACCACTGGACTTATTCCAACCAAACTTAGCCAGGGTTTGACACTAAGGCACGTGTGACCAACTGAGTCTACTAAATGATAGATCCAGTCGGGTAAAATGTTGATTTACTAGTCCGACTGCTCGTGTTGAAAAAATAAACAAGAAACTTCACTTTAATTAAACCTTTAGATATTTTTTTCTTAACTAAAAACATAACTGTAAAGAGCTTGCAAACAATTTTGAAACGCGTGGTGACATAATTTCTATTCTTAGTTCTAATAAATAAGTCACGGTCGGAAATGATGTTTTACGACATCTACTCAATGTGTGTAAAGTTATGTTTTGAATAAATAGATATACATGTATATAAATTGAATTCATTTTTTTTTTTAAATCAGTTTATTTGAATTAAGTATTATGTTCTTATTTGTTTCACTCAAACAAACATAAAACATTTATAAAATAAACACCAATTAACACGTTAGATAGGATGTGAAGTGCTCTAAGACTTATGTGCGGTTTAATTGTTTCAAATAATTCAGTACACAATTATACAAAGTGTATGCACTCTTTATGCACTTCTCTCCGAATTCTACAAATAAAGAATAACAAAATATAAAATTCACAGTACACAGCATTGGGCGGGTGGGTGGGACTAAACGGACTGCCCGAGAAAGAGCCTTCGAATGGCTTTACCTGTATGAAATACCTTACACAGGCTCAAACAACCCGTGCTATGAATATTAATGTCACCTGACTAGGTGACAATGCTAACAACCAATAGATGTTAGGAAGTGATAAACACGTACACGTGTTTAGGTATCTTCAATAAATACATTAAGCTAGTGTTTACCAAATTAATAGATTACGTTGTAAACAACCATTTTTTTTGGTCTTGACAAATGTGCGGATATGTCTCTATATTCAAATATGACTTCTTGTCCTCAAGGAAAGATGTCCCAAGAGAAAAAAGGAAATGTTGGGAAGAAACAAAGTAGGGCTTATGAAATAGAAATTTAATTAAAAACTGTTGAGTTCATTTTATTCTAAATGGACTAAAGAATTTCTGTGCTGGACAGAATTCAAAGAAACAGAAAATGTGTTTGAAAATAAAAGCATCACGTTGTATGACGAGACTAAAAAAAATTTGAGACATTTAAATATGTTTCAGTTCAAACTTAATGTTTTTCATTTGAATTAAGTATCCAAATATGGAGAAACTATCAGATTTTTCTGGAAAGTTGGTAAGGGCTAGTGGATGAAAGGTGAAGATAACGAACAGTGATCAATCTCATAACTCCTATAAGCAATACAAAATAAATAGTTGGGCAAACACGGACCCCTGGACACACCAGAGGTGGGATCAGGTGCCTAGGAGGAGGAAGCATCCCCTGTTGACTGGTCACACCCGCCGTGATCCTTATATCCTGATCAGGTAAACGGAGTTATCTGTAGTCAAAATCAGTGTGCCAATTACGCCTAACAATCGGTATGAAACACATCAGACAGCATTTGACCCAATGATAGGTTGTATTGACAAACTAGATCGTTATAACGACCATAGAATTTGCGAAACGCTGACTTCAATCGAGACTGTTAAAATCCCTGTACCATCAACTTGTTTGTCAGTTACGAGCTTGCCTCGATTTAAAAACTGACCATACGCAGAACAAGCTCTTGCGTATTGAATCAGTTGAGAGATATAAACACCATATACAGGTGATAATGGAATATTGCTACATAAATATGGGAAGTTGACGACGGAGAAGCTAAAATCATCCTGGTTGTCAAACATTTGAGTTGTCATTTTGCCAATAATGTTTACTTTCAATAAAATATCTAAGTATGAAGCAGAAGTGGATGACTCTGTGGTGTCTTTTATTTCGAAATCAAATTGAAGGCCACAGCAAGAGAATTTTTCTTCTCACGTAAAAGTTTTTGAATAAACTCTGCTTCATATGAATATAGAAATGGGTCAGCTAACAAAGGAGCACAATTCATGCCCATGGGTATTCCAACAGACTGTTGGAAGACCTGATCACCAAAAACCACAAAGATATTGTCAATGAGGAACTCTAGCATATTTTTTATTTCAACTTCAGAGTACTTGTGGGTGGATTATCAGAGCGGTGTTTAACAAAGTAATTTTTTAGATGACTGATCACTAGATATGAATATTTCCGTTTTCTATTTTTGTTGAAGAAGCAACTGTCTATGATGTCAAAAAGTCTAGTCTTTAATTTATTGTGAGGAATGGTCATGTAAAGTGTTGAAAAGTCATAGGTTTTGATGTTATTGATTTGGGAAAAGTTTTGCGATTTCAAGTTTACTCAAAGTTCTTTAGAATTTTTTAGAATCCACATTTGATTAACACCACCAATCTGGCATAAGTAGTCTCACAGTAAGTTTGAAGTTTCTCCTACACAGCTGTTAATATTTTCGTGAGGAGCAAAGATAGGGGCTTGGTAGAGCACTTACTGGATCCAGCAATGTATCTTTGTTTGTAAGGGTTTTTATGTAGTTTAGGAATCCAGTATAGGTACGGTAACTCATATTCATTCGACCCATTGACTGAGATATTAAATGTGTAAAAAACTGAAGCATGGTTTTGAAGAATTTCATCTTTTGAAAGAGCAGTTGGAGTATAAGTACGATTACCAAAAGTGGAATTAATGCCAAGTTCGTTTAAATACAGTTGTAATAATGAGCCTTACAAACAAAGACAATGTTGTTACAAGCTTTGTCAGCTGGAACCAAAACATATTCCTCATGTAACCTATCTAATTCTTTTATCACTTCTGGTTTACTAAACACAGAAGGATAGATGGTACGTAGTTTTGTTTTAATATGTCTAATGCGGGATTTTAATATTCCTCTTATGCTTTTAACCCATGGATGTAACTCAGGTCTATTTAAAATTAT